>NC_056527.1:65657911-65827296 GCF_019175285.1 Sceloporus undulatus | reverse complement strand
AACAGTGTGAGATTTCTATAAATGTTAAAGTAGAAAAAGTAGAAAAACTGAAGCCACAATGCATCTATGGTATAATAAGTTCCATTTGTTAAAACTGTTTCCCAAACAAGTAACTAATTTGCCCCACTTCAGAAAAATGTTATCTCTTCAGGCAAAATCTGTTCCTACTGATGTCAATGGGTTTGTTAAATTATGACCCGATTAATAAATTTCATAGCTAAAAATTACTTGTTGGTAGTAGCATGCAAGAAATAGGAACCAGGGAAGATGTAAGGAAGGGGGAAAAGTCAACCTTCCTTGAGTCAGTGATACTCTTCTTAATAAGATAATCCCCAAAGAGCTGAAGAAACAGAATACATTTGAAATGTGAATAGTCAGAGAAAATGTGGAATGGAAGCAATGCACTGTGAGAATTCAGTCAGAGACTTTAGAGTGAACATTCAAATCAGAAAATGGGGAAATTGTCATGTTAACAATAAAGATGTGAAAGTCTTTTTAGGAGAGAGCAGTAAAATACAAATTGTCTCAACAGTATTTATTTGTTTTTGTTTGGTTTTCCTGTTTGCCACTGTATGTTTCATAAGGGCACAACAGAAGACTTGATAGGGTTTTTTAAAATGTAATTTCATTAAAGTTATGATATATATTTATGAAAATATTGTTCTTTTTTATAATAAAAATACCTCATTCATAATACAAAATACAAAATCTTGCAATCATAAAACAATGGCATAAAAAGTTTCATGTTGTTAAAAACTATTCTTCTAAAACCTCTTTGTTTTAAGTGCATTTTCAGGTCAGGTCAGTTTATTTTGTGCTACGTTGATGTCTTCTGGTTGGAGCCTCTTCAAATTACAAATTCCTGCTATTCTATGGGAGAACCCAGTTCAAGTGGTACAAAAGCAATGTATAACTGAGGCTCTTGTACTTTGGGCATATAAGATGATGGGACTCGTTGGAAGCCTGGCCCTGAGTTTACGAGACCTTAGCTGGACAGTTGGTGATCAGGATTCATGGTGGTCTGTTATTCATAGGGTCACCATAAGTCTAAACCAGCAAATGTTCATAATTAGACAAAGGTCTCTTTTTGGTCTCTTGACTGGTTTCTTTTTCATAAGAGTTATTACTGCAGCAATCTTGATTCCACTCATTTGGGGGAACATTCCACTGAACTCACTGAAAATTACTTTTGAGTGAAAGAGTATAATATTGTACTACATAATATACACAATTGCCACTTAACTAGATTATGAAAACTGACATCATAATTAAGATGGGGTTCAAATTCTGTATAACTTTAGTGAACATTCAGTATGTTAGTTTTGGGTTTACAAAAATCAGACTATCTTAGGCCCGTAGTACGTACAGTATAGTATAGTATAGTACGTCCCCAGGATGTACTAGGGTTAGGAAGGGGCATCACTTCCTGACGCCCCTAACCCTAGTACGTACTGGATACATAAAAAATGGCAGCGCCCTTCCACACAGGCACCGCCATCTTGACGTCGCTGACGCGTAGCATCTGGATGTCGCATAGTGGAAGTGACGCCCCGAGTGCGCAACTAGCGCCTCGTGGCACCACTTACGGGGCGCAAAAAGAAGCACCATTTTGGTGCTTCTTTTTTGTTGCACCTGGGAACCATGCGGTTGGGCCACTGCAGTTCCTGGATACAGCAACCGGCGGCGGCAGCAGACTGCCGCTTTCAGGCGGTCTGTAACATGCCTTAGCTAGCATGGCCAAACCTATTGTTAGGTTTTTATTTAACTCAGAAAAGATGCATTCCCAACTCATAGAAAAAGCAAACCATGTTGTAGAACTGCTGGAGATTAATTTCACTAAAACCCCAAAAAGCAAAATCTCACTTTATTTTGAAAATGGCAGATTTACATATGGATGAGATCATTATATATGTAGAGCATATGGATCCTAATGTAATACGGTTTCACCTCTAGCCAGCAGTTGAGAACAATTGCTGTGCTACACATATGTATGTAATGGATAATGGTATAGTCCCTGCACCACAACGAACAATTCAATTTTATGCCCATTCAGCTGCAAGCTGTATACAAATGTTGCATTCAATACTTGATTCCAAAGTGGTGGTTGAATAATTTAATAATGGAATAACCAGACTCATGCTCCTCTACTGCTTTTTAGGATATCATAAAGGATGGGGATGGTTTGACTGTCCTTGGGAGGGAGTTCAACAGTTGAGGTGTTGCTGCAGAATAAGCCTTGCCTCTTGGATAGCTTTAAAGTTAATGAACTTTTCCTTTTTATATTACGTAGAAAATTGTATGATAATCTATGTTGTTTATATAATATGTCATAAATGAGCTACACAGTACTTTGGTGGCTCAAGTGGTCAAGACACTGACTATGTTGATTGCAAGATCGGCAGTTCGAAGCCTGGATGCCACATGAAGGGGTGAGCTCCCATCACTAGTCCCAGCTTCTGCCAAACTAGCAGTTTGAAAGAATGCAAATGCAAGTAGATAAATAGGTACCACTTCAGTGGGAAGGTAAACAGCATTATGTGCAATCATGCTGGCCACATGATCACAGCACAATCTCTGACAACGTTGACTCTTCAGCTTAGTAATAGAGATGAGCACCGCCCCCTATGACTGGACATGACTTGACAACCTTGTCAACAGGGAATACCTTTACCTTTTAAATACAACTCACATCATGTGCATTGGAAAAAAAAATATTAGGACCAAAGTCCTGAGAGATCTGTAATGAAAGCTCCTGACATTTTTATTCTTACAAAATGTTTGGAATAATAATACTTAAAGGAGGGATATTTTCTTGATCTGTGCCACCAGTAGCTGTTAGTCCCACAGTCTCCCCGCACTTCAAATCAAAGCTGAGGGGATTTAAATCAGAAATACTGGAGGAATATGGGATCAAATAGTTCCACATGTTCTGCCCTGTTGCAGCTTCTTCCCTCAAATTCAAAGCCTGCTACAACTTTTTTAAGGGAAATGTCATCAGTTTTGGAAATCCAGCCTTCATTCTCCCGCATAATGTGTCACTTGGCCCTTAATTGTGCAGCAGAAAAATAAAATCATCAGACTGTTAAAGCAACTACATACTGATTTATTCAATGTTATTTGTTCCAGTAGGGATGGAGTGTCAGAGCACCTTCCTTAATTGGAAAGCAATTAAATCTTCCAGTGTGTCGGTTAAGCACTGAGCATGTTGGTTTCCTGTTTATTAGTGCACTGCTTACACGTCAAAGAACTCTGGGAAATTTCAAAGACATTGCTGTCTGGGCTTTTCACACATTGGTACAATTTCTTGGAAACACTAAAAGCTCAAATAGGCACTGCTCAGTCATTGATTATTAAATGTCATCTGAAAATCCATGAGTTGAGGTTGATGGAGTCTTCAAACAAGAAAGTGAATTGCTGCTTAATTATGACTTTAGAGTCAATAAAATCATCTGATGGCAGATTTAGAGGGACTCATTAGGATGTGGAATCTGGTTGTGCATAACACAAGCCACTTTGGCTCAAGATCCTGGCTGTTTCATTAATAGGATTAATAGGATGTGGGGGAGGAGGGGAGAGAGTTACTGAAACCCTCCAGGGCATCGCTATTTAAAGGAAAAGAGTGGAGGGATTTGTCTTTATGCAACAATAAGCAAAACTTGTGGAACAGTAAATGAATTTTGTGAAGATGACAAGAAATTGTTCAGTGACTTTCAGCAAGGCTAAACTATTAAATACATTGGATAATAAAATGGTGCCCCTTATATAAAATGGCAAAATCATGGTTTGCTTTTTAGAATCTATATATTTGTCATATAGAATATTTTAAGTTATTGTAGAATTTTTTAAAATATGCCCTCACCCCCCGCCCCACGATTCTCTGTAGACTTTCATTCTTGTATGAATAGTTATTAAGCTAAACTAGAATATCACAAAGAGAAAATATCATAGTTCATCTCTTATTAAAGATGGGTACAGTGGGGGGAGGGGGAGGAGGCAGAGGGCTGCCAGTGGAGGTAGCCAAAAGGGCATGCTTGGTCCTCTTTTTTGTGGCCCTGGTGCTGGCCTCCTCATGAGCAGCAAAGACAGGAGAGGTCTGCTGGGCCCTTCCTGTGCTGCTGTGACACTAGCCTCCCCATGAGACTGCTGCCCCCACAGCAAAGGCAGGAGGGTACCACTTGGCCCTTCTCACCCTGCAAAATGAGGAGGGCCCAACCAGGTGTCACCCCTCTGCTGGAGTGTCACCAGGTGTAGTCTATACCCCCCCCCACCTTCCTATTGATGCCACTGCTGTCTCCTAAGATAAACTAGTCTGGCTACTAGTTCTAATAATTCCCTTAGATGTAAATCCACCTGCAAAGTTGCAACACACCAACAGGTTTCCAGCTGATGCTTCTAGAGAATGGGGCTGTACAGACCGCCCTAATAGAGTGGCTCTGCGCAGCCCCTGGGAGCACTGGATTGGGCCCATAGCAACAGTATACTGTGGTCTGGCAATCTGCTGTAGTCCCAATCTGGCCCAAAAATGCTGCTCTTTCTTAAAGTTGCGAAAAGCCACCGCTGCTGCTGTGGAGGTGGCTTTTGCCAATTCTTTGTGCAGTGTGTCTAAATGTTGTGCTGAAGAAGGAGCATGATGCCACCCACCATGCAGGTGGTCAGTGTGACGCCAGCATCAGGGTGGAGTCAGGGCGTGCAGTGTGCGGTCACCACATCCTCACTCCACCCAGATACCCGCGTTTCTTGTTGGTCTGTACAGCCCCTAATTTGGGTTTAAATGTCATCATAATAAATTGTGGGGCAATCATAATTTTTATTATAGACCCAAGGATAGACTGTGTTGCAAGGATATAGTCTCTTCTAGAGCATGACAAAGGTTTATGGTAGAAGAAAGTATTCTGTATATGTTGTGCATTTTATTATACAAGGATCTACCAGTCCAACAGCAATTATTTTACCAATGACTTTGTAACAAGGGCAGGGTCCTGATGCATGAGAGAAGTAATCCACATTACTACATAATATAGGACTGCATCTCCTCCATTGCTCCCTCCTCAACAAAATTTCTCAATGTATGTAAGAAGCCTACTATGTGCTCATTTTAATCATGATTAGGAGCATAATATGGACCAAAAATGTAGGTTAAAAAAAATGATCATAAAACCTAGAGTCGACATGCACAGGTAATGTTAGTAGTGTACTTTAACTCTTTTTTTTAAAGGAGCCATCCCCTGGTGAAAGGCAAGAGCATAATCTGTCCTGGAAGCACTGACCCCGCTCTATTCTCTCATCCATCCAGCCTTACTGTGAGCACAAAAGCTATACCTGCTGAAATCTAGTAAGTTCTTCGGTATTGGTTTCTTTTGCTTCATTCTTTCGATCATTTGTTACCGGCTCTTAAATTTTACCCTTGACTTATTCATGGGTGACATAAAAATCCATAACTTTGTCCCCAAACCTGCCCTCTACTTATATATGAAGTCTACTTATAGCTGAGTGTATATCCTGGAAATAAATAAATAAATAAAATAGCTGGCTCAGATAAACCAGCCAAGGCATGGGGAAAAGCAAGAGGGGCATGCATACATCCTTCCTGGATGCTCCCTTCCTCCTGGGCTTCTTCCCCAAGGGGAAAAGGAGGAGGAGTGCACGCACGAGCAGACAAATGTGCAAATAATCAAATCTGCAAATGTTAAACCCATGAACATTGAGGGCCAACTGTATATCAAGTTGAAACTACATCCTATACTCTTTTTTCAACACTGTTAAAACAAAACTCTGTAACACGAATACTGTAGTAACAAGAACAACAAGAAACTTCTACATGCACTGAAGCAAGGAAGTCCTGGTGTAAAACAAGAGTCCAGTCAATTATAATCTTGCAGATGTCCTGTGAGAAAATTGGAGGTTGTTCCTTCATGAAGTTGGTCACAAGAAGTCTCTGAAAACCTCCTGACTTTGCAGTTACAGCATGAAAAATCTTGCAAGTTTATTCAGCAAATGAAGATTACTTCAGATAGGAGCTGGCTGTGTAAAGAATATGTCAATGGGCTCTAGGGGCATGACAGGTGTTTCTGTGGCTTCTTTGTTCTCCCAAAGATCTTGGTTTCCTTTGATGAAAGAATTATCATGGATATGCTTTTTATTCCTCAGCTTAGTTTTAATGTTAGATCCAAATGCACCACATGTGGGGATGACTATAGCTTTGAAAATCGGTTGGAAGAAAGCTGCTTGAATGATCGCCTGCATTCTTTGTGAGCCGCTGGCCATGCCCCACTCTGAGAGGCACTGATGGCAACCTGTAGGCCTTTTTTTAAGGAAAACTGTGGGCCCTTCCAGATGAGGTAAAAGCATTCCAATAAGTTTTGGAAAGACCATGAACAGATTGTTACTCCTACAGTTTTGAAAAATGAATTTTTTAGCACATGAGCATTGGCAAGTGAAACTCATTATGGGGAGTCAAATTCCAAAGTCAAAAGGGGACTTGCACTTTGAAAACATATTTAATAGCTCTCCTCAAAAGGGAATATCTACATTTACTGTAAAATCTGAGTGGGACCCAGGTTTTCCAGATTCGTAGCGACCCTGGGCTTGTCTACATTATTATGGTCATCAACGCAAATAGTGGCAAATTTGACTTAAGCAGCCACATGTTCCCCCATTCAGAGGTTGCCTTGCTGTAAAATGGAAGCCCACAAACCAGTTTCCCCTGAATCATTTTTGGCCACACATCCATGGTTGCTCCGCTTTATTCTCTGCCCGCCACCACCACCTCCATTGATCAAGCATGTCAGCATTTCTGCATTTTTGCCCTGGTCCAGGACATCCCTCTGCTTTCTTTTTTAACCATGGGAAGACTGGCTCTGGGCCCTCACTAAAGCTAAGTATTAATCAGAGATGTGCAGGTATAGGTATAAATATCTACCAAGTAAATATATTGATACCCAATTATGTGCACCCTTTTAGAAATGGCAAATGAGCCACTTGAACTTTCCATCTCTTCAGAACTATCACTTCCTGGTGGGAATAACTATGGCCCCATACATACAGGCCAAAATCAAGCTGCTTTGGGTCATTTTGGAGGTACAGCGCGCCCGCGTCATACGTGGGCGCACTTTACGCGGCTTTAGCATATGCGCTCAAGCCGTGGGGCGCGCGCGGGGTGGAAGGGGCGGCGCGTCCCATTCAATTGAATGGGCGCGTGCGCCCGTTGCACCCCGCGCGCCGCTGCGCCACCGTGCACGAGCCCCATTGTTTCCAATGGGGCTTGAGCATAGGCGGAAATCGCCTTATGCAGAGGGATATGGAAGGGATCCCCGCGTAAGGCGAGGACCCACTGTATGTTGTTTAAATGATGCGTGCGTTCTAAGAGTCTGGAAGCCACGCCAAAGCCACGCTCCAGTCGTAGCATTTTAACTCTATTGCTGTTCACACTGCTGTTTTATCAATTTAAAATGAAGCCTCCATTTCAAAAGTGTTTGATCATTCTCTGGGTTTTTAAAATGTCAGTCAAGTGATGCACATCTTTGTCATTCCACTTCCACTGTTGGTGATATAACTGTGCTCCCATTGTCGTGGGTAGTTTGAATCCGAACACAAAAGTGTATAAATAAGCCATCCAGTGCTAAGCCGAGTGAAATGGAGGCAGTGGTGGAAACACTGGCTGGATTTATGGAGCTGGTGTCTTCACTGGCAAGGTCAGGTGTGATGTGTATGTTCTGCCCCTCTGCACATAACCCTTCCCTTCCAGTTTTAGAAGGATCAGTTCAGAATGCTCTGAATCAAATTGACAGCAGGCTCTCATTGCTATGATGCACATCTTTTCAAAAGACACAGGGAAAAACCCAGTATCAAATATACTGGGGTAATTGGGTTTTGAGGCAGCACCCCCATCCCCGAAAACTTCACCAAGTGCACTCAGTGCAAGTATGAACACCATGGAAATAACCTGGTTTCCACACTGGGTTATTTCGTAGTGTGAATAAGCCCCTCGTCTTTTATCAGAAGGGGCTTCCTGTGAAGAAGATTGAAAAAGAAACTGCTGGCCTAACTAGAGATTGTGATTTATTTGTGAAGAAGGCTTTCATTGGCATGAATTTGTACTGGAAATCTAAGTGCTGGTGTGCTCAGTTTGGCCATCTTGAACATCATGAATGAGGGATCAGGGAACTTCATAAAACAGCACTTAAAGATTCGGAAACATTTTTCCTGATGGCATTGAATTCCACCTTCAGAAAGTGACCACACTCATAAGTAGAGGGAAGAGAGCTTCAAGTTGCCTCTCAGATATAGCAAGAGAGACTGAGTGAGAGCTTTTGACTTCTTTGAAAGTAAAAAACAAACAAACCACCCTGGGATCAGGGATAGTGAATATGCTGCCTGCAGTAGGAATCTCAATTTGATTCCATCATGCTTTTATATGTTTGCTTGTAAAGAAAATGAATACTACAAAGCAAACCTTGGCTTCTGGTGTTTTCTCATCTAAAGGCAAATAAATTGTGTAGCCTTGCTTGTAGGGTTCTCGCCTCCTGGAAAAGTGGAAAACACACAATACTACTTAGCGTTTGTATTCAGTTATTCATTTTTCACTTATTTATTAAAAGATGTTCAGAAGCCATTTATAAGAGAACCATCTCAGGATTGTGTACAAAGTTCCTTAAACATCAATAACTGCATTATTTCATTTAATTATTACATTAACTTCTTACATTAGTAATTATAATTCAGTTAAAACAGAAGGACCCTGGGAGGAACAAAATCAAACAAACTCAAATACTGAGTGCACCATAATAATTTTCATCAAGCAACCCCATAGAACATACATCCTATGTTTTTGTTTGCTGAAAAGTGTAATCCTATTCTTAAATGGTAAATATATTTACTAAACCAAATTAAAACATGATGTTAGCATTGTGCAGAACAATAGAGGAGAGGCACAGCTGAGAAATGCAAGAAAATTGATTCACTTTTTAAACATTCAAATTATGATGTAAAGTAAAATTATATTATGAGGCTCTCAGTTATATGTTGTGGGGTTCTAACACTACAATAATAAGGAATAAAAAGATAAAAAAGAGTAACATTTTCTCCTAACTTTAAATACAATTTCAATAAAATATCAAAATATGTCAGTTTATAAATTGAATTGATATATCACTCTTTCAAATGTTGCAAGCACTCTTAAATCTTCTAATTGTTGCATCACTTCTGGGGATGTGCTAGCTTTTCAGTACTGAAGTATCACTCTTTTGGCAGTCAAGAGGGCATAGAACATTCATTTTATCTGACCATGTGTTAAGTTCCAAAAATGCGAGTAAATAATTTAAAATAGTATAATATACATCACTAAATACCAAAGAACTTAGTAATACCAAATTTATTCATGTAGTTACTTCTACATGAATGAGACAACTACATAGAATGAGACAAATATGAGACAGTTCCAAAATATACCAGTTGCAAAAGCATTAAGAGTATTACACCTCCAATCATTAGCCAGTTTAGATAAGCCAGTGGTTCTCAACCCTTCCTTTTGCAGGACCCGCTTTAAACATAATTTGTTCCCTAAGACTTAACTCAAGATTTAAAATAAATAAATAAACAAACAAACAAATAAATAAATGATACCCAAACACCAAATCATTAACAATTACACCATCCATTAAACCTTCCCTCAGAGGCCCTGGATGGGAATAGTTTTCTCCTGCTTCTTCCTACCAGTTTGTAGCTAGAGCAAGTTGAATAGCAATGGGCAGGTCCAGCCAGCCAGCCTTTCCTTTGGCTCCTGTCACATGGCTGCTTCTCACGGAGGAGGCATACTGAGCCACTGAGCAACAGCAGAGTGGCCACATCATAGGAGTCAAGGCAAAGGCTGGCTGGTTGGCTGGGCCTGTGTGTTGCTGTTCAGTTCACCGTGTAACTGGAAGTGGGGGATCATGGACCACTGTCCAAAAAGGTACTTGTGCACATGGAGGTTAATAATTCTGTATTGTCCAAAAAGGGACTTGGGCACATGAAAGTAAGTAATTCTGCTTTTCCAACAGTCCTTTCCAGCTTGAAGATTCTATGCTTCTGATATCCTATCTTAGGGCCTGAACAGACAGGCCAAAATAAAGCTGCTTCAAGTCACTTTGGTGGTATGCTGTTTAAATGATGCATGCGTTCTAAGCGGCCGGAAGCTGCGTCAAAGCCACATTCCAGTTCTAAGGACTGCCAATATCCCTATACCTCCCTTTCCCACTTTGGCACCAGGATGCCTCTGCATTTCTCCAAGGCTACCTCCACCCTCTCTGCTCTGCCTCTTTTCTACTTCACACTTCATTGCAGATCCCATCAAAACATTCTGAAGGGTAAGGGCCCAAACAGACAGGCCAAAATAAAACTGCTTTGGGTCACTTTGGAGGTATGCTGTTTAAATGACACATGCATCTTAAGAGGCCAGAAGCTGCACCAAAGCTGTGCTTTAGTCCTTAGAACTGGAGTGTGACTTTGACAGTGTACATAAAAAAAATTGACAGCTTATGCACATCTTTGTTATGGCATGGCAGCAGTAGACAGCACCTTTTAATACTGGGTGTTATCAGTATGACAAGGGTGTGCATGATTTGCTTTACTTTTTTTAAAAAAAACTATCAGCGGGGCTAGGGGTTAGAGGTCGTTTTTTCCTCTTTCCCTGGAAATAAAACCATAACCAACTCTGTTCCCAGGTTGGTGCAAACTAAAGCTCTTGCACACATATTATATTGCATTTATACCCCACATTTAAACCTGCAGGGTTTTCTTGTCTGAGAGAGTGTGACTCCCACCAAGTCTAACCTATCCCAGGGTTTCTTGCTAAGGGTTGTTCTGAGAGGCTTGCCATTGCTATGCTCAGAGACTGACTGGCGGGGGGGAGGGAGGGGGGAGTAGCCCAAACAGTGTGACATAGATGTGCATCATTTGATTGGTAGTTTAAAAAACAACAACCCGAGAATGATTGAAATTTGGCACCATTTTAAATCTATATAAATGGTAATGTGAGCTTCAACAGGGTTAAATTACCACGGAGAGATTCAGTCGGAGTAAATGTAGTGGGAACTTTGATTCGGTACTGCATGATCAAATCTCCCTGGATCTATTCAGCACAAAGACCCTAATGTGAATGTGGCCCAAGTTTCCTTTGACTTGGAAGGTCTGCTGCAGTTGGATCCAACAAGTGGATTGAGTCAGGGATGCTGGAACTGTTCTTTTAGGGAAGGTAGAGCTCATCCATGACAGTCAGATTGTTATTAATTTGGTCAACTTGAAGGTGTCTGTGGGGGAGGACACATTACTTTCCCCATCCATTATCACTGAACATCCTTGAATGTGAAAATAATTTGCATTCCAGCCACGTATTATATACTTACATGGTATATGTAGCAGGAGAAAATAGTGTAGAAAATTTTGCTTTTGCTCATGGTTCCAGCCACACTCACTTCCTCAAGGCTCCAATCCACTCTTCCCAATTTTCCATTTTTCTTTTCCATCTGATAGTGGAAACTGTGGCTATTTCAGCAAGCTCAGTACTCACTGGGCTATTATTTGGGGAAATGGGATTGTTCATTTACCATTTTTATTTATTTTTATTTATTTATGCATATATGCAAACTTCAGGATTTCCTGAGATTGCATAGACCTCCCTCTTTTTATTCACTGGCACCATTTGCACTCAATTTATATTGGCATTCATCTGCTGAGTTCGCTGTTAGAGGGAATGATGATGAATATTCCTGTGTAGTATTCAGTTCTCCTATGTAAACATGAACTATATTATGCAAACTTCAACTTTAAAATTTGGTATATTTTTCTTGTCTGAACCACCTTGTTGGATATATCAGTTGGACTGATTTAGTACATGCTTTCTGATTAATATACACACATACATCTTATTAAGGGGCTTATAAAAACTGCAGGTAGTTGGCATCATCTTAGAAGGCATATTCCCCTAATTCTTCTTGAAAATGGACCAGCATCATCTGAAAATAATTCTTCCATTCAGAACCATTGTTTTAGTCATATCCAAAGTTAAACAAACTTCAATAATTAATCAATTAAAACTCTGGAAATAAGACTTTTTAAATTAAATGGCACTTGCTTTACCACTAGTTTCCCAATTCTAGCCCATTGTATTCTTGCAAACTTCTTGTTGGAAAGAGCTGTGTAAAATGAAGAGTATTTTGAGAATACATTTAGTAACTTGTATTGAATTACACGTGGATTACTTTGCTTATTACTGTCAGAAGGTAATCCATGTTATAAACCACAGGGGGAAATAAATACAGCTCTGTGGGCAGCTGTAATTCAAGCAGTGATTTACAAACTCTGAACCTTTCCAGGAATGCCCCAAATCTCCTAGATTCTGAATTGGAATCTATAAAATGGGTTAAATAATTGCCATGTAGCAATACTGTTCCCTACTGAGTATGTATCTTGTTATTTAAAGCTAGCATAATCTTCTATTGTGCTTTACAGGGAAAACTCACTCCAAATACAGTTTGAGAAGGAAAGGTTTGTGTAATCCTTTGTGGGAATCTTTACAAAAAAATTGTAACTGTGGTGCATAGTTGGAGAGATGTGGAAAATGTTTTTTGGACAGCTCTTAGGGAATGAATATCCATTGTACTGTAAATATCGGTATATCCGAAAAATACTGATTCTCTTACATTTATTTTACTCTGCCATGTTCCATTTATATTTGGATACCTTTCTCAGGTGTAATGTGCACTGGTAGTATACAGTACATTGCTATTTAATTTTCAACAAGGCATTTTAACGAAGATAAGTTCATCAGAAAAATAAAATTGAATACATAATAAAATACAGTATATTTAATATAATTGTAAGTAAATCATATGGAATGAATTTATGTTTATATTAATGCTTTTTGTTTTTATTTTATAATGTCCCACATTTTTCTTGCATGTCCTACATTTTGGGTTCTCCTTGCCATTCTTTGCAGTTATGACATTGGGTTACCCTGAGACCATGACAGAAGAGCATTCATAGCTATATCTACAAAGAGCTAGAAAATATAAGAGGGCTCTCTGTGGTACTACTCATAAGTAAGGGGGAAAGGTTATGTGTACATTTCTCCACACATTTTTGAGCTCTGGAAACCACAATAAGGGTGAAGAGGCATTCCCAAAAACTTGTCCCTTATTCGCTGTCTTACTTCCAGACACTATAGACCATCTTTAGCATTTTCATTAACTCTGATTGTGTCTGATGTCTGGAAAAGATTTATTCTTTTAAATGAGGATTCATATTGTCCAGTGAATTGGAAGATGTTTCTAATTGTTGGCTGATTGGGGCTGTCTCTACGAAATGTAACAACTATGTCATGTGTACATATCAATTACACTGTTCAACTTCAAATGTGTTTTCAATAATTATGTTACAGCCCATTATATGCATGACTGTCCTACAAAATTTTAATTTAATGCATATTTTGTCATCCCAAAGCAGTATTACTGTAAAGAGAAACACCTTTCTATCTTGTGGTGACTTTTAAAAGCTCAAACTTCCAACGATGAAGTGAAAAGAAATGTTTTACTGAGGCATGGCTTCTTTATATAAAACATTGGTTCTTGTACAAAATACAAATTGTATATGGCTTTTAATTACGTTATATAAAGGTATTTTCAGAGTTAAACGTGTACTAACTCCCCACTCCTCATTAACCATGTTAAATGCATGTTTTGCTGCATTGAATTTGGCTAATTCTAAGAATCAAACCTATGGCATGCAAACAGCTTGTCATTTTGAAAACAAAACAAAACAAAATGTTCTACTACAATGGCTATTTTTCTTTCAAGAACCATAACATTCCTAATGAGATCTTTTCTTTCTTTCTTCTTCTTTTTTATGGCTGAGGCTATCAGCCAGTGGGAATGATTCGATCAGAGATGACATGGGCATGAGCCTGCCTGACCTGAGTAGAGCAGTGGAGGACACAGGATCTTGGAGTTGTCTCATCCATGGAGTCACCATGAGTGGATGTCAAGCTGAGGGCAATCAACAGCAACTAGTAAACTCCAATTTTTGGCAAGAACACTGATCTGTTATTTCAATCCTTTTTCTATGGTATACAGCCAACCAGTAAAGATGATTACAGGGTTAATATACTGCATAATATTTGAAAAGCAATTAAGAAAGTTGCCTTTAAGTAGGATGCAAGATTTCCACTTCCTCCTTGGGACCAAAAGATGAAAAGAAGAGATACAATTGTTGGAGATTATCATATTACCTTTGCTGCCCGCATAGATGAGGGATGTAACTTTAAGAAGGCAGATCTTATCACATTCATCCATCACTGGGCAACAGGCAGCCCGTTTGCAACCGGGACTTCTGCTGCAGCTTTTCAAGAACTGGAAAATCCCGTTCATGAAAAGATGCAAGAGAAGCCCAGCTTGAAAATGGGCTGCCTGCTGCTTGGCAATGGATGAACGTGATAAGAGCCACTTTCTTAAAGTTACATCTCGCATCTATGACAGGAGCAAAGGCAATGTGATAATCTCCTTCATTAGCTCAATTTTTTTCTTGGTGCTTGAATGCAGATTTTACATATTCAAACGCATGGGAGAAGAGATGGCAATGAATGGGACTGCAGCATCTTAGCACCACTTTCTCATACTGACTCTTTAGTAACATGTAGATCTAATGAAGAACAGTGGCTGCCAAGTCCTGTCTTGGCAAGATGACCAGAAGGATACAATGGTGTCAAACTCCAACTAGAGTCCCAGGGTTACACTCACCTATTAAACTCCTAGCACAAGCTTTCTGTCAGAGCATTTGAAGAAATGGTAGAGGAAAGAGATGTGTGAATGAGAGAGAATGTGTGATGGAGGAAAAGAGAGAGGATTCGCCCTTGAGAAATCAAGTTCAGCAAAGAGGTGCTTCACCAGAGGATTTGATGGCTGGTGTCCTGATTGCTAGTACATCCACCATTTGCACCTTTGTGAATACTGGCTGTTGTGAGCTAATGCCACGGACATTTTCTGTACGCTTTTATTGAGCAAACACAATACTGCTGGGCTTTCAGCCATGCAGAGGGCCCTCTGAATGTTCGTTGGAATTTAAAATCAGAAAATGATAAAAGGAAATGGCTGTTATGTTTAGGATTTTCTAAAACCTTTCTTCTTCTTTTTTTTAAACTAAGCCCAAGTTTTGGATTGGCTGTAATTTAACAGTGTCCTTTTGACATTCATGGGATTTACAGACATACAAGAAGGCAGAGTACATCCTTCTGATGGATTTGAGTCTGAAAGATCCCAGAGGTATATATTGTACTTATGAAATTCGCTTCTGCTTTTCACTAATTCTAGGGCCCTCATTGGCATACATAATTGATTAATCTGTATTTTGAAAGGTTTAACATATTTCCTCTTTCTAATCCAAAAGCGCGCACACACTCTCTCTCACACACACATATCCCGTTTTTGTAATAATTTACAAAGTCAATGACTTTTGGTTTGTGTGCAAGTGTGTGTATGTGTGTGTTTTAAGTGCTTCTTAATTTTATATTTATTGGGTTGCATTAGCCACAAATTGCAGATTTGGCTCAGGGGAAGAAAAGGCAAGATAGTAACTGTGATATATAAAGGAAGAAGAATTATGAAAGCATATTATAGAGAGGAATGGTTCAAGGAACTGGTAAGATGCTAATTTAGGTTTATTGAAACCAGAACAGGAATGTTTTCTTGCAATGTCATGTAATATTGTATTCCTTAGTCTCAGAAAAGCATGGGTTTCCATCTTCCCAAGCATCAGTTCCCACCATCCTAGAGTATTTTTTCATTGTTATCCCAGTTTCACATTTCAGTCATGGGTGTTGCCTATGCATGGTGATCACTTGGTTATTCCATCAAGAACATTTGTATCGTCTAATTTTATGGATCAATGTCTCTTTAAAGTCTAGTTGTTTGGTCTGTACACAGCACTCTACCAGATGCAAAACACAGCACAGTTGGCCCTCCGTTTTCATGGGGGATCTGTTCCAGATTCCCCCTTGCAAAAACGGAGGCTCTTGCATATAGGCTTAAATGGAGTGCATGCCCGTGCACACGCTCAGGGCACACGCGCCAGGCACATGCCCCATTGAAAATAGTGAAGGTCGCCCCTCCATGGATTTTTAAGGGCATGGGTCCGAGATCTGCGAGTTAGGAGGGGCAACTGTATTTTTCTTTTTTTCAAACAATACTTACCATCGTGTGTGTGTGTGTGTGTGTGTGTGTGTATTACTTACTTATTCAGTTTATATTTTTCACTCTCTCCTGAGAAAAGTACTCGGAGTGACTTACACTTAAAAAGAACAAATGAAAGTCATAAAATGAATTAAAGTATAAAAATAAAAAAAGTTTTAAAAATAAAAAAGCACTCCACTTTAAAAGAAAGTGGAGTGCTCATCTAGTTAAAAAATCTCTTCCACAGCAAGTGTAGTAAGTCACAAAATGTCTCTACATAAAAAAGATCTTCTATCAGGAATAAAACAGGAGGGGAGGAATTTAGGGGGTCAAGCACACTGGCAGTTTGGAGTGGTGTCTGGCATCTCTAGCCCTGGTCACTCCCCGTTCAGCGTGGGACCATGGCGACCAGATGCCACCGTTCCAAGAGTGACCACCACCATGGTCCCGAATGGGCCACTGACAAGGAGCACTTTTTGGAATTGCTTTTGTTGGCAGCCCTGGGCCACCTTAGGTAGCCATGGAGCAGGTTTGGCCCAACCAAGGGGTGTGTGTCATCTGTGCACCATGCCCCCAGACTGGCTCAAAGCTGGCACTTTTGGCCAGTGTGTTTTGGGCTTTAGCCTCTGTTAGTACATATTTCAGGAACCTGGGAGCAGTCACTAAGAAAACTTTCTTGTGCATCCTTATTAGATGAACATAATAGAATTGGACTCCCTTGAAGATTTCAAATCAAGAGCATGCTAGTACGACATAGGCTGGGTGCCAATATTCTAGCCTAATTCATTGATCTGGTAGTTCATACCATATTTAAAAATGCCACCGAGGAAGTTATTTTGGAAAGTCCACTTTTTTTCTGGCAAACTATCTGTTAAAACATCAAGAAATTATGAATACATAGATAAATACAACCCAATAAACATCACCAGACTATCTGAGAAAGATTTTACAAATCAAATTTGAGGAAAACTGGAAGATGCTATTGGAGTTGTTTAGGAATTTTGAGGAATTTCTAGGGAAGTAAGAACAATGTGTAAAAGAATGTGAAGTTTCTAATATGTCTGAGTAGATAGTTCAAATGGATATATCACATACCCAAGACAATTAACCATGGAATTTGTCCTTCCCAATGATTTCATCTTTTTTTAAATTTGAAAGCATCTTTTAGAAATTGATGATCCCTCCCCTTCATCCTCTTCTGTTGCCTTTCCTCAACTCTTCTCTCTGAGAGACCATGCTCTTCTCCCAAGAACCTGAGGGTGGGGATGGAACTTGCATTTTTCTGAAGGAGATAGTGAAGATTAATAATATGTGCATGCCAAATCTATTGCAGCAAAGGTAACAGTTATGGGCACTTTAAGGACTAATAACTTTATTATGACATTACATCATTTACTCTGACTACTTCTTCAGTTTTTCCTTATTCATTCCTATGGCTTGGCTCTATTCTTTCCTATGTACTGTTCACCAGCAGCTCTGTAAAAACAGATCTCAACTGTCTGCAAACAAAGTAGTCTTTCTCTCTAAACTGCAACAGCTACCCATTTACTTTACATTTCTTCTTTTTCCACAGTTTAAACCACTGTGAACTGTGAAACCTTACTCATTGGATAAGCATATAAAGGCAGCAGCACACTTGTTTCCTATAAAACAATGGGGCTGCATTTTCTGCTTCCTAGCTTGGCCTTTAGAAGAGCTAGAAACCTTTAAAAATTAAAAACTTGGGATTATTTCTTTGTTTGTTTAAATTCTGCCTTTCTCCCAAAATGGGATTCAAGGCAGCTCTGGTCTAGATGGATCTGGTCATTTGAGGTCATTTGGACACTAGAAATGAAAGATGAGGAAAAGGATGAGTGTACCTTCCTTGCCCTTTATCTTTCCCTGCCCAAGCATACTGAAAGGCCTTTTCAGTTTTAACATCATACTGAGTCTCAGTATTGTTGCTGTCAGATAGAAGGGCATGCACTAGACTAGGTAGACCATGGGCTAAAACTCTGAATGTGATATCATGCATACATTGCATCTTCTAATCAAAAATAGTAGTGTTGTCATGGACTGAAGGCTTGCAGAGCCAAAGTACTTTACCACATCAGGATCATAAGGCTCCACAATCATGTCAGTCTAGGAAAATTGAAGACATTCATTATTGCATTGCTCTTTAACATCACCATGGTGCTGCTTCTCTCCTAGTCTCTCTCTTCTGCACACTGGCCTCCATAACCAGTGTTGCCAATCACCCTCGAAGATATTCTCTGCCATCCCCAGATTGGTTCCCTGGAATTCCCCCAAATTCCCCGGAAGGGGGCGAGACTTCAGGGTCGGGGGCACTATGGGAAGGCCTAAAGGGAGTGGAACTTCTGGGATCGGAGGTGTGTTTGGCTGCGGGAAAGATATGTTTGGGCAGGAAGGTTGAATTCCCTGAAATCTCCCTGGAAATTTGATAAACACAGTAATTAAACGGAAAGGTTTTTAATTCCCCTGTTTCTAGGGAATTCCCTGGAAATTGGCAACCCTAGCTCCACCTCGCTGCCCTATGCCTTTCCAAGTATGCCTTTTGGTCTGTATTTATTTTTATTTATTTTTAGCACAATTGGGCAAGCATGTCAATAAATAAAATAAATAAAAATTAAGAAAAGAAAGAAAGAAAATTGGGGAAAAAAACCAGAAAAGAAAAACAGCACACTTGGGATTAAGCAGGGGGAGAGAAGCATAATTACACCCACTTGTAACATGTGACTGTCTGCACATCGGAACTGCTTCAAAGGAACTTATTGCATGTGCATCAGCAATGGAAAAGCAGCACATTTGGGATGCACTGACAGGTTTTGCCCATCAGTGAGAAGGATTACTACAGCAGCGGATGGACTAGTAGACAGACTTGAAGTTGTGTCATAAGGCTGGCCACAGATGCTACTGTCCTGCTCTAATTCCACTTTTCAAGCCTCGTGTAATAAAGGCCTCGATGCTCAAACTTTATGATAAGCTAGGTGTGATGTCTTCTCTGTCTCCATCTCACACACCCATTTCCTTACTTAATCTTAGTGGAGCTGCAATCCACATAGTAGCTGGGGAGACAACAGTACATTGCAACAATATGTTGTTGTGAACTATCCCTTTTATAATGCGAAATATTTTGAAGTGTTGTAGTTGTGAATTAACATACAAAAATCATTAACCTTACAAATGAGCTATTATTCTTGATGGAATTGAAAACTGCTGCTTAGTTGCTTTTTTGAATTAATATTTAGAGCATATGAGGACTGTTCAGGACTGTCCATAACCCTATGGAGTAACAGTGTTCTTACATTTATTTAGTGCTGATTTTCTGAGCCCCTTTAATAAAATGGTTAAGCTTTATAAAATTAAAATGTGGTATATCAAGGTTGGCAAGAAAGCCTTTTGCTGTAAAATTACATGGCTTTCCCCCTTTCATTTTAGTTCTAGCCCTTTGAAAATATTCCAAAATGCTTTCAGCTATGGCTTCCAACTCCTCCTCAGAAAAGTGTCAGTCTGTGATGAGAAGGAGTTTAATTTATAGTTAGGCCTGTGAGTTTTATATTTCCTCAGTAGGTAACATGCCATACCTGGATAGATTCCTGGCCTGGATTCAGTAGTCAAGAATCACTAGTGCTTGTATAAAGATGTTTATCTGAGTTTTGAATTGCTGGTTCTTATCTAGTCAGTTAAGAAAGGCAGCTGCTATTTTCTTTCTTCTTTCAAACTGGAATTACATGGGCAAATAGGTCATAACTTCTGATTATCCAGCAAGATGCATTGCAAGACACTGAAATGTGGCAAATGTAGCACAAGTTAAGAAGGAAATAACTGAACTTGGAGAAATGTAGTGATCACCCCACTGTTAAAAGCATTGTAAATCTGGGGGCATAGACTGGTGTCCACAAGTAGCTGGGACATTTCCACAAGCCTTTACTCATTCACACTTCCAGATCAGCAACTAGAATTTCTGGAGAGTCACTCTAAGAAGAAAATGGTGAATGGAGGCATAGGCCCATGTCATAAGTCATGCTCCTAATACGGCTGTTGAGTAGGCGCTGTTGTTGGAGGGGCCACTAAATCTGTAGGGTATCTTTTCCCCTGGATTTGTAATAGCAGAGGGGAAGAAACATTCTGAGGGACCAGCCTTAGCAGCACTTCAAAAATTACTTTTGAAATTAAGCAGTTATAGGCATAGTTATAGATATCGTTTCAGACCCATTTTATATAGTTAACATCACAGTTGCAGATTTTTTTTATCACTGACACTTTACTTTTCAATTACTCAAAAGTAACTAAAATAGGCACTTTTTAGTTACTCTTAAAAATCTTACAACACCAGGGATGTAAATCCTTGCTTACTTCAATCTTGTGCCTTAGAACAAGAAAGTACAACATTTTCCTCCTTGCCTGAAAAATGTCAAGATATTTTCTGCACATTGTTGGTTTTTGCACAGATTGTGCATAACTTATAGACAGTATAACTTTATGGCAAACACAATTTTCTTGCTTTTTCCATGAAAATGGTTCCCACTTTGTGGACGTTGCACATGTGATTCTATCCAACAATCTCTTTACTCCATATCATAACAAAGGGGTATTGCAAATATTACAGTCTGCATAAGAAGGCTGCTGAAAGGTTGCTGGGGTCACTTGGAAGAGAAGAGCAAGTCAGCTCTAAGCTCAGCTCATCAGCTATGCTCATCATGCATAGGTCTCAGCAGCTGAAGAGAGAACTCCTTTCTCCAGGCTCCAACTACTAGAGCTGTGGCCTCCAAGGGAGAGAGAACAGCCAGGCGCAGCTCTATCATGCCTGGGCCCCAGCAGTTGGTGAAAGCCCCTTTCTTCCTTCCAGCTGCCATTGCTGTGACCTCTGAGGGAGAGAAGAACATCCTCTTTTCTTTGTATGTCATGACTTATTTAGACTATAAACCTGCAGGCAGGGAACTGTTAAACTAAGTGTGAGCTTCTCTGGGAACCTTTGTGGTTGAAGGGTAGGGTATAATTAAAGAAATAAAATAAATACAGTTTTCTTGCCTGGTAGTGTGCCATATTTCTGGAATAACAAAGGAAGGCCACTTCTTAAGTGAATTTGAACAGTCTTATGTTGTGTCTCTCTACTAATCCCACATACCAGGGATGGACAATGCTCAGATGGGGTGCTATGCACCACTGAGCAAATGGCCACAAGAAGCTTTAAAGAGCTGCTTGCACTGTATACTGCATCACAATGCAAATCATAGTTGATGTATTATTTAAATTGCTCCCAATGTGTATGGCATGAGTATGACAATATCTTCAATTTAGCCACAATTAGCATTTATGTTACATTGTAGAATGTCCCAAAAGTGTTTTACATCTGTTCAGTGATGACCATATGAATCATTAGGGAGCTGTAGGCCGAGTAGAAGTAGGTTGTTGGGTCCATCCTCCTGCTATGACCAACAGAAATCAGCACTTCAGCAGTACATATTATTATATCCATCAGGGCTGCAAATTTGGAAACCATTTGGCTGCATGAGGTGAAGAAGCCAACCATCTCCCACTTACTCAGACCAAGGGGCATATTACCCAAAGCTAGTCAAGTTAATCCTGGCAGTAAACATCTCACTCTGCTTAAAGGTAGAACCAGTTCTTATCCTCATATTGCAGGTGTGAAACTGAGCCAGTACACTAGTAGCTTTTAGTTATTTTAGTATAACTATGAATCGATTACTGGTATCGTTTAAAATGCATTTTAACAACAATAAGTGTATAATTCCATTAAAAGCATTTATTTTTAGTTTTCCTCCCCCCCTTCCCCCCCTAACAAAACAACATTCTTTTTGAAGTGGGAAGAAGAAATCAATTATCCTGTATCTCAATACAACTGAAAAGAATATTATAGTAATTCCCTTTAGTTTGTTGAAAGAAAACAAAGACTAATTGTTTTTTGAAATGAAAATAGAAGTAGCATAGTTTACCAAGCTGGAGAACCGCAGATTGGTTTTGATGTGTATTGCACAGCTGGAAGTAAAGCACACACACACACAGGGAAAACACAGACGCTATTGAGCGATTAGCTTAGACTGTGGAGTAGCAGAAAACTTAGTTTCTGTTTTCTTTGTCCAATAAAGACACTATTTTTGGATAAACACTTGCATTTAAATCAGTTATTTTAAAGCACCAAGCAAAACTTACTGAAGAGCAAAAGCACCGAGATCATTAGGAATGTGATTTCAAATGAAAATGTGATTAATTAGGGGCAACGCCCAACAGCAGGAATCCAAGAAAGAGGCTGAAACAAGAAACAAATATATCCTTGTTTAATTAATTTCTTTGGACAGCATCCAAAGATACAGGATGAAAATAAATAACAAACAAAGCGTTGCTAAGGGGGGGGGGATCCAAAAGGGTTTTTCCTCAGAGTTTACAGAACGGAGGTTAAAAACAATATGTTTTTTCCTGTCCTGGAAAGATATAACTAGATCCCAGGAGGTTAGTCAAACAAATGTTGCATTCTTTAGTGTCCAGACAAGCCCCTTTGAAGCCCTCTTGGCATTTGAGTGCCACAACCTCCATTTCTTTTCAAAGCGAGTCAAAAGACAGATTGTAGTAGAGAGCACTGTAGTTGGTGTTAACCATTTTGGGGATGGGGATGTTCTAGTCAAGAACATAGCCATGCAAAGCCATGCAGGCATACTGTTCCAAGAACAAAGCTTGTAGCAAAGCTTCGGAAATGGTGGTGCAGAATGGGGAAATTTACTGCCCTCCAGAATTTCAGAGAACCAAAATAGAAGTATTAATCATTCACGCCAGGGCCATGAGAGATGTTGTCTGGCACAGGAGCATCAGGAATTGCTTTCTTCACGATGAGTCATAGGTAGAAACTGTTCATCTTGGCTGGAGTTCACATCCTCCTAAAAATCTAACATAATTGTAAACTTGATATATTAAAAAAGATTTTTTAAGATAAATACCTGAATGAAATATTAACACGTCTCGCCTGCATCTCTCCCCAACCAACATCCCTCCTGCAAATCTGTGGGTCCAATGATACAAAGTCACCCAAATCTGTAGGTTGCGTTACTCTTCTTGTTATTCTTGTGTGCCTTTCAGTTATTTTCCAAATTATAGTGACCCTATGGTGAACCTATCAATGGGTTTTTCTGGGACTGAGAGTGTGTGAATGACCCAAAAGCACTCAGTGGGTTTCCATAGCTGAGCAGGGAACTGATCATTTGTCTCCAAAGTCTCCAGAGTAAAAGTCCAATGCTCAAATCACTACACTATGCTAGCTCTCTATTAGATGTGTTATTTTTTAAAATCTTCAAGTGATTCTTAATCAGCCTTGTGACAATCATGAATGGACCAAGATTGTTATCTCCATATCACAAACAGGAGATAGTGTCTCACATATAGTGATTGTCATCCCAGTGAGTCAGATCCAAACAAGATGCACTTAAGTCTGATTGAAATCAAGGCACGGTTAAGAGATTATTGTCCCTTTGCCAGAGGATAAATGGACATAAATCAGACATTTGGAATGGGAATGCATAAAAAACAGTGGCAGAAAATTTCAATCTCCCTTCTCAGACCTCAGAACATTGGTCCTTGAACAAAACAACTACAAAGGCAAATTAGAAAAAGAAACATCAGAATTGGAATTCATCTACTGACTACAGTCCCTAAGCAATGGATGGACAAAGTTAATGGCTTCCTGCCATACTACACACATTTCAACACTATCTGACCCCATCTATTATCTTCACCTACAGGCTAGTTTCCAATGCTAAATTGGACTTGCCACTTCACTTCGACTCACAATGGAAAGGCTAGTTTCCAATGCCTTCGTAGAATCATAGAATCATAAAGTTGCAAGAGACCGCAAGGGCCATCCAGTCCTTATCACTTCCCTTGATCTAGACACTATACTTCTTATTGATGCAGCCTAAAAGCACGTTGGCCTTGTTAGCTGCTGCATCGCACTGTTGACTCATGTTCAACTTGTGGTCTACTTGGACTCCCAGATCCCTTTCACATATAGCTTCGTTCAGCCAAGTTTCACCCATCTTATATCTGTGCATTTCATTTTTCTGCCCTAAGTGCAGTACCTTGCATTTCTCCGTGTTGAAATTCATTCACAAATGACCATTGTTAAAACTGCACTTGCCACTTCATTTCCATACACAAAGGATTCTCACATACCAATGGGAGATTAGCTTACTTGCTAATTAGCTTACTTGCTGTTCACCGCTATGATCTTTGGAATAGCGGTATATAAATAAAACAAATTATTATTATTATTATTATTATTATTATTATTATTATTATTATTATATATGTCTGTCCCTGGCTTCACTCCACCAAATGCAACTGAGGAAGTAGATTTACAGGAGGAGAATAAATTAAATGCTCTTTCTAATTTTAAAGTGGAAAAAGTGGGATCAAATATTTGTGAATTATAATTATAAAGAACAATAGTGTACTATTTCTAAATAATTATGAAAGAATCTGGAGTTAAAACACCTAGATAAAATGAGGAAAACTAAATTTATCTCTTATGGGGAGAATCGCAGCAATAAAAGTGAATGTTTTGCCAAGACTTTTAACTTATTTTCAAATGGTCCTCATAATAAGAAATGGAATGCTTTTTGTACAGTGGTAGAATGGTATTTCCAGATTCTTCTGGCAGGCACAGTAACCCAGAATAAAATTTATCATTCATTTATTTATGGTCATGGCAATCTCCTTGCCAATGGAATCGCATAAAGCTCTTTCACGTTTATCCTTTGAACAAATGGACACAATGATGAAATGGGGACGATTCTATGGTATTCCAGTGCAAGAAAGATTGTGTATTTGTGGAGAGCCAGCCTTAGAGGATTTGGCACATTATATACTTGAGTGCCAGATAAATGCTGACATTAGAGAAAATGAAACACTGAGCAGTGAAAGAGAAACTTAGTTGTTGCAATCAACAAGTCAACATGTTATGCAAAGAGTAGCAGCATTTGCAGTAAAGGCCACCAAGTGTAGTGAAAAGTATGTAGAGAACATCGCTTCTCGGCCTTTTGGCTAAGATCAAGTGTAGAGAACATATAAATTGATATGGAATCCTGACTTAATATGTTTATAAAATGCTATTTTGCTATAATATCAATGATTACTTTGTTTTAAAAATGCAAGATTTGTACTGTAGTTTTTTGTGGGGTTTTAGGGCTATGAGGCCATGTTCTAGAAGAGTTTTCTTCCACATAGCCCAAAACCCCCACAAAAACTATGGATGCCAGCCATGAAAGCCTTTGACTCCACAAAATATGTACTCCTTGCTTAGGTATGTACTTGTTTAATTTTAATTTTAATAATAATGTTTAAATGTTTATTTTGCAATTGTCATTGTATGCTTTATTAGCAATGGTCTTAGGACTGAGCAATAAAATTTCTATTAGTCTTTTTTTTTATAATCATAGACCAAACTTAAAAATAAAAATACATAAAACACACACAGATAGAGCTAAAATGCATCTAAAATAAAATAAAATTTAAAATATTGTATGACACTAATGAAAGAGATGGACTGGGATTGCTAAAAATTTGATTGTATTATGAGGCATATTGTTTCTGTGGATGAAAGAATGGGTTTTACTTAGTGATGAGACTTTTGGAACTTGAAGGTTATGATTTAAGATTTGGGTGGCATTGTCATCTTTGGTATGATAAAATTGAGGTACATGTTGGATTTAAAAATCATTGTATCAGATAGGCTCTTCTGTGAATTTTGTATAAATATAGGCAAAGATCCTCCCTGTCCCAAGATAATATTAGCTTTCTTATTACAGAAAGCTTTTTTCAGGAAAGAATGAGATAAAAAATGGAAATGGTTCTTTTTTAATTATCATTTATATTTGGAACATGGTGGAGGGGAGCTTAAATCAAGAGATATACTTTTTAAGGAGGGCATAGATTTTGGTTTGCTTATTTGAAACTTAAAATGAAATTTAAGCAAGATAAGAAAGATCTGGCCAAAGAGATTGGGGGAAAATGAGTTTTACTTAGAGTTGTGTAAGGACAATGAACATGTATAAATGCCTTTTGAAATTAGAGAGAAAATATGAACCTATAAAATATTACATGATAAGGTGGGCCCAAAATTTTGAGCATAACGTTCAAATGTGCATTAATTTAAAAGAAAATACGTATAAGTAATTTAAAAGAAAATATGTATCAGACGATGTACAAATGGTACTTAACTTCATATAAGCTGTTAAAAATGTTTATGAGTACTTCAAAACTATGTTGTTGTCAAGATAAGGAAAGATCTTTTTTCATATGGAGTGAACTAGCAAGAAGTTGAAAAGTTCTTGAACTAAGATTTATGTGTTAAGTTATGTGATAAATAATTGGATAGTAAATATGGACTACTTCTTCAATACATGAGCTTCAATACCTGCAAGAACAGTGTTTTTCCAAACTTGGAAATGGATTGAATCACCATGGATGGAAGAATGGGTTGTCAAGACTGGAACTTGCCCCCATTGCCAAATTATTATGCATTTTAAAAGATACACAACTGAAGACTTTACGAAATCTGGAAACCATTTAAAGACTTTTTACGTAACAAGAAATCTAACAATGTAATAATTTGTGGTTATGGTTGCTAGTAATTTAGATTGAGCTGTACTAGTAGAATAATAGATTCTTCCTTTTTTGGTTTTTCTTTTTCATTACAGTTAGTAATGTTGGAAAGTTAGAGTTCTTT
The DNA here is from genome assembly GCF_019175285.1 of Sceloporus undulatus. Taxonomy (NCBI): domain Eukaryota; kingdom Metazoa; phylum Chordata; class Lepidosauria; order Squamata; family Phrynosomatidae; genus Sceloporus; species Sceloporus undulatus. The sequence continues at coordinate 65,800,365 of NC_056527.1, read as the reverse complement.
TGTGTTTTTCTTAATGTTTAGCTAGGTATTGTTGATTGTTATAGGTCCAAAATACACTACAGAAATAATCCAGTTTGAGACTGCTTTAACTGCTCTGGCTCAGGGCTAGGAAATGCTGGGAATTGTACAGTCAGTCTCGGTATCCTCAGGGGATCCATTTTGAACCTCCCAAGGATACCAAACTTTGTGGATGCCCAAGCCTGCGTTGCCTCCAATGGCAGTATGTGCATGTGGCTGCAGCACCATTAGGGACAGGCCCTGTTGTTAGGCAGGGATGCATGCATGCAGTCATACTGCCATTGGTGACAACAGAACTTAATGGCTGCATAGCCATGTGCATGCACCACCATGGGACAACAGGGGCTTGCCATCTGTGGATGCTTGAATCAGTGGATGGCAATCTGTGGATACCAAGGGCTGATTGTAATTTATTGTGGCACCAGCGCTCTCTAACAGAGAAGGCTAAATGTCTCACAAAACTACATTCCCCAGAATTCCCTAGCATGGAGCCAGGGCAGTTATTGTCAGACTACAGAGCACTCTGGGTAGAAAATGTCAGATGTGGCTACAGCCTGGAACCGGGACAAATGTGACAAGGTAACCTGAGTTCAGGTGGCAGACATGATGACTCAATATTTGGAGTGTCCTGAGTCACAGGAAGCTGATGACAGAGGGGCAGAAGCCACAGTTGTCAGGTGACAGGAAACTGGGTGATGTACCAGAAGTGGGATGGACTTTAAAACCCCAGGAAGGGATGTGTATATAAGGGGCTGGACAGCTCCGCGCCGCCTGTCTTTCACCCTTGTTGGTGCCGCAACAACTGCACCGCATGGCTCTGATGTGTTGCCAATAAGAAGCTGTCTAGAGTGGCTTCTTTTTTGCAGCACTGCAAACAGGAAGGGGCACTGCCATGATGCCACTTCCTGTCTGCGACATGCAGATGCTGCGCCATCATGGTGGCCCCGTGTGGACCAGAGGCTGCCATGATGGCGCTACGGCTGCACGCTAGGGTTAGGGAGCGTGTGGTTGCTGCGCACTCCCGAACCCTAGTTTTGGCGTCAGCACGCCGATTCCCACCCATCTGTCTCGGGCCTAAGAGTGTGAGTTGAATGCTCAGTGTGACTGTGGTTGTATATAGGAGTCTGACAAAGCACTTTGATAGTCTATTGTAAATATCGGAATCTAGATTAAAACCTGTTTGTGAGTACTCAGCAGTCCAGCAGTTCTTTATCTGGCTGGCAGCTTCTGCATGGGAGGATTTTTCTTTGGCAGCCTGCGCAGAGCTACACCGTAGAGACCTTCCAGTGGTGCTCCTCTTTCATATGCATGTCTTCTGCATGTTGTGTGTTGAATCCTGATTTTACATGCCCCAACAGTTATAGCAATTTCAAACTGGATTTTCTGCAGTATCTATTGTTTCAGTATGGTGTTTCAGTTTAAGTTTGGTTTTCATTTCAGGTAGAAGGCAGAGGTGAACCTTCTCAGAACAAATCTTAACAATAAACCCTGTGATAAGTTCACATTAAGGTTGAAGACTTGAAGACATGCAGCAACAATACGTATATATGTATTCTTATATAGGCATAGTATTTTTCTCTTTCTTTTTTCTTAGTTTCAGTTTTCTGCTCTTTTCCTTCTTTCTTTTTTCTCTTCCTTGAATGTTGACTATTTTGTATTTTCCCAGGTTGTTTGTATCAAATAATAATAATAATAATAATAATAATAATAATAAATTAAAATGGGTAAAAATAAATTCCTTAAAATATATTACTTTCAAAAGCCAGGATTATAAAATTCACTTTTCTCTGTTGAAGCACTGAACAACTGTATGGCGCCAGCACATGTCAAACTTGAAAGGTCTGGTTTTACCTGACACAATCCCTAAAATTATTTCCAGACATTACACTGCAGACTCTTCTTACACTGCAGACTGTACTCTGTCTTTAAAGGACAGAAAAAGAGCCATATCTTAAAGGTAGTGACTCTCTTAACTACTAATGGAGGAAAAAATATTTCAGTTCTATGTACCTCTTTGTATCGTGTTCCCTTTGACAAAAGATGGGCTGCTTTTTGTACCAACTCTCTCTTAAGAATGTCTTAAAACAGTAGTTTAAACAGCATCTCAAACAAGTGCAGCTCTAAATACAAATATCTTCTCAGTTCTCTGGAACCCCTCCCCTCCCCATGTGATTTTTAACATCTTTGTGTGATGAAGAAGCTTGTGAAGTTTTGAATGCCTACATGATGTATTTTACACCTTCAGTTGGCCTAATGAAGTTGTTGTTCTTAAAACTGTCAAGCTGACTTCGACTTATGGTGACTCTATGAATGAGAGACCTCCAAGTCACCCTATTATCAACAGCCATGCTCAGGTCTTACAGATTCAAGGACACGACTATCCATTTGTAACTAATGCATTGCCGTCTGACCTGAGAGTTTAATCTTCTGGAACTATATCTTGTTTTATTTTGGAATGTCTCATCTTAGGATTTTCACAGTAAAACTTATTCAAAAGAAGGTTTACCGTGCCTCCTTCTGCACAGTATTAACAAGTGTTAGCTCTAGTGCCTCGTCTATGTTTCTGAGATAGAGTCACCAGAGTTGCCCCATTCCCACTACTGCTGCTGAACGGTAGCTGTTTGGCACATTTAGTCTGATTGCTCAGCAAAAGCCTGCCTGAAATGGAAGACTCTACCAGCAGCTCTTCTGCCATCAGCATAGCCTCTTACCTCGCAAGCATGCAATCCCACCTCTGCGGAGAGGTAGTTCCACTGGTGGGCTAAAAAAGTTGTCAGTATGTTATTATTGGGATTTTGCTTAATTTTTCTACATAGCCAACACCTTGTTGAAGAATAATTGCATAGTGCTTTTGCAGTATCAAAGGTGCTTTACATAATCACCTATTGTATTCTTCTCATGAACCTAAACTGCAAAATTAAAATTTACTGGTAATAAGATACACACAAACAGTAAAAAAATAAAAATAAAAAATAAAACATGCAGAATCAGTAATGGGAAGTTACACTTACAATTAAACTAGTTACAGTTAAAAATTAGCCTATTTGTTACCTATATTTTAAAAAAATTAATATTGTCAAGCTTGGCCTTATATAAGGAAATGCTTGCCACACATCACATAGTAATCTATGGGCCTGAACAGACAGGCCAAAATAAAGCTGCTTTGGGTCTCTTTGGAGGTATGCTGTTTAAATGACACACGCATCTTAAGAGGCCAGAAGCTATGCCAAAGCAGTGCTCCAGTCCTTAGGAATATAGTGGTTTGTACAATTCTGACTTTTGTTCTCAGTTGTATATCTTTACACTTTAGGATCTTATCTACTGTACTTCTTTCATGGTTGCCCTTCCCATTCCTAGTCTTCTCCTGATTTCTTGACTGCAGTCTCCATTCTGGTTAATGTTTGATCCAAGGTACAGAAACTCTTTTAGTATTTCAATTTGCTTGTCATCTAGGTCAAATTTATGTATAACCTCCATGGTCATTATTTTAATTTTCTTTATGTTTAGGGGAGGCTTGCTTTTGACTTTCTTTGGTAACTGTTCCAAATCTATGATACTTTCTGCTAGTAGTATGGTGTCATCTGCATATCTTAGATCATTCAAGTTTCTTCCTTCGTTCTTCACTCCTTCTTCTACTGATTTTGTATGATACTTTCTGTATACAAGTTGAACAGATAGGGTGATAAAATGCAGCCTTCCCTGACCCCTTCACCTATTGGAAACCATATCTCCATATTCTGTTCTTACAGTAGCCTTTTGTCCTAAGTACAGATTCCTCATCAGAACTATCTAATGTAATCAGAACTCCCATTTCTTTGAGGATTTCTTTGCTGAGGAGCCAGATTAAATGTGCCAAACAACAGGGTGATACTGGCAGAAAATGTCTCAGAAACAATTGCAGTGGCACTATAGTTTATGCACAGAAGGAGGCACTGATAAACCATTTTTGAATGTCTTTTACCATGAAAACCATATGTAAAAATAAATTTGCACTATTAAGCCTAATTGACCAAGAGCCAGAAGAAGTCTGGACTAAAGTGAGGAAAAGTTATTTGTTAAATACCCTGCTGAAATACCCAGGATGGGATTCAAGGCAGCTTACAGTAATTAAAGTTAAAATCGTGTTTTACAAAAGTTAATAAATAAATAAAAAACAATATTGGTCTAAAAACCTGGTTAAAATGGTCAAAACATATTTAAAATAGAATTACTAATAAAAGATAAAAATATATATACAGCACACAATTTTGTACACAATACTGCTACTGCTTTTAATAGCCAGAAAGGCATGGGACCAGTACATGTGTGGTGGTTCTCTCCTGTCCAAGGATCCTGTCTACATCCTCAGGTGGCACATATTAAAAAGTATCCAAGAACACAGGGCAAGCAGAAGACAAGGTTATATCCACTTGATCTATATCAACTACAGCATACAAATCAGAGTGGATCCAAGTGATTTTATCTACAAAGTGTTACACAAATTCTTCACAGTGGGCTGGATGGTTTACATATTGCTCTTTCAGAACAGAATATAAAAGTCCCTTGACTACTTGGGACACTGTGCATATGCAAAGGTTAGGCCTTCAGATAAGCTCTAGCTCATGTTTGGCTGGATTAGCTCTTCCACTATAGTCTCTATCCAATTCATATTGCCAGCTTCCTAATGAATCAGATTGCTTGCTTGGCTCTATTCTATGGGAGAGAGTGTCCACTCCCTTGCCTTTTGACAGGATCACCTGCCAAGCCAACAGGAAAAGTCCCCAAGAGCTGCCAGGAATTGATCTGGAGCCAAAACTCCTGGAGCTGAGTCCCACCCATACATAGGCTCCAAGTTTGAGTGAACCTAAACCCCACCAGGTAGTGATCTGTCCATGATAACAGAAATATAGAAAGTTTCTTCACATCCAGATAACCATCATTCCATCCCACACAGAAAACTAAGTCCAGAGTGTCCCCCGGTTGCTTGGATAGCATCAGATACCACCTATTTAAGACGCATGCATGATTGTCATGAAGTCATGTGCTGTTTCTGACAGAAACATGGGTGTTGAAGTCCCCCAGTATAACAAGCTGAGGGGACTCCCAACACCAAAACCAAGACCATCTCAGCCAGCTAAGGAAGAAAGACTGTTGAGCAGCGGCGTGGGCAGTATACCAACAGAATCCCCATTCTGTCTCAGCCAGCCACCTTTAAATATACACATTCAGATTCAACAGACTGTGGCACAGCACACTGGTGAGGGAGATGGGACCCTGAGAGACCACTGCAACTCCACCTTCAGAGTAGAAAAAGAGACCTCTTCTACAAGATCATAAAAATCAAAGGGAAATTTAAATCAAGAATGGGGATGCTATATGACTACTAGGGGAACACACTTGGTCAAGAAAAATAAAATAAAATAAAATAAAATAAAACGATGATGGAAACAATAGGCAGCCATATTGGTTAAGATGAAATAATAGTGCTATAATAGTGTGATGTGATATTCTGCATAGTTAATCATCAAATGGAACCTAGCTGGATACAAACTTTTTCATTCAGATAGGCTAGAAGAATGATGCAACATATCTGAGTTTCTGACCAGAAGCTAGTTCACCTCCCTATTATGAGCTGGAACTGACTGTAATTCCATGCCTCCTCAAGACTTCACTTGATACCCCAAACTGGCAAATGTCACTGTTACAAGTTACACTTTATTAGTGGTAAATGATACAGCAACTCATACATGGCAGAGAACCATAATGGTCCTTTAATTGATGGAGTCCAGCATCCCCCTCAAGCAAAGGGTACATATACAGTTAATTCTATCCAGACTATATCATGGCCAATGATCAAGACCTATGGGTTCCGTCAACTGGAATGCATCTTCCCCCAGGGTTATATAATACAGAAGCAAAACAAAGTATTAGCTTTGATAACTATACAAACATTACTAAGAAAAAGTTTACTCCCTATTCTGTTCCCATGTCTACATATTTTCCAATCTTAAAACTTCTGAACTAAATCTAAACTATCCAGCAAAGTCTACCAAATGCAAATCAACTATTTCTGTGCCACTAAATAGCTCTTAATGTTTGTCCATGAAACTCACAAGGACTCCCCTGCCTGCCTGTTGGTAAAAGGCATGCACACTAACCTTTTCATAGGGCAAAATCTCTTCACACTTACACTTCTTTTCATAAAAAACAGAGAAAGGGAGAGAAGCTGAGTGAGAACAGTCAGTAGGGCAGATTCCACAGCTCAGATTTAATCAAGAGAGAGTCTTTAGCACATTATTTTGGGAATGGAGGGTCTTTTCCTGCTGTGAATCACATTGGGGGTATATAACTCTTTGGTCCAATACATTCATTCTCGTTTGTAGTTTGCAAACATTTATTTTCTGGGTCTGATTCAAAATATGTATTGGTGCTAGCCTTAAAGGTCCTAAATGAATTAAAGGTGGACTACCTTAAGGAGTGCTGCTCCCATATGCTCCTAAATAATTATTAAGGTCATTCTCAGAGTGGCCTTTTTAGTGAAGCCCCCACATTTGTGTTAGTAACATTTAGTCACAAGGCTAAACACTTCCTCTTCCAGTAGGCCTTGATTCTTAAATAGATACATAAGCATGCACACACACACGGGAGGAGGTCAGTGTGTGTGTGTGGGGGGGGGGAGTTGACACCATGACTTATCGCACCGGGTGACACCAAACCTAGTGACGCCTCTGGTTGGGACTAGAGCGAATATCCATACCAAAGGAGAGCTGGGCTTCTTCAACTCCGAGAGCAGGATGGAAGACAGCAGTGGAGACTTGGTGGAGACTACGCATTCAAAAACTTTGATTGCTCCCAACAATAAACTTTCAGGCTGTGGGCCTTGTTCTTGAGAGCCTGGGCTGTGAATCCTCTGCAGATAGTACAACATGTTATTCTTCTGAGCAGAAAAGACTTTTAGAGTATGCGTCAGAAAGAGAGACTTTCCAACCACAAGAAGAACAATGGTTAAAGAGGGAAATTGAGGCCATAGAACAAAAAAGGGGTGACATTTCAAGAGGAGGGGGAGGGAAAGGGGATAAGAAAAAGGCAATTGTTTTTTTTTTAATATTGAGAGGAGACAGTGAGAAAGAAAGAGAACAAGGGCCAAAACAGATGGCCCTAATGGGGCGGCTTGACACTGCCCCTTTGAGTGACTGGATTGGGGCCACAGCAACCACATGCTGCAGTCCCCATCCAGCATTTTTCCATGCCAAAAAGAAGTGGAAAAATGCTTATTCTTTTTGTGCTGGAAAAAAGCCATCCTTTCTGTTGATGCCATAGCTTTTCAACACTCCTGCAGCATGCAGTGTCTAAATGCTGCACCACCAGAGTGCCAAAAAGCTGCCCCCCCCATGTGGGCAGTGGGGGCGGCATGACGTCATGCATGTGTTGTCCGTACACCATGCTGCCGGGAAGCTGGCTTATTGAAAATACAAAGAAATAACCAAAAGGAACTACTCAGCCCAAGATCACTTCTAGGAGGCTAGCTCCTTCGACAGACAGAAAGAACTGAGGAGATGGTAACTTGGCATACTGGAGTGTGCACAGTAGGTGGGAAGGGGGGCAAGCTACTCAGCTCTAAAATGTTCCATAGGTGATCTCTGTGCAGGCGCAGAACCAATTTTAGTGAGGGCACAGAGATCATGACGAAGAATTTTGTACATAGTTCACATCCACATAGCATCACTTAAACACAGCCTCATTTAATGCAGTCTGTTCTTTTGGGTCAGTTGTATGCAATAAACCTATTCCTAGTTTTAGGCCCATTACTTACTGAAGAGAACGTAACTATCTATCTATTTGTTTCCCTGTCTTTCTCCCAAAATGGGACCCAAGACAGCTTAAAATAAAAGATTAAAATAAAAAATAATTAAGACAATATGTATCATAAAGGTTTTTTAAAAACATTAAAACCACAAGAAAAAGATCACTCCTCTCACTAGTATGCTGAGTCCCACATCTTTTTTTTTCTGGCTCCTAGAAAATCTCACTAGTTCTAAAAAAAATTTTTTTTGGGGGGGGGGGCATTCTTTGCAGCCCTGTTTATTTCACATTACAGATTAACTAAAGTTAATGAGCCTGCCTTTTTAAAAAAACTTTTTAAAGCCAAAAAATCAAAACTTTTGCCAAAATGACCTTCTAATAAAAGCAAGCTAGGTTCTGCTTCAGTATGTTTTGGCATGAGTTGGGAGCAGACTTACAGGATTAGAGATTTCATTATGAATCAACAGTGAAGTAATTATGTCGGGACAGAAAAACCCTTCCCTGTTACCATAAAGACATGCGAGCAATTTACATACTGCCCCCCTCCCAGTACAAATTGTGATATGAATATAATCCACTCATCTGTCTGTCTCTTTATATGCATGTTACCAATAAGTGACTGATTAAATAAATTATAACAGCAAATTTAATATGTTGACTGCTTTGCATTCCTATTGGGCTTCTGTTAACTATATAGTGGGCCCTTGGTATCTGCTTGGATTTGGTTCCAAACCCTCCGTAGATAGCAAAAGCCGTGGATGTTCAGGTTTCATTAAATGGAATGGCATAGTAAAATAGTATCGCTTATATAAAATGGTAAAATCAAGACTTGCTTTTGGGAAAATATATATATATTAAAGTGTGGATGACTGTATCCATGAATACAGAATCTATGGATAGAGAAAGCCAACTGTACTATTAAATGTTATCTTTATACAGTACAATTAATTGGGTGCTATGTTTGACAAATAATATGTCTTAATAAATTAAGCAAACAAATAAATACTATTAAAACAAATTATTATTATTATTATTATTATTATTATTATTATTTATACCCCGCTCTTCAGCCAAAAGGATATCAGAGCAGCTTACAAATTGTAAATTAGACATTTTCCTGCCCTCAGGCTTACAATGCTTTGAATACTAACTCTCCTCAGAATGACAGCTAGAAAGATTCTCAGTTTGAAACAATGAATACCTCTTCATCTGAAATTAATTCCACATGTAACTAGTTGCTAGTGTACCTCTTTTCGGGCCTGTGGGGAAAATGACAATTGAATATTGCAAACCGAGGGGCTAAACAGACAGCTCAAAAGAGGTGCTTTCATGCTGGCATGAAAGTGTGGTATTTAGTTGATGCACACCTAAAAGCCGGCAGGAAAGTGCCCTTTTGGCACAATATGAGAGAAAAAAGCCTCTTCAAAAAGAAGCAGGTTTTTCCATTTTTTCCTGAAAGGGGCACACCTTCACAAGAAACCACAAAGGCCATCCAGTCCAACCCCCCCTGCCATGCAGGAAATCTCAATCAAAGCATACCCAACAGATGGCCATCCAGCCTCTGTTTGAAGACCTCCAAGGAAGGAGACTCCACCACTCTCTGAGGAAGTGTGTTCCACTGTTGAACAGCCCTTACTGTCAGGAAGTTCCTTCTAATGTTGAGTCGGAATCTCTTTTCCTGTAGCTTTCATCCATTGTTCCAAGTCCTAGTGCTGCTCCAGAGAGTACAAAAAATTTAGGGATCACAAGGTCAAAAGTGGTTGGGGTACGTGCAAAGGCATTTCTTGCAAGGGCACAGAGGCGAGGAAATCCAGTGATATGAGGAGTCACATGCCTGGCGGGAGGGAGTTGGGGAAGGTGGGCCTTGTGTGCTCTCTTGCACAGCAGCAATCTTTGCTCCCATCGGCCTCTAGAGAGGTGCTCCGAGATCTCCCTGTGATGAGAGAGGGGGTACCTTCCTTGTGCCCACTGACCATCCTGCTGAACGGTTGCTCTGCCATCTGGTGGGCAACTGAACTGAAGGGGCAAGCCTTTCTCCTCCCTCTGCTGACACCACTGACTGCCCCCCCTCCATGTGTCACCTGTGGATGAAGTCTCCACTAGGTGCCATCCAACCTGGCTGGTCTGGTCATGCTGCTGAGCCTGGTGTCAGAGGTAGGCCAGGCAGTCTGCCACTCATGGGTCTTGGGTGGGCCAGCAGGACAAGAGTGTGTGCACCTTTCCCACAGTATAGTTAGTGATGCCACTGAGTATGCTTGCACTACCATTGGCAACAATGGGGCTTGCCATCCACTGATGATCAGATCTGCAGATGGCAAGCCTGTGAGTGGTGAGAACCTTCTGTATATATAATTTCCCCCAAAACAAGAGTTTCAAAAGTAAATTAAATTACAGCAATAAATAAAATAAAGCTGCTCAATAAATAACAAACCATGATAATAATCAACAAAATAAAATTTAAAAAATCAAATTTAAAACAAATAAAGCAATAATTTTAACACATGCTATGAACTTACATATTTTCAAATCAGCACTGTAAGAATCTATACTTTAAAGCTCTTTTGTGCTGTATGTGAGGTCTGATGCAAGCAGAAAATAGAAGAGAAATTAAATTTTTTCTCAAGTTTAAAAATCTAGGCACATTTTAAACAACTGGGGGTAGGATGACGACTGTATTTCATGTGAGTTTCACTTTTACCTTAAGACTATCCCCCCCCTTTTGACGGAGCTTCCTTAGATGATACATCTTAAGGTTGTGGAGCAGTGCTATGGGTTGCATGTTTGATTATGTCTTCGTGAAAAATTCCCTAAGGCTTAGAAAATTCATTGTGAGGCATTCAAAACATACAGCAACCTCCCCGTTGCTGTTATAATCCGACAAAAGTTTATCATGTTTTCTGTTGTTTGTGTAAACTAGTCCCTAACTCCCATTGATTTCCACAGAAGAAGGTTAAATACATGCATACCTCTCTCCTGAAAGCAAATGTGGATAACTTTTGGCTGAACTTTTCTTTGCTTCAGGCAGCTCTTCTTGAGAAAGTTAAGAAATATTATAGTTAATTTTGTCAGATTGGAGGATAATTCCTAAATAAACAATCATCTTCATCCTCACCCTTACTACCCATCACCTTTATGAAACACATAACATTCCACAAAACACTAAACAAATTAAAGTACTAGACAAATTAAACCAGTCTCTGCCAGAGTGGCTGACAAGCTAACAGAGCTGACAAAAAATGGAAGAAGAAAATTTGGGAAAGTTTGGGGAAATTAAAATATCATGTTGACTGGAAAAAGATGATGAGAAGGGAGAAGCCAATTGGTAGTTGGTCCCAACCGGGCCATTACTGTCTCATATTTCTTTCAGTGGCTACCTGACAATATTCATTAAAGGATGCCCTTTAATGCCTGGCCCAATGTGACTTATTTTATTTTCTAATTATTTACAGAATATAATTAGAAAATATTTTAATGCAATAAAAAGGTGTTTCTCTTCTGAATTGTACAGCATCATGCTACTGTGTCAAAAAAAAAATCCATCAAAAGGCATTCACATAAAATGACACAAATAAACCTCCTCATTGTGTACACCGTGTTTCCCTGAAAATAAGACACTGTCTTATATTTATTTTTCCTCAAGAAGACACACTATGGCTTATTTTCAGGGGATGTCCTAACTTTATTAGATATGGTACAACAATCTACATTTATTCAAATATAGTTAAGTCTTCTTCTTCTGGAACATTGTCATATCTCTCCAAACCCGGAATTCCATCCTGAATTTCTTGCAACTCCATTTCCTTTAGAACCATTGGCCCCAATCTTTCTGCTCCCTTCCTGCCCCTTTCGGTTCTGCGTTGGGCCTATCACTATCTCTTATTTTCGGGGTATGGCTTATATTGCGCAAATGCTTAGAAATCCTGCTATGGCTTATTTTATGGGTATGTCTTATTTCCGGGGAAACAGGGTACTAGTGTATATTCACCATCTCAATCTTACAAGAGAAACAAAAGAGAATAACTATTTGTTTGACCAAAAGTCATGCTAGATTAAAAAAACGGGGAGAAAAAGAGTCCAAAATTTCTTGAAACCATGTTTTCATAGTGTATTGGATGGCTGACAATAGAGAAATGCCAATCTTGTGATTTTAGGTTCACACATCCCTTGCATTCCTTAGCATGTTTAGCAAAGCTGCAGAAAGAAAAGGGAGAAGTAACGATGGAAGAAATTTTGAGCCTGTTCTAAAGAGGAAATTGACAAAATATTTGTGTATGGTGCAAAAATATTGTTCGGAAGAAAACCAAATACACAGATCAACACAGCAGCAGATAAGTTGATTCTCCAGTTTGAGATGTTGGGAAGATATTTATGCCAGCAAGATGTCTAATGGCAAACTCTCGATTGCCTTGGGTCACTGAAAAGTCAGTTTCAGGAAGCCAACTCAGTCAACTTGTTCCACGCCCAGTCAGCACATTTGGAAGAATGCATGATTGTTTCACATCGGTACATGAAGGATACCAACCCAACTTTATTTTATATTGGATTAATCTGACTTAATGTGTGCCTCTTCCAGTGTCTGCCAGTGATAGAATAGAGTTAATTCTGTCTGTGTGGATTGTAGGAGTTTATTCTCCCCAATTTCTCTTAATGTACATGAACAAAAAAGTGTGCATGTATAAAACAGATAAACACACCAGACCCAGAAGCTTTACTAAAATGCACTGTTTTAACTAGTTGTGGAAATGAAATCAATATCACTGTCAATTAGACTTCTAATGTGGAGATGTTCCACAACAAGAAATCCTTTGTACATATTTCTCACAGAGTGTATTGCCCCCAATGATGAGGTCCTTCAGCAGACTCCAGTCTTTCGACAGGCATATATAGGGAGGGCCATTCCTTGAAGTATCTAAACTTAATGCAGTTGAGGGCTTTAACTGTCATCACCTGTACAGTACTTTGAATTTAGTACAGAAGCATATTGATAACCAACGTAATTCCTTTAAGACCAGTATTATAGGGTTTCTCTATGATGTTCTTGTTAGCAATCTAACTGCTGCATGTGGCACATCTATGTTGTCTTCAAGAATGCTTTAAGTTGCAGTAGTCTAGCAGGGAAGAGGGAAACAAGAACCAGGCACTTGAAGCCATGGTATTCACCAGGGCTTTGAGCATATGGGGCAAAAGAAGCAGCCAGAGGTTGCTCCCTTCTTAATCACTGTGGGAATGCAGCGACCAGACACCACAGCTGTGAGGCTGGCTGCTGCTGTGGTCCTGAACAGGCTGCAGCAAAGAGTGGATAAAATCAGCTTCTTTTGCGGCCAGGTTTGGCCCACCTTAGGCAGCCCCAGTGCAGATTCCATGTGGTTTGGGGGTGTGCGTTGTCTAATCACCACACACCCAAACTGCATAGAAGGTGCCTTTTTTGCCTGTCTGTTTTGAGCTCTAGGCCTCCAGTAACATACATGGATAATAATAATAATAATAATAATAATAATAATAATAATAATAATAATAATAATAATAATAATTTATTTATATTTTCCTGCCTCTCCCAGATGGATCGAGGCGGGATTAAAACCTAGTATAAAATACAAATACAACCACATCAATAAAAATACATAAAAATTTAACAATTAAAAACAGGATATCAAAAGCGACTGCAGAATAAAGATGGTGCAATCCTATTCAAGGAGGTGGATCTATATGTCTTATACAAAATAGGGTGACAAAATTTAGGGGCGGGGCGGCAGCTTTTTTTTGTATAATGTTTTGCGTAATTAAACAATATTAAAGTGAAAACTCATTATAGCAAACGACGTAAAAGCAAGCTACCGGTTTCTTTGTACAATGGCCAAAACATAAATGTACGCCCCCCCCCCCCCCTCCCTCCCATGGTCAAATGTACATCATCTGTCTTCTGCATGTGCCTTGAATGTAACCTCAAGGTCAACAGCTGCCCCCTCTCCTTTTGCCGCACACCCGCCTTACCCTTGGTGCCACAAAACGTAACTCCAGTTGTCTTGAGTTTACCGTTTACAACAAATAAACTAGTCCGTTTTCATGTTTTGCATTTCTGGTAGTGATCATGCAATAGTGTTTCAGTGTTTGTATTTGATTTTGAATGTTTGCCTAGTATGTTTAATACTGTGTTGCATTCTTATGGTAAGTTTTAAACTAAGTAAAGAAGAAGTTTTAGTTGTAGTACTCTATTTATTATTACATTATCTTAGGGGATAGGGGGCCACTCTGTATCCTATGTCTTTTATCATTACGTAATCAGAAATCAGAAAAAGAATGTTGTTCTATAAAGGGCAATAAATTAGGCTACAGAAACAATACAGTGCACCCTTTTCTTACGTGGGGTTCCATTCCATTGTACAAACAGAAGGCAAAAACTTTAACAAAAGGAGATGAAAAACTTATATTGACTAAACCTAAGTTTTCTGTCATGTTTAGCTTTAACAAATGAAACAGCGGAAATCAAGGGATTAAAATAATTATAAGGGGCGACAAGGGGTGCCAAAATATTTCTCGCCTAGGGTGGCCAAATACCTAGAGCCAGCCCTGATACTTTGTCCCTTGGGAGGGGAGCAACTACATTCATGGCTGGTCACTTACCCAGTTTCCAGACTAGAGAACAACCAATCCATAAAGCCACCATCTCATTGGTTTTTAGCATCAATGTATTGGTTCTCATCCAATTCATTACAGCATTCAGGCACTGGTCCAGTGTCTGCACAACTCCAGACAACTCTGATGATAAGAAGCAGAGCTGGGTGTTATCAGCATTGTGATGGCACACATCAGCATACAGATAAACTTCCATAATATCTGTAGATCAGGGTTGGCCTAGAATAGTTTGCTGCATGACCTGAATAACAAGATTTTGCTGTCTTATTCCCTTTTTTAAAATCCAACTAGGCAGCCATTTGCATTTTTCCCCACAACTGCCAATGCAACAGTGTACTTCACTGATTATGAAGGCAGCAACGTAGCTTAGAATGATCAGAATATGCTACACAGCTCTGTTCTTCAACATCTTCCTGCTACTGCCTAGCATATGCTGCCTGTAGGGCTGCCATGTCTCTCAAATATGGTAATCAGATTTGCATATTATGAAAATATTGTGCAAATTCTTCTAATTATGCATATTGTCCTGATTAGGGTTGTGCAAATTCCACACATTTATTGCTCTGTTTTTCTACTAATATATTTTAGCCTTGGTACCATTTTTTTTAAAAAAAAAATAGTAACCACTGATCTGAGAGAGCTAGTATAATGTTTAAAGTGCTGGAGTTCACCTTGGCAGACCCAAGTTCAAATTCCTGCTAGGTCATGGAATTTACCATGTGACTGTGGGCCATCACTAACTCTCAGCAAACCAATCTTACTGGGTTGTGGCAATGAATAGGAACGGGAATCTTGTAAAATGGCCATGTACATTCTTGGTGGAGGAAAAATAAGGGGCCAAACAGGCAGGCCAAAATGGAGGTATGCTGTTTAAATGATGCATGCATCGTAAGAGGCAAGAAGCTGCGCCAAAGCCACTCTGCAGTTCTAAGGACTGGAGCACAGCTTTGTCGCAGCTTCTGAGCTCTTAAGATGTGTGTGTCATTTAAATAGCATACCTCCAAAGTGTCTTTACCTAGGATGACCAGATGTCCTTCTAGGGCATGACCTACACTTCAGCTTTCTGTCCAGGAGGAATTCCAAAATGCCAAAATCCCAAAGCATGGCAAAGAAGAATGAATTTCCATGTATATGAGTGTTTCTAGTTTTTATTTTGTAATGTCCTACATTTTTCTTTAATGTCCAACATTTTGCAGTGCCTTATCCTGCTTTGCGGTTAGGACATCTGGTCACCCTGTCTTTAACATACTTCGTTGCACTGCAGTCACTCCATTGGTTTATGTGTAAGGAGTTCTGCAAAAAGGTCTGTCAGACTCCCCCCCCCCCCCCCCCCCCCCCCAAAACCCCTAGGCATTTCTCAAAAATTGTAATATTTTACAGGACTGCATGAAGGAAAGGTCCAGTAATGCAGAGTGACACAATGGGAAAACATGTGAGAAAGGGGTCCCCAATACTCAACATGTTATGTTTTTTGAATGATGTACCAGTGGCACTTTCTAAAGTGAAGTTGGCTAGAATATATAAAGTAGCTAACAAGTGTTGAATGTGTAATAAAGAAGTAGGATCATTCTTCCGTATATACCGTAGCTGACGTGTAAAAAAAAAAGAGCATAAATAAATAAATACATTTAAATTTGTATTAAATCACAATTGAAGAAAATATTGAAATTAAAATTGTCAGAAAATCTGGAACATCTTCTGTAAGGAATTTTGATGAAAACTCAAATTTGTTTTAAAAAGCATGCAAAGATTGTGAAGTATATGGTATTGGCATCTAGATTATAATAGTCTTCGCAAACTATTGGAAGAGTCCACATATTCTGAATATTGGTTAATGGTGGTATTAATAAATAAAATAAAATAAAATAAAATATTTATTTATAGCCCGCCTTTCCGTAGATCAAGGCGGGTTACAACAATAACAGGACAGAGTAAAAACACAATACAAAGTAACAACAATTATACATTAAAATCACAATAGCAATTATTGTGTTTATAGCTAGTATGTTTATCATGTATATTTTAGTATGTGTTTATTAATGTATATAGGTGTAAGAAGTAATTGCATGGCTTTCTCCCCTCTTTTCCGTGTTGGTGTGTAACTATCTTTGGGTTTTAATAATAAAGCTTGAATTTAAAAAACTGTAACATTAACTCAGTAAATTAGGCAATTTTTGCCCAAATGTATAATTAAGAATATATGAAAATATAAACTATAGGTGTGAGACTTCTTTCATTGGCGAATCACACTGAAAGAGTTGTTTCTTGCAAAAAATGATTCAGAATAAAGACTGCATGATTTGCCCCATTTCTAAATTCCTGTGTGTGAGCCAGCATGGTGCAGTAGTTTGAGCTTTGCACTATGACTCTGGATAGGAGGGTTCAAATCCCTGCTGACTTGTAGTCACACAACAGCAACAACAACAACAAGACAAAAGCTCCTACAAGGCCTAGAGTCTAGCTTGGAACCTGGGGCACATATTGTTCCAAATGAGCATAGGCTGGCATACCTAGGCCGGCATCCTATTAGTAACTTAGGCAGGCATAAGTCTACCTTATGTCTGTTGTTGTTGCGGAGGCTGGTATTGTCTTCCACCCTCCACAATGCCCAAAGAAGATGGCCTTGGTCTGTGTTTGGCTATGGGAACATAACTAGATGCTTGTTCAAGCCCTCTGCTCTCCACCAGCAAAAGAATGGCCAGGGACAGGATTGAGGGTAATGCAGTGTAACAGTGAGTCCTAGGATGGTGACAGGAGAGCTGTAGCAGAATACCATTGTGAAATTCTGTGCTCTACCATGTAGGATTTCAGCTGAAGAGTCCAGGAAAATCCAACTAACCATGTAATATAGCAACTATTGCTGCCTAAGACAGCTACCTCTCAGAACTAACTGCAGTCCAAGAATCTGAGAGCTCAGACTAGTAATTCGCCTAACTCAGAACTGCATCATTACATAGTGATTAGGCAACATAAAATAATAATAATATTTAATTAAGTAGTCAAATGCCTGTTGCTTTTATGGGACCATATGGTTCTTGAGTTCATCTCGAGGGGCCCATCTGTTAGTGTCCCATACTGCTGCTGCTCACTCTATAGTCATTTAGAGCAAGGTATCTAGAGGGGTGCTCTTCTGATTGACTCTCTTCGACACTAGACATGCTCCGCTCTTATTTCTGGTAGCATATTTTCATAGAATCATAGAACTGCAAAGCTGGAATGGATTGCAAAGGCCATCTATTTGATTCTCCTGCCATACAGAAATACACAACTACAGCATCAAAGTTAAAACAGCACTTCCTATATGTACAGAGAGAACAACTTACGTTAAACTACTGATCAGGTATAGTAGGAGCTATCAGATTTAAGCACTACCTCCAGGGCTCATTTAATATCTATGCAACAACTGAGACTAAAACTGTGTGCCTGTTTCTGCTAGTGCTAGCAACTTTAAATGTTGCCACTGTAAAACCTACTTTAACCCTGGAGAACTCTTGTTCCCCTGGCATGTAAGAATCTAAGGCTGCAACTGCACTGGAGAAATAATCCAGTTTGACACAACTTTAACTGCCATAACTCCGTACTATAGAATTCTGGGATGTGTAATTTTGTCAGCCTTCTCTGTCAAACTACACAACAAACTACAAATTCCAGGATTCCATAGCACTGAGCCATGGCAGTTTAAGCAGTGTCAACCTGTATTATTTCAATGTGAATTCCAACTGGAATACGCACATTAACATGAATGGGATTTGTTCATCACTGTTCATCTAAACCCCACTGACTTTAATGGGTCTATAATAGTTGAGACTAACATTGGATTTAGTCCATAATGTTGTGCCTGGCACATCGTATCCTCTGAGTTCTTTTCCAGGTCACATACTTGAACCTCATGAGTGCAATCTTCTGATGCCATTACTTTTTGTGGAGCTATACTACACATTTGGCTTAAAATGTGAATACATTTTCTGCTTAAAATTGAAACATATTTCTATAGATTTATTTCATTTCCAGATGATAGTGCTCTATTCCCCACCCCAAAACCATAACAAAATAAAAGGTTCCCCCTCCCCTTTCCTTTCCTTTCCCATTTCTTTTTCTGGTAGTTCCATGATTCTGATCAGTAAGAAAAGATAGCAAGGATTAAGCAAATGAAGAAGGATTATTACATAACTGCTATTACATGAATTAGGTATACTTTTCATCACCCAGGAAATTGAGCTGATTTTTCAGTTGTGGTGCAAGATCTCTTAGAATAATGAGATTCACGCCTATTTATACATGGGAAGTGGTGATGGCAAAATACCCAAGATCCATCCTGTTGAATGTGTGTGTGTGTGTGTGAAATTGCTACTACATTTAAGAAATCTACTGAATATAGTATACAGCACTATATTGTTCATCCTTGAAGTATCCCTTTCCAGACTATGTTATTCTTGTGTTTGGGTTCTCTATAAGAAACACAGCTGAACATCACAATATTATCACAGTATTAAGAATACTTTTCACAGTATCCCCTTTTCCCAGCCAAATCTGTATAACATGGTTCAGTAGTTTCTGCTTGCAATGAAAGGTCTGTCCATTCAATTTTATTTACCAATGATTTACCAATGAATTCAGGATTTTTGCAAAATAATAATAATAATAATAATAATAATAATAATAATAAATCCTAATTGTCCAGGAATTTGAATTCTGCAAAGTACAGTGCAGAAATAATTGCAGAATAATTGAATTCAACTTCATTTTCCATGGAAAATTTATTCATAAGACCCAAATTATTACTGGGTATATTTAAGTTGTTTCTGACTTATGACGACCCTAAGATGAACTTATCAAGGACTTTTCTTGACAAGATTTATTCGGAAGATGAACTTGAACTCCTAGCACAACAAAGCCAATATCATATAACAGCCATCACTGAAACCTGGTAGGATGAGTCTCATGACTGAAATGTAGGAATAACCTTTTCAAGAGAAATAGGCAAAACAGGAAAGGAGAAGGAATAGCCTTATACGTCAGGGACATTTACACCAGTTAAGAGATCTAGGATATTGATCCCAGAAGCCACATGGAGAGCATCTGGATAAAAATTAAAGGGGATGGAAACAACAGGGATATTATTATGGGAGTCTACTACAGACCCCTGAGTCAGACGGAGGAATTGGACGATGCCTTTCTAGAACAGAAGACTACACACTCAGAAAGGAGAGATGTAGTAGTGATGGGTGACTTCAACTATCCTGATATTTGCTGGAAGTCCAACTCAGCAAAAACTTCAAGGTCTAGCAAATTCCTCACTTGCCTGGAAAACAATTTCATTGTCCAAAAGGTGGAAGAGGCAACAATGGGATCCCATGGTCAGGAATACTAAAAGATAAGGGAGTTCAAGACGGATGGGAGTTTCTCAAAAGGGAGATACTGAAGGCACAATTTCAAACAGTTCCAATGAGGAAGAAAACTGGGAGGTGTCTCAAGAAACCTTCTGACAGTAAGGGCTGTCCGACAGTGGAACAAACTCCCTCGGAGTGTAGTGGAATCTCTCTCCTTGGAGGTCTTTAAACAGAGGTTGGATGGCCATCTGTTGATGATGCTTTGATTGGGATTTCCTGCATGGCAGGGGGTTGGACTGGATGGCCCTTGTGGTCTCTTCCTACTCTAGTATTCTATGATTCTATGAAGAGGTTTGCCATTGACTTAGGTTGAGAGAATGTGACTTGCTCAAGGACACTTGGTGGGTTTCCATGACTAAGTGGGGATTTAAATCCTGGTTTCCTGTAGTCCTAGTCCAACACTTAACAACTAGTTTCCATAAGACCCAAAACTAACATATAAAATTGAATTATTTTATAAAAAGTAATTATTGATTAAAAGATAAAAGGGGGAGTTTTTAATCAGGAATTTCAATTTTGATGCAAAAGAATGGATATTATTCTTTTTTAT
This sequence comes from Sceloporus undulatus, assembly GCF_019175285.1. Lineage (NCBI taxonomy): Eukaryota > Metazoa > Chordata > Lepidosauria > Squamata > Phrynosomatidae > Sceloporus > Sceloporus undulatus. The sequence continues at coordinate 65,779,992 of NC_056527.1, read as the reverse complement.
ATTATATATTACTTTAATATATTATAAAATATTTTATTGATATAAATCAACCATAAGACCCCCAAAACTACATATAAATAAATTACAGTATCTATTCCTGCATAGATAACTTACTTTTATTACTATGGAAAGGCATAATGTGGTGTAGCGGTTAAAACTTTAGACCAGGATTTGTGAGATCCAGGAACTGAGCGGATTTGGTGACTTTAGACTGGTTGCCTTTTCACAACATATCTCACTTCACATATTTATGTGACTATAGAATGAATATAACCAGATATGCTATCTTGGAGGAAGGATGGTATAAAAATAGAATACATAAAATAAAAAGGAATAAATTATTTCTAACCCCCCTCTGAAGAAATTTGCCAAGAAAACCCTGTGATAGGTTCACTGTAGGATTGTCATAAGTCAAAAATGACTTGGAGGCACACAACAACAACAATTAGAGAAGGGGAGAGTGAGGAGGAAGAGGTAAAGAGGAGCAAATGTAGTTATTTATGCTCATTCAACCTTTGTTTCCTTTGGTGATGAGGACAAGAATTAAGAATTCAACTCCAAGTATTGCATTCACACATCTTGAAAGTATGGATATAGTGTTTGGGGGTACTTTCAGGTCATATGAATGAGACCAAAATGGTTTGGATCAATCTGTTTTGTGTAAATTGTGACACTGCCTTTGTGACTAATCTGTATGTTGGGTTCCACTGTGAAATGACTCCCCCTGCTGCTGATGGTTTAAGTCATGAGATGGTCAGTCTGAATGGCTTTGCTCTTGGAGTAAAAGAATCAAAGTGTCACCTCTTGCTAAAGCAAGGTTAGGCAGAAGCTGTGAAAAGAGTCTGGGTGTAACAACATTCTGCTTTTGACAACATTTTACTCCTGACAGCTCATGAAAAGTTTATAAATGGGCAAATTCTTATATTCCTGAGCTGTTGTTGTTGTTGTTGTGTCTTCAAGTCATTGCCAACTTACAGTGTCCCTAAGGCAAACTTGTCATGGGGTTTTCTTGACAAGATTGGTTCAGAGGGGGTTTGCCATTGAGGTTTCACCAAACTCTGAAGAGGGTTTATTTTCCTTACCAGTCATACTAAGGACTTAGAACATTATCTACAAATTTGCATCATTATTTTTATATCAGAATGCGTCGCTTTCTTCAAATAATCATGGGATCTGTTTGTTGTTGTGTCTTCAAGACATTTCTGATTAATGGCAGCCCTAAGATGAACCTATCACGGGTTTTTCTTGTTCAGAGGGGGTTTGCTTTTGCCATCCCCTGAGGCACAGGGTGTGACTTGTCCAAGATCACCCAGTGGTTTTCCATGGCAAAGTGGGAATTCAAACCGTGGTCAAACCACTACACCACACCGGTTTTCTCCTGGGAACTGGAGCTGGGTCATAAAGCTGACAATTCTCTTTTTGAAATCCCTCGCAGAATGCAGTTATTGAGGTTTCCTGCAGAGAAGGAGTGACTACTCGCTCATTTAAATGAGTATCATTGTTATGTCTTTAAACAATTCGGAGGTTTTCTGAATGGTCTTTCATTTCAAAGTCCTGCCTCAAATTAACTGCTTCTTCATACTTCTTCCTGCTTCTTCAAATAAGTGAGGATGCTTTGAAATTTTCACCGTGAAATCCCTGGCTGGGCTTAAGGTGATCTGAGTGCTTTCAGGAAACATGTTGGGAGACAAGCAAGCTTAACTTTTAAAGGAATTTCAACTCTTTCTATAGAGGCCCTGCATCCACCTCCCTTATTTGGAGCCTAGCAGCTGGGAAGTAGACAAGCTGATGGTTTAGTTGGGGTGTGGTAGTTATGTGCCAGTTAGGAATTCACTGAATGTGTAAGAAGAAAGAGGGGACAGGGATGGGGCTGCGCTTGCTTCTCTTCATCCTTATGTGTTCTGCTTCCTCAGAACCTCATCCTTGCCATGCTTAACTGAAAAGCTAGCAGGGGAGTAATCACATTCACTTCAGCGCTAATAGATATTTCTGCATATATGTGTGTGTTCTGGACAAGACCACAGAGCCAATGGGGTGAATCCTGGACACATGCCCCATGCCTAACCTACAACTGAACACTCACACTTTCCACAGAGAAGGCTAATGTGTACTTGTTAAAGAGATAGAGACACGAGGAGCATTATGTTTGCTACTTTTTCAGTTATGGGTCCTATTATTATACTTATTGTGTTTAGCTATGCTATCTTAATGTTTGTGAGCGAAATCAGAAGTTAACAACAAATATATGAAATACTGCAGTCTTTTAAAACTAAGGATCTCATTGTGTTCAGCCAGTTGTACCAGCCTGGTTATGAATCAGGCATTAGGAAATGGAAGAGAAGCTAGTTTTGTAGTGGAGTTGGGTTTCTGGAGTGCTCTGGAAGATGACGGCTTTATTTGCTATTGGCAAAAATGAAGAACATGTTCTAGAGCTGGGAGAGTAAAGAGGCAATAATTAACCAGTTCTGGGTATGATACTTCAGATAATAAACAATGTGACTTATGTGCATATATTTTTAAGTAATGGAAATAATGACATGAACTTTCTGGAACAGACATGAAAGATTTCTATGAAGGCTGTTACTTTAACAGAATCTTGCCTGTTTTCATTTGTTTTGCTGAAGGGCCTACAATGTTCTAAGCTTCTGCTGTGTATTTGTCAGAGTGATGAAACATTTATAGTATTTTTCAATTGGCAAAAGTATGTCTCTTCCATTTCCTTCCCAGCCCAGGATTTATTGTTTAGCCAGAAAGTCTTGTTTCACCTTTTGCCGAGGTGTTCATACCTGTAAATTTGAGCAGTCATTTGGCTGTTTGTTTGTTGAGCCACTTAACCAAAAGTCAAGACACTCTGGGTGCAATATGGGAAGAAAAAAAGTTAAATTTCACTGAAAGTAAATGGATATAAAAACTATAGTAGAAGACATGTGCTGCAGCAAAGCTGCTGAACTGAAGTTGAGGATTGGTTAGTACCTATTTTGGAGATTGCCTAGGGACCTTGTTTTTGCTTAGAGATGTGAATGTCTGGAAGAATGTGGAAAACCTTGAATACCTTCTCCTCTATTTTTGGGATATGAAATGAGAGAGAGAGAGAGAGAGAGAAAAACAACCTTCAAGATGGTTCTGAGAGAGGGGTTTTTAAAAGCCTGGATGCAACACAAGGCTTCTGTCTGTCTGTCTGTCTGGGGTCTGCCTGCCTGCTGGCTGGTGGTCTCTGACTCTTCTGAGGCAGACCATGAAGCAGCTGGTGGAGCTGGGCAATGGAGTCCAGGCTCCCAGCTATCCAGAAACATCAAGGGCAACAATTCCCATCTGAGCTGTGAGTAAGATTAGAAACATGTATTAGTCAGCGGCGTTAGGATTTTTGATTTGTTTTACTGGCTTGGCTGAAATGATTGTACTCTGTAACTTACACTTTCTGTTTGTACCTGTAGGACAAGTTGGTCCTGCATGTAATGATATCCTTTTGCTCTAGAACTCCTTTAGTCAGAATAAAGCTTTTCTTGAAAGCACTCTGCCTCCTTGGCACTCCTTTTTTTACATGGCTTGGTTAGGCTGGTTCTTTCCTTAAGTTGGCAAAGGAAAATACCAGTGGAATCCCTGGCAATGTCCCAATACATTGCTAAGGTGTCATAGGTTATTGTTGGATGGTGGCAGCAAGTTTTATTTTAAATAAACCTTGATTAGTCATTGGAACAGCTAGAGGTGACAATATAACACCTATCTTAAAATCCCTTCACTGGCTGCCTATTAGTTTCTGGGCACAGTACAAGATGTTGGTGATTACCTCTAAACCCCTTCATGGCTTGGGTCCAACTTATTTGTGGGATTGCCGTCTTCCATATTATCCACCCTGCACACTTAGGTCCTCTGGGAAAAATTTACTGCAGCCAATAAAGACCAGACTGGCTGCGGTTACCCAGAGAGCTTTTTCATCTACCGCTCCCAAACTATGGAATGGCCTGTTGGAAAAGACCTGAAACATTACCAATCTTGACAGTTTTAAAATGCTGTCAAGATGGATCTTTTACGACAGGTCTTCCCAGTGTAATCTACTTGGTCACCTGTTGATACAGTCTACCATATAGAATACCCCAAGATACCCATTTTGGGGTTGTTGCTGATTGCCCTAAAGATCCAAATGGTGTTGTTGTTGATGATGATTATTATAATAATTATTATTATTATTCTGTATATAAGAATTATTATGCATTATATTAGGAGGGAAGGGATAATGGGATGTTTTTAATGTATTTTACTGTATGAAATTTACTAGTGTTATAAGCTGCCTCGATCTTGCTGGAGAGGCAGGATATAAATAATAATAAAATTATTATTATTATCATCATCATCATATAAATAAAAAGGTGGTCTCAAGGGGTCCCATCTAGCTCAGCAGGAGTGGAGGGCGGCTTAGAGAACCTTCACATGGTTCTAGGTTCAGAGAAATACCTTCACAACTTCTTCCCCTGTTTTTTAGGATGGGAAATGAGAAAAAACCCAACTCTTCCTGTTTTTATAAGCCTTATGTGTTAATTCTGGGACACTTGTTGCTCTTTGGGATTGCAATTTGTGTATAACATATTGCTGCTTGGTTGAAACCTATCTGTTTTTTAATCCTCATCACTCCACTAAACTTCTACAAGGTAGGAAACAGCACTTTCATCATTTATATATCTGATGAAAACTATGGTCTCATAAAGAAAAATAGGTAAACATCTATACACAAAAGTTTGTATACTATTAATTTTACTGCAGTCATGTCTACTTCCTTTAAACAGAGTAGCCTGGAATGGGGTGGGGGTGGGTGGGAGAGAATACAACGAATACTTGAAAATACTAAATATTTACCTTATACTTTGTTGTGATGGGGGAAAAAAAATCAAATAACAGAAATTAAACTTTAAAAAAGTAATGTTTGTACTAAGTTCATAAACCTGCTGCAGATTATCCCTGAGAATCTAAGAATCTGTGGACCACAGGTTAAGAACTCCTGTTTTTTGTGAAATGCTAAGTAATAAAAGTATGTCTTATTGAGTCAAATGGGAATTACTGTTTGGTAAAACATAACCTATATACCCTAAAGGCAACAGATCCCATCTGATTTTGGAAGTTCAGCAGGTTCGGCCCTGATTCGTACTATTTGGATGGGAATCTACGAATGAATACCAGGTGCTGTGGGCTATATAGCAGGCCCTCCATATCCACAGATTTTTTTTATCCACATATCCAGCCATCCACAACTTGAAAATATTCATGTGTGTGTGTGTGTGTGTCCCAATAAACAAAGCTTGATTTTGCCATTTTATATATGGGACACCATTTTCTATGCCATTGTTTTTAATGGGAGTTGAGCATCCATGGATTTTGGTATCCACAGGGGATCCTGGAACCAACCCCCAGTGGATACTAAGGGCTTAGTGTATTTCAGCGGAAGAAACTGGCAAAATCATCTCTGTGTATCCCTTGATTAGGAAAAGTCTATGAAAACTTAATGTGATCACCATAAGTCGACAGGTGACTTAAAGGCACACTCACTCACTCACAGCCAGAGAGCCAGTCATACCATTAGGAAAATTGAAACGACTGTCTCAGGACACTGTTTCTAAGTGTTATGAAAAGACAGAAAATTTCTAGTTATTTAGTTATTATTATATTTTTATTGGCAAGATTTCCTGTAGAATGTTCTGCCTCAGGTGCCGGGGCTACCATAGCCTTGTGCACTATGCATCTTACTTGGATGAGGAGGATTTGCTGCTCTGCCTTTGGCAGCACAATGTCCTGAGCCAGTCCTATAAGATAGAAAAAGTGTATAGGATAGCAGCCTTTAGTAAGAAGGTATCTAATTTTTCCAGAGAGTCTCTGAGCCTTATCTGGCTTAAGCCTTGACAGCTGGAACTTTGCTGCATAGCTTGCCCATCTAACCAGCATTCTTATTTTAATTTAGCAATGTGCCATTATACACAATTAAAATGACTAAATGTTAAGGCAAGGAGGAAAAAGCTGTTCTGTGGCAACAAACCTGAGCCCCAAGTATACTCTTGCTGTAGGAGAGTTATAGTAGTAATGGGAGAGGAAAGATGTGATAGTAAAGAGATATTTCAACTATTCTAATATTTGTTGGAAGTCAAACACTGCCAAGAATATAAAGTCCAACAAATTCCTCACTTGCCTTGCAGACCATTCCATTGTCCAGATGGTGGAAGAGGCAACAAGGGAATCAGCTATTTTATATCCTAACCAACAGTGAGATCTGGTTAATGGGGCAGAAGTGGTGGGATCTTTAGATGGGAGTGACCATGTTCTCCTCGTGTTTGTTATACAGCCAGGTGTATAAGGGGGGGAGCCAAGTGTAGTCAGACACACATTCTAGACTTTAAGAAAGCTGATTTTAGTAAACTTAGGGAAATACTGGCTGTGATCCCATGGTCAGGAATACTGAAAGAGAAGGGAGTTCATGATGGATCGGAGTTTCTTAAAAGAGATATTGAAACCACAATTTCAAACAGTTCCTATGAGGAGGAAAAATGAAGGAGCCAGAATGGGTGTCTAGAGACTGTGTTTCAGAGGAAGGGACTGGCAAAATCACCTCTGTGTATCCCTTGCCTAGACAATGCAACTGTTAGGTGGACTTGTAGTTGGTTGATTGACTGAACCCAAAGGTGCTCATAAATGGTTCCTCTCCATCTAGGAGACAAGTGACTAATGGGGTTCTGTCTTGGGCTCATTGCTATTCAACATCCTTGTAAAAGACTTGGATGATGGAATACAGGGAATGATTATCAGATATGCAGATGACACCAAATTAGAAGAGGTAGCTAATATCCCAGTGGACAGGATTGGGATAAAAAATGACCTCAACAGATTAAAGAGCTGGACCATAAATAACAACATTAATTTGAACAGGGAGAAATGTAAGGTATTATACTTAGGCAAAAAAAAAATGAAATGCTCAGATGTAGGATAGGTGACACCTAACTTGACAACTAGATGCGAAAGAAATCTGGGAGTCTTAGTAGACCACAAGCTGAACATATGGCATGTAATGAAATGTGGAGTCTCTTTCTTTGGAAGATTTTAAACAGAGGCTGGATGGCTATCTGTTTGGAATGCTTTGGATGTGTATTCTTGCATGGCAGAGGATTGGTTTCTTCCAAATCTATGATACTAGACTTCATCTTCCCCTCCTACATGTCCACTATGCCAGCTGTATCCCTTCTTACTCCTTCTAGCTGTTTTGTTTCCTGTTTCAAACCTTCTCCTGGCTGCCTCCTCTGCCCCATTTCTCCCTTGTCTTACCTTCTTCTCAACATCTGTTTGTCCATGTCTTGTCAACTCTGTGCTTCCCCTGTTTCTTCTTCCTCCATCTTCATTCATTCCAGTCTCCTCCTCTCCACTCACCTTTCTCTCTGTGTCTTTCTCCCTCCCCAGGTTCTCAGCACCTGTCTGGACTCCATGTAACCGACCTTTTCTCCCACATCCTCTCTCATGGTGTACCCACATTTGCTCTTGCTGTGCTGCCATGTTGTGCCTCACTGCCTCCAAGGTTTCCTGGTACTGTTGGTAAGTCAGGGGATAGACCTCTGTCAGAAGCACCACAGACAGATGCTGCATCATATTCCTTGACTGCTTTTGCCACATCTCTCCTCTCTATTATTGCCACTCCATTTCTTAGATTTCATTTCCTGAGTAAAATACTGTGAAATTATCTGACTCAGAACGTCCCATTCTTATACATTTTAGCTTGCTCACCCCAAGTACTGCAATGTTTATACATTCTGTTTCTTGTTTTACTTTGTGTAGTTTCCCCTGATACATGCTTTTCACACTCTATGTTTCTATAATATGTATTGAGCAGTTTTGGACTTTCATCTTTGAGCATGCCAACAGCTGAGTAATGTCCTTTTGACTTGAATCCAGTTGTGTCATTAGCCACAGCACTGCTCATGGTTGGCCTCTGCTGTACCCCAGTAACTTGCTGAATGGCTTCTGAACTGGAATTGTCACCATCTGTCACTATCTTTTGTCCCTTCATAGGATTTTCATGGTAAAACACATTCAAAAAGGGGTTTACTGTTCCTCCTGCACAATACTTACAAGAGTTAGCTATGGTACCACTGTCATCGTCTCTAAGAGATCCTCCGCCATGTCACCCCTTCCCCGCTCCTCCTCCTCCTGCCCAGTAGCTGTCTGACCATTTAGTATGGCTTCTCAGCAAAAATCTGACATGGATTTTGATGAGAAGACCATATCTGTATCAGATGAATCCTCGTGGCAGAGTGGGCCAGGGCCCCTTGCAAGGGGAGTGGACATCATAACAACAAAGCTTCAGAAAAAAGCCAACATAACCATAATGCAAGTTTATGCTCCAACCACAGGGGTAGGAGAACAAGAAACTGAAAGATTCTGTATTGGAGTCCAGGAAGAAGTGGACCACTCACTAAAACAGCAGTTCTTGTTAATTACAGGCAATTGAAATGTAAAAGTAGGAAACAGAGCAGAATCAAAGATTGCAAGAAAATTTGGCCTAGGATCAAGAAATGAGGAAGGAAAATGACCAACTAAATTTTATGAGGTCAACAATTTGTTCAACACAAACACATTTTTCAAGCAACCAAAGAGGTGGTTTTATATATATGGACATCACCTGATGGCCAATATAGAAATCAAATAGACTACATAATTGGAAGAAGAAGGTGGAGAAGTTCCATTCTCTCTGCAAAAGTAAGATCATGAGGTGATTAAGGCACAAACTATGAACTGTGATATCAAAAACTGGAGTAAAGGTAAAGAAGAACACTAAACCAACCATTGTGCCAAAATGCAACCTGAAGAACATCCCTGTAGAATTTAAAGATAATGTGTAAAATAGATTTGCACTATTAATTCTAACTGATGGAGCCAGAAGAACTCTAGACTGAAGCCAGGGAGGAATGCAAAAAAGCATTATCTGTAGCCAAAAATAAAAAAGATGCCTCAATTGATGACAGATGAAACTCTTCAAGTAGTTAAGGACAGACAAGAAGCAAGAGTAAAAAGGGACAGAAATAGCGTCAGAACCCTGTTATTGTGCTCAGGAACAAAGAGAACTTCTATAATAATCAATGCAGAGAAATAGAAGATGACAACAAAATAGGAAGAACAAGAGACCTCTTCTACAATATCCAAGAAATCAAGGGCACATTTAAACCAAGAGTGAAGATATTCGACAACCAGCAGGGGAACACATTACCTGACCAAGAAGAAACAAAAATGAGATTCAAAAAAGTTATTATGGAAAATCTATATAAAAGCAATGAAATGATGACAGATCCATTCAAGGAAGAACCATATAAGGATGAACCTATAATTTTCAAAAGTGAAGTGGAAGCTGTATTCAGGGCAGTGGAGAGAAATAAATCAACCTGAACAGATGGCATACCAATAGAGCTGCTTCCAGCTACAGAGACAGAACCTACTCTAGTTCTAACTAAAGTCTGTCAACAAATATGGAAAAGAAAAGAATGCCCCACAGATTGGAAATACTCAATATATATTCCAATCCCCAAGAAAGGGGACACCAGGGTTTGCAGTAACCACAGGACCATTGCATTACAGCAAAGATTTTTACCATATATGCTGCAAGAATGTCCTAGCTCCGTTTAGAAAAGCAAAATAGTCGGTTGTCCACATTTGCTGATTTGACTTTTGTCGATTTGATTATTCATGGATTATTTGCTGCTGCCTCTGCTGCTGCCCTGTGTCATTTTTGATAGGGACTGGAAGCCACACACAACTGAGAGATTGGAAATGAGGCTTGTAAGTCCCAACTGAAAATGGCATAGGGCAGCAGCCACCTGCTTCTGCCTTGCAAAGAAACCCCACCACCTTGAAGGCATTAATGGTGGGTTGAATCTGAAGATCATATTTTGTGTGTGTGTGCGTGTGTTAAATATGTTTTTTTTTTAAAAAAAGGGAAGGAGGCTAGAGTTTTTTGTGATTTTTCCACTTTCATAGTGGTCCTGTGCCTCTAACCACAGTGAATATGGAAGGATGACTTACAAGGGATCATATTGCAAACATAAATTGAATAATGGAATGCACCAAAGAGATTCAGAAGAAAATCAACCTATGCTTTATCGATTATAGCAAAGCCTTTAGTTGTGAAGATCATTAAAAACTATGGATCACTCTTAAAGAAATGGGTATGTCACAACATTTGATTGTCCTGTTGCATAACCTAGGGGCTACCAACAGGACAGAATATTGAACCAGAATGGTTTCCAGTTAGCAAGTGGACCTATCTATTTAACTTGTATGCTGAACGTAATATGTCAAGCATAATTACTGTAGAGCCAAAGGAAGGAGACATGAAAATTGGAAGAAGAAATATCAAAAATTTAAGATATGCAAATGACACTAGTGTGGTGTATTGTTGTGTTGGACATAGTGTTGGACTATGACTCTACAGACAAGGGTTTGATTCAGCTATGATTGGCCATAGTTTGATATTTGAAATTTATACTTTTTTTGAACATTTTGAAACAGTGGATGCTTGAATCCATGTATAAAAAATCCTTCTATAAGAAGGGCTGACTGTACAATTAAAAGCATACAAAAAATGAGCAAGCCTGAACTCTGAACTCACCAAACTCTGAACTTACTACAGTTCAAGCTTGAGAGTTCAAATCAAGCCCAAACTCTCTTTAGAAGCCAAAGTGAGTAAACTGAGACTGTTGTACATTGGCCATATCATAAGACAGTGATGGTGAACCTTTCAGAGGCCGAGTGCCCAAACTGCAACCCAAAACTCACTTATTTATTGCAAAGTGCCATGTCCCTCTGGCTTTCTAGTAACAAATTCTGTGCTGGGGTGATAGCACATGTCTGGCGATCGCTATGTGCCCACATGTGTGTGTATGTATTGCTCTCGTCACCTGTCAGCCACCTTGGATCCTTTCAGGGAGAAAGGTGAGAAATTAAATAAATAAACTTATGTCAACCCCATAAGGTTTTATAGGATTTTCATAGGCAAGGCATACTCAGAGGTGGTTTTGCCAGTTCTTTCCTCTGAAATTCATTGGTAGTTTCCTATCCAAGTTCCAACCTAGGGCTGAACCTGCAAGATGCAGTGACCTCATATTAAAATAAATGTCTCGAATGCCATACTGTCCAGGCCACAAAACCTTGTTTGCCAGTACAGCTTTAGATTCATGGTTTTCACTGCATGAAGAACTGACATCATTGCTTGCATTACCATTGTCGCCCAGACTCTTTGCACTGGATTCTTGCTCCGCCAGCTTCTTTTCAGAGAAAAGGTAGATGTCTTTAAAAAAGCACAGGATAAGCTGCCTCAAGAGAAAACCTGAGAAGTGTCTAAAACAGAAGAGACTGTAAAAGAACGACATTTAAGGCTATTTCACATATAATACAAAAGACTGCAAATATGACAAAGTAAAGTGAGAATGAGAGAGCCAGTGTGGTGTAGTTGTTTGAGTGTTGGACTACAACTCTGGAGACCATGAGATCCTGTTATTAACGTGACATTGGCCGTTATTTTGCATTAACAGAAGTTTGTGTGAAAATATAGATCGCTATAGAGCTATGCTTCGTTATCTTCCAACATTGCGATGGTTGTGGTATTAGTGTAATAATCACCTGTGAATATGGAAAAACCACAAGTAACAAAAACACCATGTTTTTACCTGAGAGGACACCTCTCTAGGTCCTCTTTTGCAATTCTGTGCTCAACGTCCGACAGACACCGACCACAGAACCACACTGGAGGAGTTACAAATGGCTAGTAGAGTATCCTCTCTAGGAATCTCTAGGTCTTTCAGTGCAACCTTTTGTTGAAGTTGACCACAGAGTTGCACTGAAGGACCTAGATATTCCTAGAGAGAACATATGGATCAAATCCGTGAATAATCAAATCCACAAATATGGGTGTACTTCCAATTATAATAAAGATTTGAAGAGAATATGAAGCCCAAGGCTTTCTTAGGGGTGTTTTTTTTTGGTGGGTTTTTCGGGCTCTGTGGCCATGTTCTGGAAGAGTTTATTGCTAATGTTTCGCCTGCATCTGCGGCTGGCATCTTTAGGGAATGCTGGCATGGAAGAGAGCTGGGTATAATATATATACTGTGCCTGAGATAAATATCAAAGACACAGTGTGTGTGTGTGTGTGTGTGTGTGTGTATATATGATCCACTCTCTTCCATGCCAGCATTCTCTGAAGATGCCAGCAGCCACAGATGCTGGCCAAACGTCAGGAATAAACTCTCCTAGAACATGGCCACATAGTCTGAAAAACCCCACACCAAAACAACAACACTACAGTTGAAGAAGTGGGTGTCTGAAGTAAAAACAACAAGGAGGGAAACTCCAGGCTCCCGTTTACTCTTCCTTCCAAGTGTGAGAGAGTCCTTCTGAAGGGGAAGAAAGTGTGGCAGGAGAAAGAGAAGAAAGGGGGCGGCCATAGAGCCTCTGCCTCTCTCTCTCTCTCTCCCGCCATTTCTTCCCCTTCGCCTCCAACTGACTAAGATTCCCGCCATTCCCCTCCTCCTCTTCCAACGCCTTTTTTAAAAACCGTCAGCGTTGGAGGAGGAGAAAAAGAAGAGAAGCTCCATCCTTCTCCCTGAAAGGGAGGAGGAGGAGGGGAAAGTGGTAACACTGAGGAGGAGGGGAGCAACATTTGGGAAACTTGGATGGAAGCGAGGAGGAGGAGGAGGAGGAAGGGAGAACTTTTACAACACGTGAGTGGGCTCTTTGGGAAGGAAGCTGCATCCACATTGGAGACATAACCCGGTTTGGTAGCGCTTTAATTCTCTGTCTGGCTCTTTGCTATGGAATTCTGGGAGTTGGAGTTTGTTGTGGAGCAACAAACTCCAACTCCCAGAATTCCATAGCAAAGAGCCAGACAAAGCCGTGCCAAACTGGGTTATGTCCCCAATGTAGATCAGAGGAAGGGTGGGGGATTGTTTCTTGTGTGCAAGTTTTGGTTGCTCTTTCCTTCCTTCCTTCCTTCCTGTCTTTCTTTCTTTCTTTCTTTCTTTCTTTCTTTCTTTCTTTCTTTCCTTGTTGTTGCACAGTGTCACTCAGGGCTCTCATAGTAAGTGAGCCAGAAAGGGATCGAGTTACACAGGGTCCCTGGAAACTGATGTGAAAAGGAAGGTTTTTTGGGAGAGAGAGGAAAGAGGGGAGAAACCCACACTCACAACCCAAAGGAGAGGGCGAGGAGGGCGAGGAGGGAGCACTCTTTCTTTCTTTCTTTCTTTCTCTCCTCCTCCAAAACAGGAGCAAAATGCCCCCCTCTTCCTCCTCCTCCTCCTGATTTCTCCTCCTCCTCCTCAAGGGCTGTTAGGAGCTGCCCTTCTTCTCTGTCTGGGAAGCTGACTGCTTGCCTTCCTTCCTTCCTTCCTTCCTTCCTTCCTTCCTTCCTTCCTTCCTTCCTTTCATCGCCTTCCAGCTCTTTCAGGTAAGGAGACGAAAAGGTGCCTCTCTGGGAGTGTGAAAAGTTCTTTGTCCAACTTGGAGTTTTGCAAGAAAAGGGCTCCTTTGCATGTTTTGTTGTTGTTGTTGTTGTTGTTGTTTTTTGTATTGATCATTTTGTGTTTTGTATTTTGCATTTGTGTATTCATCATTTTGTATTGATCATTTTGTATTCTGGGTAAGAAGAAGAAGAGGAGCAAGCCCCTTGCAGCCTACTCCGGATCACTCCCTGGGTCAAGCTCTTATTGAGGAGGATGAGGAGGATATGGAGGACCTTTTTTGGTCACTTTGGGAAGCTCGTCCTGGACATGTAGCATCCGCACTGGAGAAACTGTCCAGTTCGATCCCGCTTTAAACTGTCAAGGCTCCATGCTTTAGCTGTGGATCTCTGGGGTTTGTAGTTAGTTGTGGCACCAGACAGAGAAGGCTAAGGCTGCCTCCGGACTGCAGAAACAATCCTACTTTGGGACCGCTTTAACTGCCCGGGCTGAATGCTCTGGAGTCCTGGGAGCTGTAGTTTTGCAAGACACACAGGTTGCATCCGCGCTGCAGGAATAATCCAGTTTGACCCCACTTTAACTGCCATGGCTCAGTGCTATGGGATTCTAGGAGTTGTAGGACTTTGAGCTTTGTAAGACAGTGAACTCTCTTATCGCAACAAACTACAATTCTCAGAATTGAATAACACTGAACTGTGGCAGTTAAAAGTGATGTTACATTGGATTATTTCTGCAGTGTGGATGCAACTTGTTCGTCTCGCAAAACTACAGCTCCCAGGATTCCATAGCACTCATCCCTGGGTCAAACTGGGATTGTTTCTGCAGTGTGGATGCAACCTGTGTGTCTCGTAAAACTACAGCTCCCAGGACTCTACAGCATTCAGCCCTGACGGTTAAAGTGGGCTCAAACTGGGGTTGTTTCTGCAGTGTGGAAGCAGCCCAGGGAAATCTCTCCAAGGCAACTTGAAGCCCTTGTAGCTCCCTAAATTTAGGATGGATCCATCTTTACTAATATTTGTCTCACCTTTTAGTTATGGAGGTGTAATATGGAAAAGGAGAGAGGGAAGGTGGGAAAAGCATGCTGTACAAAGAGCACTGATCTGGTGTGTGTGTGTCAAACAGTTGTGTCAAACGGGGTTATTTCTGCAGTGGAGATGCTGCCCCATCCTATTGGGCACCAACTTTACTTTGGGGAAAGTAGGGCCAAAAGGAAGGCAAGAAGTGTGGGATGTTTCATCTCCTCTCCCAACTCTCTTTCTCTCTCTCTCTTTGCAGTGTCAGCTCAGCTACCCTCCGAGAGGATTTGGAGGCTTAGTAGCGTCCCGCAGTTGAGTTAAACTGCACATTTTGCAGACTTCTTGCAGCAGCTGCCTGGCCTCTTCCAAAGGGAGGGAAGGAGGAATGGAGGGGGAGAAAAGAGAAGGAAAAATAGCACTTATTTTCTTGCCAGCAGTTTCTGTGGTGGCTGGACGCCTGCCACATCTGGAAGGGTGGAAGCAAGCGATCGGATGTGGTCCTGTACACTGCCGTCCGCTGTTATTTGTAGTGGTAGGAAGGATGCCTGTTCAGTCCCCCCTACTTCTCCTCCTCCTCCTCCTCCTCCTCATCTCAAGCCTTTTTTTTGGCTTGAAAGGTCTTGGAAAAGGGAGGCAGTTTGGAGGGAGATGCGGGAAATACTTCTGGGTCACAGCAGTGAAAGTTTTTGCCTTGAACTTTAATGATGATTTCTATTTCAGTTGCAAAATGAAACAGATAAATTACTGGACTCTGTGGCAAGCTCAGCTCTGGTTAGTTGGTTCCGGCACAAACTTTTGTAGATAGGGTCTTCAGATTGCTTGCATTTCTGCTGTTAACTTGAGGCATTTTGTGTTGTTGGGGCAAGGTGCAACTCAGAAGTTCTCCAAACCTTTGAGTACTCCCTTCCCCCAATTCTCCAGAGTTCCCTTTTGTTTTTTGGCACCTTCTTCCAAACTTTATTCTCTAGATGGTGAGGATTGCATGGTTTGAACTTAACATGATTTGCATCCAGGAGTCTCTCAAACTTGGAAGAGAGAGCTTGGAAAATATGGCAAAGTAAATAGTTGCAGACAGAGCAATTTGGATGAGACTTTCGGGCAAGTAATTACATCAAAAGAACCTTAAAATGTTGTGGAAAAGTATCTGTTCTGTTCCAATAACCTTCCAACTTCGAGTTGATCCTAATTGAGGCTTTCCTAACTAGAGGCTGGCGTTGGGATTTGTCTGGTGGCCAGCACCATAATAGAGGGAGGGAGGCTTTCTAAAGACTCTTAGCCCCCTGCCTCCAATTATTAGAGTCCTCTGGTATATAGTGTTGATCCCATCCTTTGGGTCTGGTGTTTGTGGCCTTCTGCCAGATTATATGTAGAGATATTTATGTAAAACATTTTCTCGCTCCTCTTTGCCAGCTGTTCCACATTTTCCAGCTGCCACTTCAGTTTGAAATGATGGGCTGTTCACATCCCAGTCTAACAGAACCTTTTAAAAATCTATAGTTGGCTCCCCGTTTTTGCGAGTTCACATGTAGAGTCACTTTAAAGTGGTGTTGACTAGATGGGGATATCGCAATAATGTGTCTCCTTCTTGTAGGTGCTAAACTTTACCTTTTCTGTAGGCCTTATCAGTTTTGATGTTTAAGTGTGTCGCTTTAATTTTATGTACACAGGAGCTGTTTCCAAACCTTTTGAAATATATGGTTCATTAAATTACCATCTGTTTTTTTAAACAGAAAAGCCTTTGGTGCCTCTTTTTCACGGTTCACATTATGCTGAAGCACTACTACAAGAACTTACTTGGATTTATTGAACATTAAGAAATGACCATGATTACATTTTGATGGAGATGGAGAGGGAAGCAGAGAAAGAATTGTTCCCCACTAATTCACGTTATAAACTGAATTTTGTCAAAAGCAGCTATAACTGTCCTGATCATTTGTATAGTTATATTCTTAATTTGGAAAAGTGCCTTTGGTGATGATACCTATTACTTGTTCCCTTTAGACTTTTTATTAAACAATAATTGGAATTTGATACATTATTAATTGAACATCTCAAAGATTATTTAAAGAGGAAGGGAATGTAGTGTTTAAAAGTAATCTTTTTGAAGATTTGTTGTGAGATGCATTCAAAAGATTTTATTCTGAATACACTGAAGTTGTCTTTATATAAAGCCTAACCGTGAATGATTTCAACAGTGTAACCTATACATTTGTTCCCCACAAAGGTATGAAATACTGCTTGTTGTTTAATTTGTTGCCTAGTTTTAAACAAGCATGAAGTAACATTGAACATACTGCAAGAGGCTGCTACTTAAAAGCACTACAGCTTCCATTTTCTGCATGTTTGTTCAGAAAGTAAGTCCCACTGAGATCAATGGCACTTACTACAGTTGGGAGCAAGTGCATTTAGAAGATTGCAGCTTATGTGGTGATTAGATTCTGTTCCTAAGACACACTTACCAAGGAATAAGTTCCAGTGGAATCAGTGGGATAGGATTTATTTTGAAATAATTATAATTAGGATCAGGGTGATAGGAATCTACTGAATAACAGAAAGATGATGGGTTAGTGAACGAGATTGTGAAACGTAAAGCTAGAGAGTGAGTAGGGTTGTATTGAAAGGTGTGCATAATTTAAGTAACATCACTGCACATGCTCACCAGCATATAGCATTCTTTGCTAAAACATTTGTCTGCGTAAGAAATGCTAAACCAAAGGAGATATACAAAAATGTATGCAAAACTTGAATGCTGCCCAACACCAAGAAAAGGTCTATTAGAAAACATGAAGTCTTTTGAGAGGATAATGGTTTATTGCAAGATAACCTTACATTGTTATCCTAAGGAATTTTAACTTTAGAAATGTCTTTGTAAAGAGGTGGGATTTCCTAGGTGCAGAATGATGATGAGACCCAGCTTCTGTTGCAAACAAGGCAGTCAAAGCACTTGCTCTGCATACTGAAAAGTTTAAAATTCATTTGGGAAAAGTCTAGTTTTTTTTTTCCCCTGAAGGTACTGGCTAATTTCTCATTGATTCAAATGAAGCAGTGATTACTTCCTTCATTTGTGAGTTCCATATTGATAGCATTTTTAAGAATACAAAAGTTATTGTACAGTTCCTTTCTTACTGCTCCTTTTCTTAGTTGCAGTGCACATCTTAGTCTTCCTCTGCACCCTGTGAAGGTGTTTATCTGATGTAAGAAGACATTTTATGAAACATCTACAATGTCTTCTCCGCAAAGCATCTGATGTTTATTAAATTGAGGATCTGTTCTAGTCATAGGGAGGCCCGAGAATTATGAAAGGAAATGGTTTAATGGCCATTGTTGTATGCAGTTCGGCGTGAGGAGACAGTAATGTACTAAGAAGAAGCAGACTTGAAGGAAGAGTGAATCAATGAGTCATGAAATCCTCAGGAAGACCTTAGTAATGGAATGTTAATGCTTTTAGACTATAGTAGATTATCTCAAAAGTCAGAGTTTTCTGCTCGGTGCAGTTGTGGTAAATCCCTTGAGCTGCAGAGATACTTTGAAGAAGCCTTTTTTCTATGGCTGGCCTTCATATTGTGCTGTTCATTTTATTTGTTTTGAAGAAGTCAAGATACATTTTGTCTGATTAGTTTACAGTTGCAATTAAAAGACTGAAAGCACCGAGGGAATCCTTTGTTGTTGCTGATATTTTACAAAAGGCTCAGCTCTTGATGATTGTTTCAAGCAGCCATTGAATCAAAGTGTTTCTAATACACACCTTGAGCCTTTACCCTCCCTGTTGTGTTATTTTTCTACACCGGAATTGATTTGTTCTAGCTTTTAAAAAACAACAACAACACAAAGAGACAGAATAAACCAAAAAAAAAAGAGGGCAGACAGCAAAACTTTTTTTCAAGTTCTCTCTGTGTATTTTCCTCATCTTTACTTTTATTTGATAGGTCTGTGAAATAGAGCTGTAGACTGGCAAAGACTTTAAATGAAATTTCACACTTTGATGATTTTTTTTTCAACTTTGATATATTGACAGCAAAAGGAGCTGCAAAGCTTTTATATAACTTGAGCAGTAACGCCAAGCAGCAGTCAAACGTCTCTCTGCATTTGTGTTTAACTGCAGAAGAAAAACATGTCCATGGGCAGTTGAGGTTCTTATCAACTCCCTAATCCCAGATCCCAGCAAACCTTGAGGGCATGCCTCAGATCTTGCTGAAATCATTGTAGACTCTCTCACAGTTTGCAGATTAAATATGCTATGTGTTCCTGGCTCCAACAACAGTTTTATGAGCTTACTAAGCTTCCTGTTTTAAGATCTTCCCCCTTTCTGAAGTTTTTAGGAGCTGCTAAAGGCAATCCTGTCTGGGTTAAGTGGCTCTTGTTAATTTAGAGACACGTCAGATATTTTATTCTGTCTGTAAAAATAGCCCAAATTGTTATTTGTAAATTAGAAAGCTATTTATGTTCAAGGGGAAAAAAAAAACCTTTTAAAAAATGAGATATGTGCTTGGTCATTGACTGAGAAAGGGACACACAGCATTGGAAAAATTTTACATTCAATTTGATTTATTTGATGATAATGATTAATCTGCTTGAAAAGGGAAACTTTTGTTGGAAATTCAGGAACCAAACAAAATCTCAGCAAGCTTACTTCTCAATGATTGTTTGATGGGTCTTCAAAAAGGTCTGCTTTTCTGCATTTCTTTAAAAGCAAGCAAGCAAATAAACAGCTTGCTACACGATCAAGAATGAAAAAGTAAATCGTAACCATTCATGCAATTTGAAACTGAAGGTATTCTCCCAGTACCAAATCAGGAAAGGGCAGTCTGTCGTTTCATTTCTGGATTTTTGTTTTCCCGATAACTGTTGTTCAGCCAGACTCCCAATTTTAATTCCCTGCAATCATGTTTATGTATTTAAAGCAAGAGTGGTTTGTTTGTTTGTTTTTTAAAAAGGAAAATACCTATATCATTGTTCAACAACATGCGTCAAGTTATTCTCAAGGGAACTTGAGCCAATTTTGTGCTTAAAGGTTATTCAGTGAATGAAATTGTGAAAGCCCATTTGTCAAGGTACTGCATGATTTCGCTTAGTTTTCAGCCCCCAAATTCATTGTCTTCCTGGCCCAGTCATTAGTCATCAGTGTATTAGTGATGCCTTCAGGCAATGCTGCCCAACACTTCTTCACACTGCCATTGCTCTAACAGTGTGCTCTGCCGACTTGTAGAATTACTGCTCAGATTTCCACTTGGCTAGGTTTTGAGGTAAGTCCCCTCCCCGCCTTCTAGCTCAATCTCTAAGCTCCTGCTTTCTTTCGAAGGCTGCCTTCTACATTGATTTGGAGGAGAATGTGTATGTGTAGAGACAGGAAGGGATAGCATTATTCTTAAGGACTTTTATTGGCTTCATCCTGTGAGTTTGTCTTGGTATTGTGAACAATATATAAGCATTGCACAAAACCTAAACTTTATAGATTACTGAAATGTGGTATGCAGTTCTCTTTAAAAAAGTTATTTAAAACTTTATTGCAGTGTGATCACCTTGAATTTAGGGTGAACCTGAGTAACACAATAATAGTTGTTGTTTCTCAGTATTTGCTGTCTGATTTTATATGTGTTTACTTAAAATTAAGTCACACTCAGGCGAATGGGACTTTCTGATAACTATTCTTCCCATCCTTCCTTTATGCATGCTTAGAAATAAATCCCATTTAAATCATTGTGACATAATTCAAAGGAGAAGGTTTAAGTTGCAATCTTCTGTACACTAACTTGGTCATGTGGGTTAGTGTTGCATGTCTCAATGGCTTCCAGCTTCTAAAATGCTTTCTTCTTCGTCTGAGAAGACAGTTTTGTGCTTCTTGTGGAATTTATCAGTCTGTAATTCCTCTTGTAGCAAAACAGTTTTAAGTGAGTTCCATACTGTAGTGTGGAACAAAACAAAGCAGAAAACTCCCAGCCCAACCTCATCCTTTACAATGCTCTGATTCCTGTTTTACAAAATGGAAAGTGTAAACTCTGAAATAAAGTTTTAAAGCTAGAAGCGAAGGGCTTTATATGTATATATTTTCACAAATGGAATTCCTCTTTGGAATTTGTCATGCTTTTTACTGGAAAGGTGAAAAACATCTGGCTTTGCTTAAAATGTGAAACTACGTTCCATCTTTAACCGAAGTACACTGAGAAGGCAAGACGGAATTCCAGAAGTTGAACCCCATGACTTGGATGCAGCCTTCCAAGATACCTTTGTATAACAGTTTGATTGATAAAAGGTTGAGTGCAGGAGCCTGTGATTTACATTTGCTGTATCAGACAGAGAAGGGCCTATGAAAACAGTTGTAACATTGCTGCTCTGTTCTGGACAGTTGTGTGTAAAAAATATTCCTTGTTGAGCCCTGTTGTGCAATACTGATGGATTTAAATTCCAGGGTAATGGGAGTTGATGCCATAAAGCAATACATTAGTGAGAATGGCAAACAGGCCATAAGAAATTGTTTGCGCCACTGGGATCTAATGGTTAAGGATCAAAAGGAGGGGTTATCTGTGACAACATATGGTTAACTCACTTTTTGTTGGCAAAAATGTCATGAGGAATCGTACCAAAAACAACTATCTGAGTATTGAAGTTTATTTTATCGGACTGTTCTGATGAGAGAGAGACAGCAAGTGTGATGAAAAGACCTTCTTTTATCATTCTTTTCACTGCACAAAAGTCATCGCAAACATTTCTAGCAGTAATAAAAGTTCACCTGAGAAAATTTTGTTTTATGAGTGCAGCAAAAGTTCATGTGTGAGTTCTTCTGGAGTGTAGTTTTATCTTTTGGAATGATTGTGATTATTAAAGGACTCTTTTAGAGCAAAGTTGCACATTACTGCCCTTAAAGGGCTCCTGCATTGCTCTTGCTGCATGCTTCGCATGAATTCACACTGTATAAGGGGGAGGAATTTGAATGGCAGTTCAGCAGAAGAATTTAAAAGATACCATAGCCATGAGTTTGCTCACCAAAGTATAGAATCAACATATTTTTGTCCTTAATAAATGCTTACAGTAGCCTCCCTTTCTCCCTGGAATTTATTACTACAGTGAAACAAAGTGCCACATGATGGGTTTCTTGGGATTCTGCAGGTGACGTGAGATGATTCAGATCCAAAACACACTGCAGAAATAATCCAATTTGATACTGCTTTAACTGCCCTGGCTCAGTGCTAGGGGATCCTGAGAATTGTAGTTTATTGCGGCACTAGAGCTCTGTGACAGAGAAGGCTAAGCGTTTCACACAATTACAGTTCCCTGAATTCCCTAGCATTGAGTCAGGGCAGTTAAAGTGGTCTCAAACCAGATTATTTCTGCAGTATGTTTTGGACCTTAGATGGCTTAAAAAATAGTTTCTCTGTATTTTTCAGATACACCATAGTTTAACGGCTAACCAACTAATTGAAAAACAAGTGTCTTCTCCCCATCCCTACTTTGGTTTTGGCAACATTTATCAATTCATGGAAATTGTTCTGTGCTCTACCTGGAGATACTTGAGTAAAAGAATAAAGCCCAGTAGAACCCAAGATGTTTTGGAGGTGTTAGGCATGAAGTTGTTGATGCCATATTGCTTTGCAACACCCAGAGATTTTTTCCTTCTTCTTCCGACTTTATATATTATATCCATACAAGCTAGTAAGTCCCTGGCGATTGCAACGTCATGTACAAAGCATCTGGATGGTAAATTCTCAAATAGTGCTTGAATTTTACTTACAGATGCTAATTACCTTGTGATCCCTTCCAACTCTTAAGATTAGATCTGTGGTTTATTTAAGCAGTTGGCCCTGACATAAATCCTGATCTTGCATCTTGTCACATGTGACTATGTGTCATTACCGTATATACTCAACTATAAGTCGACCTCGTGTATAAATCAAGGTCAGGTTTTGGAGACAAAATTATGGATTTTGATATGACCCTAGGATAAGTCGGGGGTAAAACTTAGGGGCATGTAACAAAAGATCTAAATGATGAAGCAAAGGAAAGCAATGCCAAAGAACCTGCAAAATGATGGCAGATATAACTTTTTTAACTCGCACTAAAGGCTGGATGGAAAAGAAAGTAGAGGGAAGTCAGCGCTTCTAGGACAGATTGCACTCTTGCCTTGCACCATGGGATCATTCCCTTTTTAATAAGAGTTAAAGTATAATATTTACATTTGACCAGTGGATAAGTCGACCTAGGATTTTTGGGTCAATTTTTGACTAAAATTTCTAGACTTATACATGAGTATATACTGTAGTTATGCTGAAGCTGTTTCTCTTTGAGAACTGATCTGCAAATAAATGAAAAAGACAACAAAAATCCATCTAATTCCTAATTTTGAGGCATAATAATCAAATTCTGAGCCATCATATTTTTAAATGACCTATGATTTGCCCAGTGTTGGAATGGGTATATTACTTTGTATCTAAAATATTGGAAATAATATGACAAAATTCCAATTAAATAACTGGCTAATATGTGTAGAGGTAGAGGAAACTTGATATACAGTATGAGCAAATACAAAAGTGTTGAGTAGATTCTAAAACTAGATAGAAGAGGCTTACCCCAGAGCAAATGCTGTTTTGCGTTCACTAGGACCTGTAAGGAGCTATAGCAGGCTTGTAGAGTGCCACTTGTCAGGTTTCTTGAGGTACATTCTACCACCAGGTGACCAAGTAGGAAAGAATTGTAAAGGCTTTCTACTACTCCCCTTTGAGATCATGAATGACTTAACACAAAGATATTTCAAGGATAGCTGTGTTGGCCATGCAGCAAAATACAACAAAATCTCAAATCCACCAAACAGCAATATCTTTATAGGGTCAATTAAAATGCACAGAAAACATCATGCAAGCTTTTGAGGTATTACTGGCTTCTTTGTCAGGCAAAGATGCTAAAATTCAAACAAGAAAAGAAGGTCACGGTTTTAGAGTCACAGCCTACATTTTGTTTCAGATAGTACTTCTGTTGTCAGTTAAGATAGTCTGGAAGGATATCAATGCAGGCACAGGTCAGTCCCCTTCTTGGCCATGTGAAGATTTGGGACCAGGGCAGTAAAAGATACGTAGTAAAACTGCAGCTCCATTAGCAATAGAAAAGGAACTTTTTTTGAGATCCAGGGTGTTCCAGTCCTGTGCAAAGCCAATTTCTTGGGCAGAGAATGTTGAATTTCTCAAGAAGTCCCTGTACTGTTACACCTGGAAAAACTTTTAGGCACAGTATAGGCTGTATTTTGGAGAGCCAGTGTGGTGTAGTAGTTTAAGTATTGGACGATGACTATGGAGACCAGAGTTTGAATCCCCGCTCTGCCACAGAAACCAACTTGGTGACCTGGGGCAAGTTGCTCTCTCAGCTTCTGAACAAATGCTGCTAAGAAAACCCTGCAATAGGTTTGCCTTAGGGCTGCCATAAGTTGGAAATGACTTGAAGGCGCAAAATAACAACAAACAAATAAATAGGCTGTATTTCACAGGAAGCAACTGGCAAAACTGCCTCTTGAATGAAACCATGTGAAGTGTATGGGGTTGCCATAAGTCAACAGGGGACTTGAAGGTGCATACACACATAGGCAAACTTGCCAACTGTAGTCCTATTCAGCTTGGTGGGATATCACACTACACTGTTATAGGGCTATTATTCCACTTTAATTGATGTTGCTGCCTCCTGTCGAATGCTAGGATTTGCAGTTTAGAGAAGAGCATTGAGAATTCTCAGCTGGAGGGCTCTTAGGCCTCACTAAACTACAAACTCCAGAATTCTACAGGAGGCAGCCATAACAGATGAAGTGGAATAATAGCGCTGTAACAATATAGTGTGATATTGACCTTAATGAAAGAGTTTCCCCTTTGTTGGAGGTAGGAACCTCAAAGAGTTAAGTCCCACTTCATTAGCTCCCTTGTTAAAGTTTCCCCTGTTGGGGCAAAATTCGATATCTTCTAATCTAGGAAACATACTCAGCAGTAGCTGTGTTGGCCATGCAGCAAAACAGAACAAAATCTACCAAACAGTGATACCTTTATTGGGCTAACTCTGTAGGTGAGCTAACCTTCACACTTGATTGTTTATGGTACTTACTCCACAAATGCTTCTTAATATTGTGAATGATTCTTTCCCCCATTTTGATATTATTTGGAATCTTGGATTAATCTTGTTCCACTGGATTAATCTTGATCAGTCACCACTGATCAAACCTTTTGGTTTGAGGTGTTTCGAAATCTGTTATGTACGATGGAAAAAGAAAGTAACACGTAAGAAGAAATGTTTAGTCCATTTTCTGTGTGATTAGTTCAGCTCTTCTCAATTATTGTTTGTATGTTTCTGTCTGATTGTTGGTGGTGTTTTATGGGTTTGTGGAAATTCATTAGAAAATGGATTGGCAAGTGTGAATTCAGGAGAAAGTTGTGATAATGTGGTTCAGAAGAAAGAAACCTACAGGCGTGTTACAGACTGCCCAAAACGGGGGTTCTCGCGCCGCTGCCGGTTGCTGCATCTGGGAACCGCAGCAGCCAAACTGTGTGGTTCCCGGGCGCAGCAAGAAAGAAGCGCCAAAATGGGGCTTCTTCCTGTGCCTTGGAAGTGGTGCTGCGAGGCACTTGTGGTGCCACTTCCGGCGTGTGACGTCCGGATGCTGCTCGTACGCGACGTCAAAATGGCAGTGCCCATCTGTATGTGGCGCCGCCATATTGACATACTCATTACGTGAGAGGGGCAAGGCGCGTCAGGAAGCACCGCCCCTCGCGCATGACGACGGCGCCTCATTGACCCGTCTGTAACACGCCAAAGTTATATCATAAGAAGTAACTTATGGATCAGAAGTATCCACTGCCTGCAGCATTTTCTCTTCCACAGTGGACAGGCAGGTGCCTTTGGGTATTGATAGTTAAGAGTTTGAAGTGATAGATTTCTCCTGTTATTTGTTCTCAGCAACTCTTACAAGCTGTCCTTGTTGTTGTGTGCCTCCATGTAATTTTTGTCTTATTGCATTCCTCAAGGTGAACCTATCATAGGATTTTCTTGCACGTTTCTTCAGAGGGAATTGGCCATTACCATCTTCTGAGGCTGAGAGAGTGGGTTTTTATGACTGAGCAGGATTTGAACCCCAATCTCCAGAATTGTAGTCCAGTGTTCAAACCATTACATGCTATACTGCCTCTATATATGGAGGCTTCATTTTGTTGTTCTTGCTAATTAATATCCCTTGCTATCCAATCCTTTTCAAAGATGAACTAACCTAGTGGCATCTTAAGTCATGAAATGTGGATGTTAAATGTGTGTTGCATAAAGTGCTTTTCTTTGATGCCCGTTAGCTTCTTTGCATGACCTCAAGTTTTGGTATATAGTAAGGGGGAAAAAACCCCAGGTCTTGCCATTCTTATTGTAGTTCACATCTCTCATGCCTCTTCCTAAACACTTTTATCCGTTTGTTTTATTTTGAAGCCCCAAATATGTCAATCTTCCCTTATAGAAAAGGTGCTCCAAGCCGACAATAACTTTGCTTGCCTTTCTGGTATCTTTTCTAGCATTGTATCATTCCCACATTATTCTGACACCTGTGGCTGTTACACTATGTGCCATTCCACAAGTTTTAATTAAGTAACTCACACTTGAATCTGATCCAGAGAAACATTGTGGAATCGTGCAGTAATTCCAATTAAAGAGGTCTTTCAAAACTTTCATATAACAAGTGCAGCTGAGGAATGTCTTAATTATCACTGCATCTTCTAGAGAAGTGAAATGTACCAAATGATAAATTGTTGGCTTTGAATTCATACATTCTAAATGTTTTATCGTGCTACTGTCTTGATGGTTGACAGTAGTTAAAGCACATATAAAATTCACTGAAAGGAACAAGACATGAACAAGAAGCTGTGGATTTCTTAAAGTGGAAAAGCTTGGTTACTAATATCTTAGGCATCAGGAGGAGTAGAATTCTGAGTGTAGTTCAGAAAATTTCAGGGACATGATACAAATAAAAGAGTGTGTATACATGCATTTGTATGAATGTTCATCTATTTGCAATGTGAGTGAAAGAGTTTCAAGCAATTGATCAATACCCCACACATATCTATTTTAATCTAGGGTTTTGTAGCATGAACAGATAGTTCATAGGCCTTTGCAGTACAGTACTAATATCACTCTACAGCCTTATGAGGTAAGTCTTTGTTTTTCAGAAGACACTAAGGGAGCCTGAAAGATTATGATTTGAGCAGTGCTGCCCAGTTAATTTATGTCTGAGCAGGCCTTTGAACCTGCTTTTCAATCTATTGTTGGAAGTAGGGACTGAGGGGCATTTCATACATTATATGGTAGCAAAAGCAGGCTTGCCTGGACCATGAGCTTAATACTTCATAGTGAACTGAAGCCTATATAGCTCTCTGTCTGCTATACTTACATGTTACTTAAATATGCATCATTGATTCTTTTAGCTGTATCCTTCAAAATACAGTATTGAACTAGCCCTACATGTCTGTCATGATCTCATTATGAACTTTATGGGATAAATCAGGTTGACAAGTAGTGATTCTGGTTTTGGTCTTTGGTTTTAACTGAGGATGAGCAACCTGGGACATCTAAAGGTTCGTGGGTTACAATTTACATCATCCTCAGCCCCTGGTTGTGCTGGCTGGGGGTTATGGAAGGTATAGTCCAACAATGTTTGGAGGGTTATATAATAATAATAATAATAATAATAATAATAATAATAATAATAATAGTTTATTTATATCCCGCCCCTTGAGGTCAATCGGGGTGGCTAACAACTATAAAATACAATACATTGTAGATCAATGTATCCAAACTAGTGTTAAAGGGTCATGAGGTAGAGGCCTAGGAAAAACATCTCCCTGAAATAGGAGATACTACTAATTGGAGTAAGTAATATTGGATTAGATGGGGCAATGATTTGATACAGTGGGCCCTCGTTATTCTCTGGGGTTTGGTTCCATCCCCCTCTCCCCCATGGATAACAAAATCTGTGGATGCTCAAGTCCCATTAAATACAATGGAAAAGGAAAATGGTACCTCTAATATAAAATGGAAAATCAAGGTTTGCTATTTAGAATTTATAGTTTAAAAAAATCTATTTTCTTGCCGTGGATGCTTGAATCAGTGGATAAAAAAATCCGTGGATAAGGAGGGCTTATTGTATAAGGCAACTTCATATTTATTAGCTTCTCCAGCAAAATGGATTGCTTTGCTACTTTTCTTTATTGTTCCATCTTTCAGGGCTAATGTCCTTGTGCCCTAGTTTTCTATAGTTTGAGACAGTATATAAATGTTGCTTTGTTACATACTTATAATTAAATGCATTAGTAAGTAAAACATATTTCTTTAATCAGGTAAATGGATTTATACTTACAGCACACACACACAATATATTTTACTTGAAGGGAGGAATTACAGTTAGACCTCCTTATCGATGGATTTTTTTATCCATGGATTCAAGCATTCACTGCTTGAAATTTTTAAAAAAAGTATAAATTCCAAAATCGAACCTTGATTTTTCATTTCACGCTGTGACATTCTATTTAATGGGACTTGGGTATCCATAGATTTTGTTATCCACGGGGGATCCTGGAAACAAACCCCCATGGATAACAAGGACTCACTGTACACTAAAGGATCGGAGCAGATGGGCAAGAAAGAGCAACCTGAGTTCGCTCCAGCTGCAAGAGGATCGGGTCCACGCTGACCATACAGCTTGCTCTGAAAGGAGCCAGAATATTTCAGGACTGGAGCGTGGCTTCAGGGCAGCTTTGGGCCATGTTGGAAGTGTGTGTCATTTGAACACCATGCCTCCAAAGCGGCTGGAAGCTACTTCGTTTTATCCATCTGTTCTGGGCCTGACACATCTTTTACAAAACACAAACACACACTTAAAAGATATGTTACATACAGCACTCAAAACGCATTTAACTGGCAGCAGGAGGAGGTGTATGCATTAAATGAAGTAGAGGAGTTATGACATGGCAACGAAGAGTATAAAAGCCATTTAAAGTCTTTAAACATGTATCATGTTTTATGTGCAAGCTTCTGTTTTTCCAGGAAATTATGTCATGATAGATTTGCATATATCGTTGTCAAACATTTTTATTCTAGAATCTAAATAAAATAGTTCCCATATTATATTGTCTTGTGTATATTTTGAATAGATCTAACTAAGATGGAGTTTTCTTTATCTTTGAATATTCCCTGAGAATGGAGTAACAACTTTGGATACGACTGATAAAAGGCTCTTTATGCTTGAAAGAGGCTGTAATTTTCTGATTGTTCTACATGCTCCCCCTTGTGTTTTTTTTCACTTTCACATGGTTCTGCTCTGTTGGAACAGATCCCCAAAGACTGCCGCCAGTAGTGCAAATCAAAACAGAGCATATGAACACCCCAAATACCCAGAGTCATTTCTGAAAAAATTAAACATCGCCTGTTTGCTTGCACACTGATCAGGGCACGCTGGATGCTGATAGCAATCAGCATAAACTTTCCCTACCGCTGATGTAATGATGATGAATGCTGTGGCACTGTTACTTCAGACAGCTCTTCTCAGTGGATGCAAACCACTCGTTAATGGATGGAATACAATTCCAGCGGTATCAAATAGGAAGAGGGATAAGCATTTGAGAGAATACAGTCCGTAAAAAGGGCTACGAGAATAAACTAAAAGATGCAGAAAATGTTTCAGATAGGAAACAAAGATGGAATTTTGTACTTCTTCCTTTGAAAACCCTGTCGGCTCACTGTCAGACAGTGCAGGGGATAGAATCAGTGTAGCTCTAGCAGTCTGCCAACATCATCACATTCTTTTACCCTCCTGAAATCCAAATTTTGGAATTCTTCAGGCCAAGCACATTCTTAACTTGGCTGATGCTCCAACTTGAAAGTGTCACCATTGTCAGATCTGCATTTTCTGGGAAGGATGGCAACTGGTGTACCATCCTGAGCTGTTTAAAGGTATTCCTGGCCACATCTCAAATTCTGATCATCTATAAGCAGTGCTGGATGCCGAAGCAGTCCTAAGCATTCAAAAGGAATGTTACCCATGTGGGACAGGTAGAAGACACATCCCTGTATTGGGTTTTGTTGCTGCTTCAGTGTGTCTCTGTCTTGAACAGAGGTTGACAAAGGCCTGATACAGACAGGCCAAAATAAAACTGCTTCGAGTCACTTTGCAAGTATGCTGTTTAAATGATACATTCATCCTAAGAGTCCAGAAGCCACACCAAAGCCACGCTCCAGTCCTAAGAACTGGAGTGCAGCTTTGGTGCAGTTTCCAGACTCTTAGGTCACATGCATCATTGAAACACCATACCTCCAAAGTGACCTGAAGCAGCTTTATTTTGGCCTGTCTATATAGGGCCAAAGTTACTATTTTGGGCTATTTCATCCAGAATCCCCCAGCTAGTATGATCTGGATTAGGTTAAAAGACTGCAGCCTCTTTACCAAATAGAGCTGGCAAAAATGCTGCCCAGCATTTCATGCTAAGAGCTTGTTAGAATGTTACTGTTGCATGCCAGCTGGTACATATATGCTGGCGGCCTTATTCAATAGAGCTCCTCTTCTGTGGTCAGAATGGTATTACTGTAATAGTTTTCCTCTTCACAGAAAGGAAAAAGAGAATGCATAGGAGACAACTCTGTGCTGGCTTTTAAAAGTTATGAGATTTCCCCAAGAAATGGAACTGTCCCAGGTGCATTGGTTTTTGTATTTATTTACTATGTGTATATTTTGCTTTCTTGTCCAAAGTGTCCAAAGTAATTTCTAGTAATGGCTTGTAGTGTAAGAGACATGGTGAGGAAAGAAAATAAACATATTCCAATGCCAGCTGTTTCAGAAGCCAAACAGATGACCATCCCAGTGTATCCCTGTTTTTTCTAGTACAGCTAAATGAATAGGGTACAGTAACATGATTATACTCGCCTGATGGTTATGGGTCATTGCATCTTTGAATCTGGTGAGAACTCATGCCCCACGGAGAAAAGAAAAGGGTCTAGTTACTCCTCTGTTCATGTGCTGAGTTTCGGAGATACACAGAAAGCTGTGAAACAGTTAATGTTGAGACCTAGCCTGTGCTCTTGGGGCTGGGGTGCTGGTATGTATGCTTGCCCCCATAGTTGCCTTGTGTCTATGGCCCTTGGATCTGCTCCAGAGCTCAGAGTGATACCATATACACCATATCCTCTACCATGAGGGTGGGTCAGCAGTGAGCACAGATGTTTGGCTGACTACCAAGGTCAGCCAACATTGGTGGAGCCTTGAAAATATAATTCATAGGTGTCTGAAGAGGGAAGTGCCAAAAAGGAAGTAATTACTGTATGGATGTAACAAGGAGTAATTTCATGTTATTTATTGCCTTAGTGTTGATTCAAATGAATAATTTCTTTTGCCTTCAGTGAGCATGCACCAACAGATTGTTTGCATCCTCCTTCCAATTTAAGCTACACTTGGTGTAAGCTTGTATTGTAATGTTTTGAAAAGCAGAGGTGCACCTGCAAGCAGGTTGCTGGTCTGGGAGGGATTAGTTTGAAAGTGGGGCTCAGATTAATTTGATGAATGGGCTCAAGCCTGCGGGGAAAATCGCAAAAGAATCAGGCATGGTTCGATGGAAAAAGACCATGAATGTTTGCTTTCACAGAGGAATGTTTATCCCTCTATTTTACCTATGAAAGTTCAGGGCTGTGTGCTTTTCTCTTGGCTGTGGTCATCATTCTTATGCATATGAAGACAGAGGACAGTAACGTAAGAAAATAGTTTTCTTCTGTTTGAAAACAAAGTTGAAGTGCTCATGTGGTATGAAAGAGGCTGATTGGAAGTTACTGATATAAAACTTCTAAATAAAAGTAAAAAGTTTGACAATATAAAGTTTCCTCCCCATCACCCCACAAGGCTGTTTAAAAAGTCATCTTAGTTTATGGTTCTTTGCTAGGAAGAGCTCAGCTTTTCTGGGACATGCCTTTGGTGACAGTAAAATGCTGTCCCTGTTTTAACTCATGGAAAGGCAACTGGAATGCTTTAAACATTTTTAGTAATTGAGTCACTACTTTTTTTTAAATACTTTTTATTGAAATTTGTATTTCTCATTACATAATACATCGTATAATGTTCTTACACCCACATATTTTTCAATACCCCATATTCCCTTCATTATCCATCATATTAATATTTACATTCTTATGTTTATTTTAACATATTTCCTATCCCATAATAACCGGAACTATCCTTGCATTGTTTCTCCGTCATCTTTCTTTTCTTGTGACACTTGTAATCCTGAAAGAAGCAACACATTTTGTAGTAAATAAAAAGTGTATATTTAAATAGAAATACAGTATACAGTGCTCTTATACAATTACAAGCATCACAATACATCAAGTGTAGCAAACTTTTGGTAATAAGAAAGCGTAGGTTGAGGCAGCGCTAAAGTAATGATAACTGGTATAAGAACAGAAATCTTAATAGTTCCTCTTCTTAACTGCAGTCTGTAAAGAGAAAATGGACATGCATCTCTTACTTTTGCTCATGCACTGGCTTTATAGGCTCACTTGCATAAAACAATTTATGGCATTCATGCTTTAGGGGAAACTTTGGGGTGTTATGAATATCACATTCAATGGCAGAATGATCTAAAGGACCCATTTCCTTAGGAGTGTGCACATTTTATTTGGTTTGTCTGGCCAACAAGAGTCAAGGCCTATATATACTGACTTTGAATTTCAGTGAAACTTCTGAGGAATTATCCATAGGATTGGGATGATTTGTGTAAATGGAACAAATACATTTTCCATAGAGTCTCCGCTATTAGTCCTCTAAAGAAGATTTTCAGCTCTTGAACTCGTTGATGGAACATTAAAAATGTGTGGATAGTGTTGTTATGTGGCATTTGCTTAGTTGTATTGGGATGATGAGTTGGGAGACGAGGCTTTTTTTGTAGATGTTCTTTGTTTAAAAGAAGTTACTCATTTGTGTGTCCACTGAGCCTTCCATGACAAATCAGAGTTTACAGAAATTACATTTTTGGAAAAAAAGAAAAGAAACCTGAGTCCCCAGCCAAAATACCTAGTGGCCATGCTAACTGGGGAATTCTGGGTAGTTTAAAACCTTTTAAACTAAGAATATCATTTAAAAAACAGAGACCCTTGACTAGGCCTGCCACTGATTGGGGTGTGTGTTTATAAGATGTTTAAAATCTTCCATTGCTTCATAGGAGTTTAATACACAGGAGGCTAAGTGCCCAAATCCCCTACAGAAACTGCATTTAAATTATAGGAATATCCCACAAAAGCGGAATTGTTTTCAGACACATCATGGGCATTGAGCATTCATCTGACATTAACCCGCACGGAAAGTGGACAAAATTGGCCGCTTTTCACTTTTGGGAAAGTAAAAAAGTAAAAAGCGGCCGATTTTGTCCACTTTCGATGCGGGTTAATGTCTGAGTAATGCTCAATGCTCCCAAATGATCCGCTTTTGCGGGCTTTGTCCACATCCTATGCAGGTTAATTTCGGATGAATGTTCAACACATCTGAAAATGATCCCGCTTTTGTGGATTTAAGTCCCCTTTCTGCACAGGATTTGGCCAATAAGTTCCCTTCCACATTGAAAATATGTTTCCCATAGTTTTGACTATTTTGCTTTGCATGGTAGATTCCTTATTGTTAAAATATACAAATTGCCACATGCAGTAGCCCAATAAATAATAATAATAATAATATTTATTTATTTATTTATTTATTTATTACCCTCTTCTCCCCTTGGATCGAGGCGGGGAACAACAATTAACCAACACACCATATCAATTAAAATGCACATCAATTTAAAAAAACAAGTAAGATATATACATATTAAAACAATCTGCATTTCAAATTCATCATTTAAAATTCACAGTTTAAAAATGATCTGGATAAGCCTACTGGAAGAGCCTTTTAAATTCAGACATCATATTCAACTATCAAATCTCTTCCGGCAGGTCATTCCACAGTCTAGAGGCTGCTGAAGAAAACATCCTCAGGCTGCCAGTTGCCAACCCTAGTCCTGGCTGACTGGAGTAAATGTCTCCCACAGCACCTGAACGTATGAGGTGGATTATATGGAAGCAGATGGTCCTATAGGTAAATTAGACCCAAACCCTGTAGGGCTTTAAAGGTAATAACCAACACTTTGTACCTTGTCCGGAAAGTAATTGGCAGCCAGTGGTGTGATTTTAATACTGGTGTAATGTGATCACTCCTGGTTGTTCCGGTAATCAATCTGGCTGCCATGTTTTGAACTAGCTGAAGTTTCTGAACTTGGTACAGAGATAGCCCAGTGTTCAGCACATTGCAGAGGTCCAGCCTTGAGGCTACCAGCACATGCACTACCATCTTTCAGTCCTCCAGCTCTGGGAAAGAGTTGATTTTGTTAAGTTTCTAATTTTATTTTATTGATTTTGCTAGGTTTCTGATTTTTAAAAAAAACTTGCTGGTGGTTTTGTATGTGGAGGAATATTCAAGTGGCACCTTCCACCTCCAATCTGACATGGTAGGGTCCTTTCAGACATCTTAGGGTTTTACCACCTAATTCTGTTGCTAAAGTAGATCTTGTCTTCACCAGTGGACAACCCAAATAGTGGTTTATATTTTCTTGCTGTCCTTCAGGTGTGGCTACATGTGTATGTAGAAAGAGACAAATTAGCTAGCACAGAGGATATAGTGCCAACAAAAAAGAATGAAGTAGATCAAGGGGTTTGATATCTTGTTACCTGCCTCTATCCAATACAGGGAGAGGCGGGATATAAATAAATAAATAAATAAATAATAATAATAATAATAATAATAATAATAATAATTTTGTGTTTAAGATGGAGGCTACATCTACAAAACAGAAATAATGCACTTAGACTTTAACTGGTATGGCTCAGTGCTATGTAGTTCTTGATTTGTACTTTTGTGAGATAGCCTACTGTTATTTGCAATCATTCTCCAGCCTCTTTCTCTCTGTCTCTTACTAGTTTTGTACAGGTGTGGTGCCCCAGAAACCCATTGCAGAGCTACAGATCTAAAACAAGCAAAATGAATTGTTTATGCTATCAACCTCAAAGATGTAATTCACTGCAGTTTAGCTGGGTTGATATAAATGTTGAAGTTTAAATATTTGGATTTACAGTCAAATGGATGATCAGTTCAGTCTCTTCTATATAATTCCAAACTGTGAAGGGATGGTTGGAAGGAAACAGTTGGCCTTTTGCCAGATGCCTTAGAAATTCTTCTCAGTTTGCTTTTGGCCTGGGGAGAGAGGGCAGATATAATCAAGCTTCCTATAGAAACTTAACGCTCCTTCCAACCCTAGGTACAACTCTAGGATTTAAATTTCTCTACTTGTTCTTACTTATTGAATTAAAGTTAGCTATAGGAATTAGCACAGAGTCTTAGAGTAATATGGTGGATACAGTGCTGGATTTGAGCTTGGAGTACCTAGTTTTGAATCTCTCCTTAGTTCTCGGATAAAGTTGGTCTAGAGGGCTGATCTTTGATTGGTAGGTCAGAACTCTCTATAGAGATGCACTCTAAGATAAGATGGTTCACAATAGCAGTGTTCTCCATATGGCTATTTAGAAATTTAGAAATGCTTCGTTCTCTTGCAGTGCATATTTGGGCTAAAGGTAAAGATGATAAGGCAAGATAGAAACAGAATAAGCAAATGAATGAAATAAACTAAACTCACTTCATGACATTGTATGCTAACCTCACTCTTCCCCAAACTAACCTACCTTATAGTGTGCTTCTCAGCTCTTTGGAGGAGGATGGGGTGAGAAGTGATCAATTGTTTTGTGGGTCTTTGTGAGATTGACTATGGATTGCTCATGCAAATGTGGAGCATACTCTTCTTTGGGTGAGAAGTGTGTCAGGGTTTTTGTTTGGGCTTCTGCCACCTGCTTCCCCCCTCTATTGAAGTTTATGGCTCTCTTGTTTTATTCAGGTATAGTGTGAAGAGAGCTGAAGTAATGAGAAGTCATCATGGAAGCCCAGTCCCATAGCTCTACTGCGGGTGAGAAGAAAAAAGTTGAGAATCCCATAGTGAAATGCTCAACTCGAACAGATGTCAGTGAGAAAGCTGTTGCCTCTAGCACAACATCCAATGGTGAGTAACAGCAGGGATTTACTAGCAGCCAAACCTGCAGTAATTTAATGTGTGCTGCATTCCATGCGAATTGAGCTTTTGCACCTGGATTCAGCATTCCTTCTGAGCAAAAGCTAAAGCTAGGAAGCAGGCTAGTGTGAAGAGAGAAGAAGGGAATGGCAATGTGTGTAAGTAAGCCCTGTTCTGTCATCAAACCTTGTCTTTGTCATCCAAATTATCCAAATTAAGTTGTAAATAGTGATGTTATTTATTATGGGAAGTTTTTGTTGTGGCATTTTGGAAAATAATAATGATTAGCCTAGAGAGTATTCAAAATACTTTGCTTTGTACCATGAAAACTGCTTACTCTACTCAAATAATTGGTTAGCATGAAATAGACAAAAGTGGCCTTCTTAGGAATTAATGTCAGAGTTTTCTTTTATTTTCTTTAAAGAACATAAACCTGTCCATTGTAAGCAGCCTCTCTCCTTGAATCTTTTCTTCCTAGAGATATTTAACAAGTAATAATAATAATAATAACAACAACAGGATTTATTTATATGCCGCCTCATCACTGGGAATCTGGGCGACTTACAACAGAGGGGATAATAGACGGTTCCCTGCCCTCAGGCTTACAATCTAAAAAGACACGACACAAAAGGAGAAGGGAATGGTGGGGGGTAGGGGATCAGGTCCAGCATTCTTCTCTCCCGCTGAGGCCTGGTCCAAGGCACATGGACTGGAGGGAGGACTCTTTTTCTTAAAAGTACAGGACAAAACAGTTAATTTACAAGAAAATATGTTCATATTTAGAAATCATATATTTTCACTACATTTTAATGGTAGCTATAGGGAATGCTAGGAGAGTGCCAGGTGTAGATGGCCAGTGCTTAATAATTCTTAGCATTTACAGAGCATTTTGAGAACTTAAAAATAATTGATGTACATTATCTCAGTAATCCTTATGATAACCATTTTTAGTCATTTATTACAGATTTATATGGAAGGACATGGCTTGCACAACTATGTCCAAAACTTATTTTGTTAATTTCATAGCTGCAGTGAAGTTTGAGTCCAGGGAGTCCCAGTCACCACAACACATTCATATGATCAGTGATAATGAAAACAACGTTACGGTTGCTTTCATTATCACTAGTACTTGAAGATGAACAAGGGTTGGGTACTGAGTGCCAACCTTACAAACAGCTTTGTTCAGATAGAAATAAATATATTTACCAGACAGGTGCTTAGACTAGGGTTCAATCTCAGATGGCTGTATATTTAAGGTAAAGTTACCAAAGAATGATTTTTCCTTACCTTTTTCATGCAATGAATGTTTCTGAGGAATGTGCCCACATACAGAGACAGCTGGTGTTTATCAGGTTGGAGATCCTGTTAGCTGTCAAGCTTATCCCTCGATTATCCCGCCCAGTTCCAGGGCATGTGGTCCCCATGTGTTTACATGCAGTTGTTCTCCATTCATATGCCAAAGACATGATAAATATCTTAGGGTAATGTGGGGACCAGTCTTTTTTGTAACATGTGAGGCAGTCCTTAGTAGCATAAAAGTACCTGTCAGAGTCGGGAACAAAATAATGGCTTCTAGATAGAATTCTTCTATTCAAGTTTTAATGTATTCATAGTTGTACAGCACAATTGTATACATATATACTGTACTCAAAAGAAAGCTTCACTAAGTTCAGCGGGACTTATTCCCAGGGATACAGGCTTAATGTTTATATTAATATTTCATACTCTTTACTCTTCACCTATTAAACACTTAATACATGATTAAGTTACTGACAATTGTTTTTGAATGTTGTGAAGCCGCTCTGAGTCCCAGTTCGGAGAAAAGAGCGGGATACAAATAAAGAAGAAGCAGATGATGATGATGATGATGATGATGATGATGATGATAACAAGCTAAATCCAATTTAAGTTCTGTAGAGAAAAAGTCCCATGTAAAATTGTTGACCTGGATTATACCTTTACAGATGTAGTTGTGCAAACCAGTTGTGCGAGAGGTTGTGCCAGTAGGTGTACAGGTGATTGTGAAAGAACTTTGGCAACTAGATGCACAATCTCTTACACAATTAATTGTACAGCTGCTTTGCATAGTGGCTTCTGCAGAGCAAAAGTGTATTACTCACCACCCTTGTGCTAACTATGAAAATGTGTACCTCCCAGTGCATATTTAGGATTCAGGACCCTAAAAAAGTAAAACTGGTGTCAGGATCCCATGATTCTGTTTTTGATTTTGAATCTAAGGGAGTTTTAAAACCACTTTGGGGTGAAGCCTGGTAGCTTGCCTATATGTCATTGTTAAAAGAGAGAAGTCAGAAATTCTACCAGGGTAGCACAAGCCATTTGGTGTGATCTTAAGCAGGCTTTTGGACCTTGGCCAATATACTTACTTGGAATAACATAAGCTAAGGTTTGGGGTTACTGAGTATAAATTTCCTTTAGGAATACAATTTTGCACAAATTGGCCAAAACACTCATATATCAGCATGCCTGAAGGCATAAGTAAAGGTCCTGATAGGTGCACTGAGCTACAGTTAGGTTAGACACATATGTATTCAGGAATGTGGTTAACAGCATTGTAAATTACCTTCGAGAAGGTGTGAATTTAAATCCATTAATGTATATATATAGTAGGCCCAGACTCTGAGAGGAAAGATGAAGTACTGTATATACTCATGTATAAGTCTGGAAATTTTAGTCAAAAAATTGACTCAAAAAACCTGAGTTGACTTATCCACGGGTCAATGTAAATACACTATATTATTTACCATTCTCTGGTGAAATGTAAGAGCATAATCTGTCCTGGAATCACTGACTCCCCCTCTGTTTTCTCATCCATCCTGCCTTTAGTATAAGCACAAACACTTACGCCTGCTGAAATTTTGTAAGTTCTTTGGCATTGTTTTCCTTTGCTTTTCAACTAGATACTTTGATTTGTTACATGCCCCAAAGTTTTACTCTCAACTTATCTATGGCCCATATCAAAATCCATAATTTGGCCCCAAAACATGACTTATACATGAGGTCAACTTATAGTCAAGTATAAATGCTATACAAGGAAAACATTAATACAGAAATATTTCCAGCAGCGAGGCAGAAATGTTGTTCAGGATTTGGGAAACATCCCACCTTTAATCAGTTTACAAAGTTAATCAGATGTTTTGATTATTAATAAATAGAAATGAAAAGATATTTGAAATTTTCGAGACTGAAGGATAAAAGAATTTCCTCTTTGGTTCAGTGTTTTCTCAAGCTGGACATTTCTTTATAGGAGGGAACAATTCCTATAATTCCTATTCTTGTTACCAGACAGGATGATCAGAAATCTGCCAGGGTTTATATCATTACACAGTTGGGGGTGAAAGTAAGACAGAAGCCAGAATAAACCACATACCCAATTCTCTCCTCGACTGAAATCTAAGACAGTTTAAACATAAATAATTGCATAAATGAACAAATATCAGTTATTCCCATAGGTAGTAAATAGGATGACAAGCTTCAGTCAATGGAGGTGATGCGAATCTGTTGACAGTTGCTTCTCCAGACACAAACTCCTGCCAACTTCATGTGTGGGATTGTTTTTCTTTTAATGTCTCCTTCCCTCACTGACTCAAGTGGAAGGGAATTTATTATGCTCCAGGAATATTTTTTAGCTCAGTCTCACTTGGGTAATGGTATTGGATGAATGATGGGTCTAAAGGCACCAGATCTTGTCTGACCTTGGAAGCTAAGCAGAGTCAGCCTTGGTTAGTACTTGGATGGGAGATTGCCAATGAAGATAAGGTGCTGGAGGGTATATTTCAGAGTAAAGAACTGGAAAAACCACCCCAGAGTATTCCTTGTCTAAGAAAACGGTATGAAAGTCATGGGGTCACTATAAATCGACAGGCTACTTGACATTGAGTGAATGAGGTGGGTGAATTCATTGGGTGAATAAGATAGCTTAGGATCCTTCATAATGATGGTTGCCTGAATGCCCCATTTGTAGTCTTGATGGATAGAGCAATGATGGTGGAGCTTTCAGTTGCTCCACTGGGGAGCCTTCTGACAAGCAGAGAATGCTTCCTCAGCTGCCCTCCCAGAGAACATTGGATTATTCCTTTTCTTGAAGATTAATTAAATAAACAGAGGGACAATATCAACTGGAAGGTCTGTAGCACAAGGGTAAACCCCATTTATTTGTATTTTGTGTGTAACTGTAACGTAAAGTGAGAAAACTACTAAAGCTGGTTGTTTTCTCTGTATAAGCGCAGTTGTTTATTTTTGGAGCTACTCCAATGTATGTTTAACATATGTTTGACATATGTTTTAAAAAAGGCACATTTGATTTATCCACATTTGTTTAAATGTCATCACTTAATTGAATCACTTAATTGTCAGGTAATCAGTAGAAGAGATAATGGTTTCTCAGAAGTCCTTCATCTTTTTGACAGTCCTAATATATAATGGCAGAGTTTTAAAATGATAAAACTACTGTATATGGAAAGGTTCATGGCAAAAAATATGAACCAGATGAAATACTACTGTGAGGTGCTGTCATATGGATGCACATATGCATCAGTATTAAAAATAATAATCCTGAATTTGAAGGCAAGACTAGCTATTTATGCCTGTGGCATGATTTCAGATATGTGGATGGTGTATATCTTTTCTGCCTGGAGTTGGAGAATGGGATCTCATAGAGATTTTGTACATGTATCCATTACTCTATTAACAGTGTCCCTCACTATCATACTTTGTGAGAGGATCATTGAAACATGATGTGTGCTTTGCAAGGATTTACTGAAATAAAGAGTGGTTTCAGTATTTTATTTATTGCTGCAGCTTGAAAATCAATATTTTCATTTTCATATTTCATATTTTCAAAGTTCTCCAAACTGAAATGAAATGTCTGTCTTGCATTTTATTTGCATTTTCCTGCCATTAGTGTAGTTAATGCTGAGTGCTCTGTGCCAGCTGATAAAACATAACCTTTATGAACATAGTAACACCTTTTTTTGCTTTTGATAGAGATACAAAAATTTTTAGATATTTGCTGGAAGGCATAGTTGTATAAAATATTACTGATTTCTGTGTGTCAGATTTAAAAAGAACAACAACGAAACAAGGTAAGGTTGTTCTGAATGTGCTAAATGACTATTGGTGTGTTTGCCGTCCTTGCATACATCTTCCACTTATATCTGCATCACCTCATAAAGCTGTCTGGGTTTTTAAAACAGTGTGTTTTTTTTTCTGGACAGAACATTTATTAGCAAAAATTGCAGGGCAATATATTACTTGAGTGACAGCTGACCAAAGGGCTTTTTCTCTGTGGCATCACTAGTATCTAAAAGGTATGATTAGGGAAACAGGTTCAAATATTTAAAAGATCTGGTACAGAAATTTTAATCTTGCAGGGCAGAATCCTATTTTAAAATAACAACATTTAAAATTCTTTGAAGGTATGTGAAGGCAGTTAGTTTAGATTGGTTTAAAATCTGTTAAAATTATTTTTTGGGGGGCAGGATAAGTGTCAATATGGTCAAATATGGGTACTACATCTCTAGTTACCCTTTGCTTGGAACAAAGGAGGAAAGACAGTCTGTCATGTTTTCCATATCTGCTTCCAGATGTACCTACTATTAAAGAAATATTTTGGCATATATGGATTGATACATTAAGGCAGTTTCTATTCAATAATTTAATTTAAAGTGTACATCCCATGCTTCCCATTTTAAACTAAGGCGGGTTACAAACGGCCCTCAAGGGGCCGTTTTCCCGCCGCCGTCATTCGCTGCGTAGGGAAGCCCCAGCAGCCAGACTGTGAGGCTTCCCCACGCAGTGAAAAAGGAGCGCCGAAATGGCGCTCCTTTTCGAAACGCGGAAGTGGCACCGTGAGGGGTGGAGCGCACCCTCGCGGCGTCACTTCCGCCGCGACATGTCTGGATGCACAGCGTCCAAGACGTCAAAATGGTGGCGCCCATGTGGATGGGCGCCGCCATTTACGACGCACTCCACGCGTACTGGGAGGAAAGGCCGTGAGGAAGGTAACCTTCCTAACCCTAATACGGCCCTTCCTAACCCTAGTACGCGCGGAGCACGTACTTTATGGCGGTTTGTAACCTGCCTAAGTTTAGTTGATCATTCTCTTCATAACTCAGACTCCACTTCTAATTTAATTATCAAGTCTGACCCAGTATCTTTTCTTCTGCATGAGGCAAAAGACTTAAGGGGTGAAACAGACTGTCATGGACTGCCCTGGGCCTGGCTTAGAGGCACAGCCAGAGGACTCAGACTCAGAAGACATGGAGAAGGCTGAGACGGGCAGATCTGGGGCTGCATGGATCAGCAGTCCCAGAGCAGGCTCAGGAAGCTGCTGAGGGAGAAACAAATTCTATGGACTGTAGGCTGCAGATGCTAGGACCTGTGGAGAGAAGACAGACCAAGGAGTCTGTGAGGGCATCTTCCAAGCTACAAGCTAAGAGAAGAGCTAATAGGTTTCAGCTGAGAGAAACTGAAGCCTTGCAGTCAACAACGAGTCTTGCAGCCTTGTTGTTCCTGTATTCCTTGCTCTTGGATTTAAGTTATCTGGACTTACTTTGTGACTACGCTCTTGCATCTGCCCTTTGCTGTGACTGACTGACTGGTATTGTGTGACCCTTGGACTGGACTCTGGACTACTCCTCTGCATATTCCCCTGCTGTGTTGCCCCCAGTATAGGTAAGCAGGACACAGACTGCCCCTTGCACCACTGTCTGGGCGGCTTCAGAGTGTGGTGTTTTGATGCCGCAGGCTCTGAAGCCACCCGGAAGACAAGTTACGGCTGCCCACATGTGGGCTGGTTTCCGGGTGTCTTGGGAGTGTGGTAGTTACACACCACAAGCCCCCAACATGCTGGAAAGCTGCTGCAGGGCTGCAGAAGACCCACTTAAAGGTGACACTGGAATTTTTGGCCAGCGTCATGGTGGATTGCGTCTACCATGGTCCCAATCTGGCTTTGTCAGGAGGGTTTCAAGCCACTCCTTTGGGGTGGTCTGTTTTGCCCCTAAGATGGTTACTCTCTCCCTCAGTGTCACTGTCCATATTTCACTTGAGGCTGTCAAGCTAATTTATGAGGTACAGAGACAGGGTAGGCTGCCAGGAATGTTCAGCTCCCCTCCAGCAGAGGGAACCAGCCAGTGGTTTCATCACTGCCTTTTATGTATTCCCTGCACGCCTGCAGCCAGAGGTGACTGCCTTACTCTTCGTAACAATAAGGTTGGCTCTGTTATGTATGGGAAGAGCAGTTTCTCATAAGTAGCACACCTGTGGACTCTGAGGCAGAGGAGAACCATTGTTGCCAGTCCCAGCAGCTCCCTCCATTCCAACTGCCACTGCTGCGGACTCTGAGGGAGAGAAGAGCGTAAAACACCCCAGCTGAGAGAGAAGGAGGGTCACAGTGACTATCAGGAGTCTAGGGGGAGGAAAAAGCTGCTGGTTCTACTGATACTTGGACCTCTGCCTTCCAAATGGACTCCTCTCTCTTCAGGACTGGGGCACTGACTCAGTAGGAACTTTGTTTGCCATCTCTCACAGCTGCTTTGCCTACTAGGGCTATAAAACCAGGACCTAACAGGGCTCTGATGCAAAACACCCTGGTAGAGAGAATGGGAGGTCACAGTGGCTATCTGGGTCAGGGGGAAGAAGAAGAAGAAGAAGAAGAAGAAGAAGCTGGTTCTACTGCTTCTTGGACCTCTGCCTTCCAAGTACCTTCTAAGAAGCAGAGCCCTCCCTCCAGTTCATCTGGTGCTATCGGACCATGGAAGCAGAGATGCGGGCCCAGCTCCATTGGGCATGACATAGATTAAGAAGCTGAGCCTTCCCTCCAACCCATCTGTCTTGGTCCAGGCCTCAGAGGGAGAGAGGAACTGCTGGACCTGATCCCCTTCTCCACTGCCATTCTCTTCTCCTTTTGTGTCATGTCTTTTTAGATTGTAAGCCTGAGGGCAGAG
The DNA here is from genome assembly GCF_019175285.1 of Sceloporus undulatus. NCBI lineage: Eukaryota > Metazoa > Chordata > Lepidosauria > Squamata > Phrynosomatidae > Sceloporus > Sceloporus undulatus. Next base: position 65,736,427 of record NC_056527.1, on the reverse strand, counting down.
AACTGTGTAATAATAATTGTAAGCCGCTCTGAGAGCCTTTAGAGCTGGAAGGTGGGGTGTAAATACTGCAAATAAAATAAAATAAATAAGGGATTGCTTGTCTTGCTCAAACAAGTGGCCTTGCTCAGACTCTGGTCTTGGAGTATTGATAGAAGTCTGGTATAGCCACATGGTCAACTTTGGCCTATTGTTAAGAAGTGTTGTTGCTGATCTGCAAGTTCCTTTGGGTAGAGTTGGATAGTAGCAACTAGCTTTCTCACATTTCTTGGTTATCAGGTTCAGGATTTGGTTTGGGCTCGAGATTCGGGCCCTGCTTACATTGAGGAGTTCCTACACTAGCTTCTACAAAGTCCTAAGCGGAACGTCTTTGATGACGACGACATGTAAAAGCAAAGCTGTCCAAAACTTGTTGGAAATATATGGAACCCTCTGGATTGCAACCAATATAAGATTCATGTGAATGAGATCTTGTAAGAAATAGATACCGTGGGCATGTACATTTCTCATCCACATAAAACTATTAATACCCTGGAGTTCCAGTTTCCTGGAAATCTGTGTATGCCAAAAGCTGTGCCCTTATATAATATAGGCATTGCATTTGGCTAACCACAAATAAAGCTCTAGGGTTAAAATAGCACTGTAAGAGTTCAGAAGCTGCCAACATTTCCATTATAAAATTTTTAATTTCAGCTACTCGACCATTAAAATCTGCTCCAGGCTGAAACTTGTATAAAGAGTGAATGCTGACACTGGTTCGAAGTTTAAAAACCTGCACGCACAAATTTGTCATTTAAAAAAAAAAAGAAAAATATGTTTTCAATAATTTCAAAAATCAATTCAGTTGGATAATAATAGGGCATTAAACGTGTCTTAAAATTTGAATAAATGCTTGCAGATTATTCTTGCTTATGTTTTTTTTTCTGTTTCTAATTTGCAAAGTTTTCATCTAGAAGAAACATCCAAGAGCAGGGAGTGGCCAAAGAAACGTTATTGGAGATGCTGATGGAATGGGTTATGAACACAAACGGTTAAATCCAATGTTGTTCCCAACTAGAATCCCATTGAAATGAATGTGATCTTTTTGATGCCATTTATTAACATCTCACTGATTTTAATGGTTTTTGCACAATTTTGCTTAGCAGAGTTAGAACTGGTGAAAAGAGGTGTGTGCACTCCTCTTCCCTCATCATGCTTTGGCCACTGTGGGAAACCAGTCAGAGCATGGATTGGGGGGAAGAGGAGCACATGCACATGCCCCTCCCACGTGCTTTGGCTGGCTTCTCTCAGTAGTCTACATTATCCACCTGTAGACCTGGGAAAGCTTGTGCACTTTTAACATCCTCAGATATTTTAAATTCTTTCACTCTTAAATACCACATATACCCGACTATAAGTCAACCTCACATATAAGTCGAGGGCAGGTTTGGGGGCCAAAATTATGGATTTTCATATGACCCATGGATAGGTTGAAGGTAAAACTGAGGGGCATGTCACAAAGGATGTAAGGGAAGGAGCAAGGAAAACAATGTCAAAGAATTTACAAGATTCCAGAAGGCTTTGAAATCAACTCTGAGTCATCAACAAACGAAGGACTGTTGCAAATCTGGCCCTTCTGAAAAGGCGACCAATCATTGTGTGTCAAAATGCCATCATGAATTCGACACCTCCTTGATGCTTCCCAAGAAGGCTGCTTTGGTTTAGGGCCATGGTCCCAAGATGTTAGCCCAACACCATCTTTGCAAGCAAGTGATGTTCCTCCCACACCAGGATGATACATGGCCCTTGAATCCTCTTCTGTTCAGGACACTACACCTGCAGCAATATCAGTGGCAGCTAAGCAACTTCTTTGGTTCCAAGACCCTCATCTTCAACTGAATCTTTTCCAGTGGTCCAGGTGGAGATAGAGTCTAACTCTGATGGTAAGATCATGGAATCCCCCTGTAAGGGAGCAACATCTCCATGGAGGTCCTCTGAGACAAGAGCTTTGAATGGCGTTGCCATTCTTGCTCTCCCATCTGGCACTCCTATTCACATTCTGTCTCCTCCATGCCGTATTCTGTCTCAGTACTCTGAGTCTTCCTCTTCATTGAGATCTTCATCCCTTCGGTATTAGGGCACATTTGAGACATGGTTTGACAGCAGAGAGGAGGTTGTGAGAAGACTCTAAGTGATTCTAGATATCTTGTGGGAAACATCCTGCTTACTACTCTCCTCACTATCCTCAGGATCTGATGGACATGGATTATGTCAGTGATGGGACACTGCCAGATGCATGTCACTCACACTTATGAGGTCCTTTATCACCACATTTATTGCGGCCATACTCACTGTTGATTGCCGTCTCTTACAAGATCTCTGGTTTTGCAATCTGAACCAGTTCCACACACTGGTCACCCCTCCTCCACATGTGTGCCAACTTTGCAACCCCGCAGAGTCAACCTGTGCATGAGAGAGAAGAACAGCCACTACCTGTCCCTCCATGGCAACATTACCTTCAGCAGAAGTCATTACCTCAACCTCTGAATTGTTTCATGTCCCATTCTCCTCCAATATAGGTTCTGCAGTTGGTTCAGAAGATAAACTCCTGGAAACATCACCATTATGATGTCTGGTAGAACATGAGTCAGCTTTTCTGATGGATGGTGTTAGAGCAGGTATTGAGAATGGCTACTACTTTAGATTTACAAGTGAAGCACATGAAGACCTCGTGTATCAGCACATTTAGTCAAAAATTCCCGCTCTAGCTGTGATCCTCTTTTTGCCTCCTCCTTCAAACTGCGCTTATTTTGCTATTCTACCCTGCAATCTGGAATGCTAGTATCTGTGTTTTCATCGTTATATTGGATAGGTGCATTCCAGTTTAAATAAAACATGTCTGTTTTAATTTTTCCTTTACTCACCAAGATATTATGGGACAATTTTCCTATAATATCTATAAACCGTATGTTTTAATACCATATAGATAATAAATAGTTGTGACCATTTTTTCATTCCTGAGTTATAATCATTTGAGCTGACCCAATGCAAAATATCACAAGGTAATTATATAAAAGAATGTTACTATCTCCTTCAAAAACAAAACAAAAACATAGTAGGCATTGGTTAGGATTCTTTGTAACTGGCAACAACAATATAGAGGAAAGTTCTGGAATGATTAAATTCCAGAAGGGACTGATGATTGGGCAGCCCACCACATATGCCAGTGGGTGCCCCTACAACCACAGCTTCTCCTGCCAAGATCTGATCCTGCACCTTTAATTCTGGAAATCTGAAGTGTTCTGTATCATTTGTACAATAATTTAAATAAATTTTCCTGAATATGGCCCAGAATATCAGATGTACTCTTAAAATCGTCAATGACAGAAAAGCTCAAAACAAAGTTTTTCATGCAGCCTTTTAAATCTGTTTTACAAATGCCGGTGTGAAATGTGGTGATTGTGCTATGTTGGAAAGGCTTGTGTGATTTGTTATTTTTGCCCATAATTCTCATGTCATGATTACTCCACTATTTTGACAATTATGTATTTTAATTATGCAGTCTTCTTTAATTCAAAAATGTTTTGTTATACCTATGTAGGCTTTCTACTTTATATTGTGAGATATTTTTGATCTCATTTACACATAATTGTTTTCTTAATGGGATCTAACATATAGTATAATTCATAATACTTTATACTATTATTTTACTTATATGGCTTCTTTGGGATACTGGATTGGTGTAATTTTTTTGGTAGAAGGTTAAATCGTTTTAATTTGGACTTATTAACCTACTTTAATTTTGGATTTTCTCACTTTTTAAAAGTCTACTTGATTTTTTCCTGGGTTTGGACGTACTGTACTATGCACTTTTCAGTAGGTCTTATGTAATAGAGTGGGTCATTGTGAATATACATATGGACAAACAGACACACTCTGGTATTTCATCTCACTATTGTGCCTTCTGGTTTTCCTGTGCACTTTTTGCTTTAGCCAAGAATTCTGAATGCTTTCATCCATTCCCCCCACTTTTGATGAAGTGTATGACCCCTTTGTCCTGGCTGAAATGTTTCAGACGCTGCAGGTATTATCTGAGAACTGCTTCACTTATTTGACAGACAAGTTCTTCTTTTCAGCAGAGCATGTTTTGTCTAGTTTTTGACCCATGAACTCATTCTAATGTAATCTGATATTCCTAATTAACCTATTATTCTGCCTTAAAGGAAGAAAAAGGAAAGAAAAAGGATAATTATAAACATATGTAGGTTGTGGCCTTTGACTACCTTTATCAGACTCAAACTGTATTGAGGACATAGTTTAATGCGACAGAAAGCAGAAATTGCTATCTTAATGATGAAATAACTTGAAACCAGGACTGATAGATGAGTAAAGGGAAAGAAGATCATTCATCCCTTTTAAACCTTTTAGAAGAGAAGCCATGTGGCAACGTTTTAGGGGTAGGGGGACATTCAGCTAAGTTTGCTATGTTGAAATCACATTTCATGTCTTTTGCTTATATTTTTACAGATCTTGTTAGCAAACTACAAGATAGGTATAAATAATATTTTACCCATTTCTGACCCCCTAGTAAAATATTTGGTGTCCTAGTGATAAATTATTTTCAAATGAGGTTGGTAGTTACCTAAAATTTGCCTATGGTGTGCAATGGGACTGACTATATAATACTGTAATTACTATGTGCCAGCTCAGGCATTTGTTCACCTATATGTGATTGGCCTACCTGTAATACCCACCATGTACTAGAGGAAGAATGGGCCTGACTGACATTTCAGAAGTGGATGATACTGCACAAAGGAAATCATATTCAGTGGTTCATATGGATGTACAGCGTGCCTGTGCCATACACGGCTTTCAACTTACACTGAAGGCCACATGTTTCTAGTGGCAATGGTTTTCAGTGGGGCTCAAGCATTCACAGTATTTCCCTTACGTGGGGGGTGGTGGTGATTCGGAATGGATCCCCTGCGTAAGGGAAGGGTCCACTGTACATACAATCAATCTTTTACATCTCCAAAAGAAATGAAAATAGAAATTAAATAAATTGTGATTTTTCCATAGTGTGTGTATGTCTGTGTGTAGGCCAGTGTAGTGTAGTGATTTGAGGTGTTGGCCTATGACTCTGGAGACCAGGTTTCAAATCCCATTTTGGTCATGTAACTCCAATGGGTAATCCTAGGCAAGTCACATTGTCTCAGCCTCAGAGGATGGCAATAGCAAGTACATTTCTATACCGCTTATCAGTGCACTTAAGCACTCCCTAAGCAGTTTACAATGTGTAAGTTAATTTCCCCCAATAAGTTGGGTACTCATTTTAGCGACTTATGGAAGGATGCAAGTTTGAATTGACCCTAAGCCCCTAGCTGGTATTCATTCATTCATTCATTTATTTTTATCTTGTCTTCCTCCCAAAGTGGACCCAAGGCAGCTAACAACATATACAAAACACACTAAAACAACAATTCAAATCATACAATTGTAAAAAATATTAAAAAATACAAATATAAAATTTAAAACATACAAAGTTAAAAATAATAATCTAAACTCACAACCTTGTGGTTTGTGCAATACTGGCATTTAACCACTGCGCCACCAGAGCTCCTCTGGCATACCCTCTCTGAAGAAACTTGCCAAGAAAATTCTATGATAGGGTCACCTTAGCATCACCATAAATAGGAAATGTCTTGAAGGCACAAATGTATGCCTGTACACTGGCTTGTGGTACTTGCAGGGAGTGGGGATTGCCTCATCTTAAAATTCTTGGGTGAGAGCCTCACCCTTGGTCAAACCAGGGCATGTTTCAAAAACATAATCAGTTTTGAAACCTGAAATGCTTTAGACTAAAACCAGACAATGCAATATTTACCAGGCTGGCATTGAAAATGGCAGCATGGCTAGCACTCTCTGTGACACATCTGCTTCAGTGTTTATCCACCCTGACATCACCAGTGTTGTATGTTTGCAGAAAAGCAAACAATGTGGTGTCAGGACACAGATGCATTATGGATCTGATGGGAAGTGTTTGGCATAGGCTTTGCTTTCAGTGGAAGGGTAACTATTTATGTATCATAACTTCTAGTTATGGTCTTGCTATCTAAGTGATAAGTGATGATGTGGTGGTTGAAAAAAGGTTAGAATGCATGGTATTTCAAATAAAATTCATTTTAGGATTATAAAAATCAAACAGTTTTAGATTGTAAAATATTAATAATTTTACTGTAACCAGGAGATTCTATGGAGATTTTTCATGCCTTGAGTTTGCTCACTATCTTAGTTTGTGGAAGAGTAATGATTTTGGAGGAGACAAAGCATTTGAGTGGTTAGTACTTCATATCTATTGTGGTCTTGACAAATTGGGTCTATTCTTAAGTATATAATATAAAATAACACACATTTGTAGGTATTGAATTCAAAGCTGGAAGATGAGAACTGTTTTACTTTAGCCAGTGTGGACTCTGTTGCTATGTTCTCATTCCTAAGAGGACCCACAGTGCTTATGGAAATTACATTGCTTCAGACATGCATCAAAATGTCATATTACTCAAACTATTGTGAAAAATACTAGAGTTCTTATTCATGGCTCTAACCAGCATTAAAAAATGTCATCCTCAAATATGGGAATATTACTAGGTTTAGGAATGGGAGTAGTTTAGTAGCCAACATTTGCTAATAATAGTGTTCCCCGAGTAATTGATTAGACATAGCAGGGTGTATTGCTATGCAGATTGTGAGGGAAGTATTAGGGTTCCTGGCACAATATCCTGAATCTGTTCCTTAGTTAAGTTTTCCATGCCAACCATAAATCAAGGTTCAGATTTTCAGAATGTACAGCTGCATTTTATGTATAAGAAGTTTTGATTTTCTACAGCAAAGATTAGCTTCCAACCTACAGTGATACCAGGTGAAGCCATCCCAGAAGAGTGAAACTGTATTAATGAGTTTTTTGCACTGCACTACCAAGACAGCAGAGCTTCAGCCTTATGGCAGTAATATATTTGTGAATGGAATGGATAGTTGTGAAAATATCATTAAGAGTGTGCATTTTTCCTCTTATATTGACAGTTTGTGTCTAGCATAAGGACTTGGAGCCATTTGTGGGCCAACCTTTGACAGTGGTTGGATATGTGATTGTACAGACTTGTTGAATAAGTTAATTGGCGAATACTTGTTAAATGTGCTTAATGGCCCTATAATTAGCTTGCAACCTTTATTAGTTGTAGTCTAATAAAAGTAGTATTATAGGAATTCTGTATTTTTCTATTGAGGGCTCTTTACATAATTGTTCCAGCATTCTGTCAGGCACCTAAAGGATATAAATCAGATACTACAAACTGTATTAGTCATAATGTGTCTAAATACATTGATTCCAGCAGATTTGAGTTCTGTTCACTATGCTGGAATTGTGGCATATACTTACTTACTTACTTATATATATATATATTGATGCTGGCAATTGTGTCCTGCAGATTCAATCACTTTTTATATTAGCTCTTACATGGAGGAAATTGGATCTGGCAGTAGTAGAACTTTGGCCGAAACGTCTCAGACCAAAATCTCTATCTGTACATTCATTGGCTGAGTGGATGCTGCATTAGTTGTGTGTGAGCATAGGGACAAGCTTCATATCTTAAACAGCTTTATGTTTCCGATCTTTCTAAGACATACTAATTTACTTCTTAATATATCAGCTCTCTGCATAATTCTCTGCTATACTACTGTCTAGGCCACAGATTGGCAAATTGTGACCCAAGGGCCACATGCAGCCCCAAAGGGCTTTTTGTGGCCTTGATGCTCCAGTCCCCGCCGCCCCAGTACTGAAAATGTAAAAAATCCCCACTATCTCAAAGTTAAGGCTTCACCACTGAGCCCTAAAGTATAATTTGGATGAAAACCTTCAGCCCCTTTAGGTTATGAGGAATGTGGTGCATACAAACATATATTGTTTGTGGAAGCTTCCCCAGCTTCATGCTGATCAGATGAGTCATTGCTGATTCTTCATTCTTTCTTACTCATGCTCCTAGGTGAGCAGTCTCCCTTTTGAAATGTTCAGAGTTGAATGTATCTGGGTGGGTGAGGGGGAGGGAAATGGACAGGGGCAGGTTTCCAGTCTGTCAGTTGTATACGCAGTCAGCTTCTGCTGTAAACCCAGAAAGAATGATGTGATGTCTAAAGTGGCAAAAGATATTCTGTAGCCCTGGTGCTTTGCTCCCCCCCCCCCACATTTTTTTAAAAAAGCTCTTTAAAAAAACCCAGAGCCTTCTGGATGAGAGCAGGAAGAATAGAGATGCAACATTTATAGAAATATTGAACCCTTGGAAAAATACAGAAAAAATGGAAAAAATACAATAATATCACAGGAACATACATTGCATTACCATTTTTCATTTTTTCCACAATGGACAAAAGGTAACAGAAGTGGTGTAGCTCTAGGCACTAAATATACATGCACCTGAAGGGGGTTGTGGATTCTTGCCAAAAGCTACTCAGCTCTGGAATGTTCTGTATGTGTCTCTGTGCAGACACAAGTCCCATTTGTGTGAGGGCATAGGTGACCATTTGAAGAACCACAGTTACAGGTAAGCAACTTTCAAGTTTCATAAATTAAAAATACAGTTAATTAATTAATTAATTAATACAAATTATATTTTTGTATCTCTCTCTCTCTCTCTCTCTTTAAAGGGGCAATGACTTGTCCCTTAACAACCTTGCTGGTTGGAGGAAGCAGCAACAATGAAGTTAAGTAGTAGGGCAGTGACTTGGCCCTGGGCAACCTGTTGCTATTACTGTTGCTGCTATGGAGGTCTCCTCCTCATCCCGTGGTTTGAGTTGAGACATGAGGAGCATGGGGCCTGCTGCTAGAAGGGCTGCCACCCTTGTACCATCAGCACCACCCACACCCTTGGCTCAGCACTAGTTCCATGGCTGCTCTCACAGATGGAACTATCATTGAGCTGAGGAGGGTTGTGGTGTTGGTGACTGCAACACTGCTAGCAGCAGGTCCCAGGCTGCTCCCTCGCACCCCCAAGAGGAGGAGGAAACAGCCTCTGTCCTCATGTGCAAGGCGAGCCAAGGTGCTACTTTGAGAACTGCTGGGTTAGATTGCTTTTACATACAAGTAAAGAAAACAGTAGGGCTTTCAGCATTTTACCTGTCATAGGTCCAATAAGGCCATTAGTTGGTCTTGCTCTGGAAAGCAACTGGAAGGAAGATAGATAAATGACTGATAAATAAGCTGACATGGTATGTTCATTTTATCAAATTGCACATTTCTAAAAATACCTAAAGAGCAGTAAAAGAGTAGCAACTCAGTCCTAAAATGAGCAAGACCACTTGTATTTTTAGTTGACACCGTTTCTTTGAAACTGTGCATAGTGCATCCAAAATGTTGAAGGAATGATAAGGTTGTACTATAAGCACATTTATTTGGGCATTAGAAACTTTAACTTGCAGTCAGTGCATTTGAAACATTACAGTTCAGATGATGATGTTTTTTTTACTTCATGTTTGTGATGTATAAAAAGCTTTACCCAGTATACATATGGATATTTTGAATCCTACACTTACATGATGTATATTGAGAAATATTTTTAAAAATTGGGAACATACCATGAATTGTTCTTTGGAGCGGGAACATTCTTGCAAATTTGCTAAGTGACACCAGTGGTATTTATTTCCTTCTTTCAGATTATGTAATTTTAAATTTTGAAAGGGACAGTGGCTGGTGCAAAATCTCTTCCCCCCTGAAGGATTTTTTTTTCCATGAAAGAAGTATTGTATACAGGTTCATGTGAATCCTAATGTTTTCTGTTTCCTTTCCCTTTCCATTTCTTTCCCCACTCTCTCTTTCCTCTTATGCACATGCTTTCTTTCCCCCTCCCTCCTTCTCTCTCTCTCTGCAGAAAGTTGAGTTCCATCCCAATTATTAAATCTTTGGAGACCATTCCCACATGGTTCTGTAAATGGTAGCTTCATCCTGAGTTCTTTCATCTCTTTTCCTGCTCTCCTGGCTTGACAGTTGAAAAGGTCTGACTGCGCCACACAATGGTTTGATTGGTTTCTCTAGGGGAGGCTTTTCCCTGCCTCATCATTCGCCAGGCAGGTGGACCAGAAAGTCTCTTGATTCTTTTGTTGCCTCTCAAAGTCCGAGGTCTTTGACTGAATAAATCCTCCGTCATGGGATAATTTTCTAAAAGGAGACTGAAAGATGCGAGAGAAAAGCCTCGCTACTTGGGTGCTGAATTAATGAAATAACTGGGCCTTGGAGTTTGCAATTGAAAAATCACCAGGAATTCAATGGGTGGAGACAGACTGCAGAATGCAAGTCTGTTATTCACTCCCCCCGCTCCCCAGTAAAGTAGGAGAACTTTAAATGCACTTAGGAAATATGTTGACTTGTCCAGCTTCCTTTGGATTTATTTTGCACTTGTCATTGTGTTTGCATGGAAAACTGGGGCAGGATAAAAGTAGTTCTGGTGCAAGGCCTAGTTAGTCATTACATTATAACAAGTGGATGGAAAAGGCTTCCATATGACAGAACTAGGGTTGAGTTAACACAGGGTGAAAAGTAATTTACAGATAGGCTGTCCTCAGCCATCTTTGTAGCCTCTGATAAGGTTTCATTTCAGAATGGATAGGCGACATTTCCACTTACGGACCCATTCTGCGACACCTGTGATAACAGCTTTTGGATCCTAATTGAAATTGGTTTCAAAATGGATTTTCACTTTTCTCTGTCTGTGGAAAATATTGAATGGATTCAGAGCTGCCACAGAGAATCCCAGACCTTGGAAAATGGAGCTGGAAGCCAGGATCATCTTTCATAACAGTGTCGATGATATGACAGTCTTGTTATCTGTCTTATTAATGAAATCATTGATCACCTGATGAGGGAGATAATAAACGGTAGTTTGCTGCCATTCAAGAAACTCAATTAAATTTATTAAAAATATGGGGTGGGGGGTGCAAGTGGGGAAAGCCAGAGGATTAAACTTAAAACATTTAAGATTGATCAACATTTTTTCCTGTGAGGATAATTTTCAAATCCTTTCTGTTAGATTATAAAGTACACTGCCCATCCTTAGAATCTTTCAAAGCTTAAAGTTGGACATTTTGATTTTAAAAAAGTTAACAGTGCCATAGCAGAGCAAAATAGCCCAGAGGGAAATCTTGGACATAGCATCTTCTTGTTCTGCTAATACTGTTATAAGTATTAGTTGTTACTTTATGCTGAAATGTAATGATAATATTGTAGGGAGTCTGAACAATTAATCAAAAAAATATTTACAAGTCCTGTGACTGGTTTTTACTGAGATGGAAAAGCTGTGTCATGGCTTTAACATTCCTGGCTATGGGTTTAGGAGCATATGACTAAATGCTCCACTATATAAAAATGTCATTGCTTGTAGTTCACTAGCATGATAACATGTCAGTTCTTATTCCTCTTAACATTTTAATATTCCATGTGCTTTCTTATTAATTTATTAATGATTATCTGGTCATGTGAACCTCAGCTTGTAGTTAGTTTAATAACAGATTTATCTTCTCAGTGAGAACTAGGATCAAGACTGATTCTGCAGAAGTGTAGAGCATATAGAGCCTATCCTACATGGTATTAAGAATTCAATACTAGTATGTCATAGTTTCATACTTAGGAATATTGGGATTTATAGTTTGGTGAGTCCACTTCCCAGAACTATAGCACTAGAAAAGAGTTCCAAGTGTCTTGCCAAATTGCAGATATCCGAACTCCTGTTAGGAATGGAGTAGGGAATACAACCGGGAAAGCTGTCATACAAACTAGAGCAGCTGTAAAACCAAGCGTGAATTCTTTGCCTCTACAGCAACAGATTCTCTGGCCATTTCTCAAGTGTGATAGTAATGTGTCCCCCATATGTTGGATTGTAAGTCCCAGCAGCCCCAACCTAGCTGATGGTGAAGAATACTGGGATGCTACCACTTCAGGAGGGCTGCTTAATTTCCACCCTGATGCAAACGGTGGTGGGACTTTATGTTTTTGATGATCCACTGAGCCTTTTTAGGCGTGTACAGTAATTTCTCTCTGTGCATTAGTCTCCTCATTTCATAGCCTCCCATAACTGTTTGTTGCACAGTGTTAGAAGATAAGTGGTGCCTCGGGTTACGAAATTAATTCGTTCCGCGGCCGCTTTCGTAACCCGAAAAGCCTTCGTAAGCCGAATTGCCATAGGCGCTAATGGGGAAAAGCCGCGTTTTGTGCGAAAAAGCCGAAAAAAGCACCAAAAATTTTCTTCGTAACCCGAAAAAACATTCGTAACCCGGAACAATGATTTCCAATGGGATTTTTTCGTATCCCGAAAATTTCGTAACCTGGGTATTTCGTATCCCGAGGTACCACTGTACTCCACATTTTAGGGGTGACTTATAACATCAAATAGCTACTGCCACTGGAGGGAGCACATGCCTTGGAAGTCCTGTTGCTTTTTTTGTTGGGTTTGATACATAATGTATTGTATCTATAATCCAGTTCGCATTTGTAATTACCTTAGTCAGCCATGGAAACCCCCACTGGGTGACTGTAAATAAGTTGCCCTCTCTGAGCCTCAGAGAAAGTCAAGTGCAAACCACTTCTGAACAAATCTTGCAAAAAACCAAACCAAAACAAAACCCCAACCAACCAACCAACCAACGAACAACAAAACAAATCAAAGACCATTATTCCTTAGGTTGTCATAACTTGGAAGTGACTTGAAGGTGTACACCAAAAATAATGATTCTAGAATTTTTTGGCAGCAAAAGATGATGTTTTGCTTGCAGATTATTTGGAATATGGTCTGCATACTTAGCAACAGTAATATTACTATGTCACCATCTAGTGCTTTCTCTTGTTTCACTGTGAATGAACCCCAGGGAGAAGGCGGAAGAGGAGGAAGTAAGGGTCATTTCAGCCCCCATTCTGACCTTGAAAGAGGATATGAGATCAAAGGCTTTCATGATGTCACTGATCTTTGCTTATTAGGAACAGAACCTCTTGAAAGTTTTGGAAGCCAACTTTTTTCCTTATCACCTTAAATCAAATAGAGTTTACCATTAGGATTTAGATTTCAGTTATTGTCTAAGACCTGACCTATACAGGATTTTAATGTTTTCTGTGTGTGCAGTAAATGTCATTCACTTAAAAATATGTCAAGCCTTGGGTTGACTGTTGCTAGAAATATGCATAGAATACCACTTGGTTGTTTTCAAACCAGGGTGATTACTTTTGATTGTGCTTCATCATTTTTGTGTAAGAACCATAACCGACAATTCAATATTTGGTCATAGGTAACAGCATGAACATTGATTGCATGGTTGTTTTTCTGTGTCTATATTTGTATTGAGTGAGACAGGATTTGAGAATTGGGATAAGAAGCTAAAAGCTCTGAAATAGTTGCTTCCTATGACTGTACAGTATTTTGCCACCCAATGTATTTACACAAGGTTCTAACAGTAATGAAATTCATGCAAGAATTCTATGTGGAATAATAAAATGTAATTGAATTAATTTTATTCATTAAAATAATAAATGGAGTGCAGCAAATGTAGGACCATATCATTAATTTTCTGTGTAAGCAAAATTATGCTCAATATTCTGCAACATAGACTCTAATCATATATGGAGAGATAAATCCTAGGGGTACAAGCAGGGCTTAGGAAAGAAAGAGGTACAAGGGATCACATTGCAAACATGTGATGGTTAATGAAGAGTATCAAGAAATTCCAAAAGAAAATCAGCATGTGTTTTATAGACTATAGCAAAGCCTTTGACTGCATTGATCAGGAAAAGCTTTTAAAATCATGGGACTGCCACTACATCTGATAGTCCAGATGAGAAATCTGTACTTTAGACAAGGGGCTACTGTTAGAACAGAATATAGAGAAACAGAATGGTTCCCAATTGGCAAAGGGGTTTGACAAGGATGATCAACCTATTGGTTCAACTTGCATGCAGAAAATATACGAGGAGTAGGGGAAAAAAAGGCTTGGAAAAGGGGAAAAAATATCAACAACCTAAGATATGCAGATGACACTGCTACTAGTGGAAAACCTCATGGACTTGAAACAATTACTAAAGAAGGTCAAAGAAGAAAGTGCAAAGGCAAGCTTAATGCTGACCATAAAGAAAACAAAAATAATGACCACAGAGGACACATACATTCAACCTAAACAACGAGGAAGTTGAATTAGTAAATGAAATCCTGTATCTTGGATCAAACATTGATCAGGAAAGAGACTGCAGTCAAAAAATCAGAAGAAGACTTGAAATAGGAAGCTACAAAAAACTGGAAAACATATTAAAGAGTAAAGATATACAACTGAGCATTAAAGTTAGAATCATTCAAGCCATTATATTCCCCATTACCATATATGGATGTGAGAGCTGGATAGTAAACAAAGTGGATAAAAAAAAATCTCCCTGAAAGACAAGATGATCAAGTTGAGGTCCACATCATGAGAAGGGATCACTCATTGGAAAAGACAATAATGCTAGGAAAGGAAGAGGAGTGTAGAAAGAGAGGAGGACTGCACACTAGATGGATAGACTCTATTAGGGAGGTCATGGGTATTTATAGTTTTAAAAAGAGCTTGTCTGAAAACCACAGAATTAAATCAACACTCCTGGATATCTAGGAACAGTAGATTTGGTTATAGGCCAGTTAATTTGCAAATATTTTCTTTATTTTGCATCCTTTTTTCTTTATTACCTAAAACAATGCTCAGTGTATCTATTAAATTTCTTTTGAGTTGTGTTATTCTGCTGACAGACGACAAATGTTCAACATATAATTGCTGTGTTTTAGTAAAGCAACAAAGTGCATTTGGTAGCATGCTCTCATGGCTTTAGTCGTTTCTTCATCCTATCCAGGAGTCATTTATCTGCACCCCAGGGCTTCCCCCCCCCACTTTTCTCTCATGCAGATTGCAATGACAGGGAACGTTCCTATACAAGCAGTGCCTGATTAGTTGGAACCATTGTTCAGTTATTCAGAATGTAATTCAATCAATGAAACTAACTATTAATTGATGAAAAGTTAAAGCCCTAATAAAATAGAACAACTTGATTAGTTTTTACGATGCCTGAAGGTCTCAGGGTGTTTTTGTCCTCAATACCAATACTGGCCTCCTCCCCAGATGCCCCGTAGGTATTTACAAAAAAGCAAAAGCATACTATACATGTTCAGTAAAATAGACATAGAAGAGAGGATATTTGTGTGATATAAGGTCCAGGATTTGTCACCACTTAACATGCTGTGTAGTGTGACCTTAAATATGTTACTTAAAAGTAACTTCAATTGAGGGTGATTTTGAATATGTTTATATTAGATGTAACTTTCATTGGGTTCAATGGGATGTGTTCCAAGTAATTTTGCTTAGCATATAGTTTGAAAAAGTGTTAATTTACTTGATTAAACTTCCCAGATCAATTAAGTATGTGCCCTTTAGGCATTGTATGGTGATTTTCACTCCCCCACCCTACTGGCCATGCTATATCCTCCTCTGTCTTTTTACTGTTGTACATTTCACACCAGGTGGTGACAAGTCTTGTGATTGCAGTGGAGACCATTGAAAGAAAAGAGGGTTTCCCCTCCCTCTCCCTTTTAGTGCTGCCCGTGGAACATACCATACAATTGGATTAGGTGCACCTAGAGCTTGGATTGATGGCATCTTGAATGGGAAATTAGAACATCTGAAAAATCTTTTTAGTTGGAACAGAAGAACAAAACGGAAAGTTGGATGGAAACCAGAGAACAACTGTAAATCGCTATTAAAAGTTACTTCCTCTGGCTTACCATGGCTGTCATGGAAAATTGCCTCAGGCTTGTTTATAGTTAATTCTCTATAAAAACGTCAATTTGTGGACTGGCCTCGGAATGGGATTGATAACTTTGTTTATAGATAGGGATGATATCAAAGATAGCAATAATGCAAAGGACTCCCTTTTCATAATCAACTAAGATAATATGAATACAACATGGCTGATAAGGAATTTTGATAGACATTAGACTCCCCACCCCCTTCATTATAATCTTTAAGCAATATTTTAAAAAGGAGCCCCATAACAGAATAGGAAGAAAGAAAGTTAGGGGCAAAACAGACCAGCATAATACATAGACCCTTGTTATATTGCTGGGATTTGGTTCCAAGCCCCCCGTGTATAACAAAATCCATGTATGCTCAAGTCCCATTAAATAAATGACCTAGCAAAATGGTGTTCCTTATAAAAAATGGAAACCAGGTTGATATTTGAAATTTATACCTTTTTTTTGGAAATTTTCATACGTGTTTGCTTGAAACCATGTATAAAAAATCAGTGTATAAGAAGGGCTTGGGGGCAGTGTGGGGGCATGGCATTTGCTGCTTCTTTTTGGGCTGAAAAAAGCCAGATGGGGTGTGTGGTTGCCGTTGTCCTGATCTAGCGAGCAAAGGAGCAGCCATCTGTGTTGTACAGTTTACATTCCGTCACTTGTAAATGCAGTGGATCCTTGTTATACGCTGGGGTTTGGTTCCAAGATCCCCGTGTATAACAAAACCGTGTATGCTCAAGTCCCATTAAGATAATGACATAGCAAAATGGTGTCCCTAAAAAAAATGGAACATCAAAGTAAATTTATACTTTTTTTGGAACATTTTCAAACCGTGTATGCTTGAATCCTGATAAAAAATCAGTGTAAAGAAGGACCGACTGTATAGCAATTCAGATTTTGAAAGAACAGTCTGGTTTGAAACCTCTTCTAAAGGAAGTGTATGAGTAAAAAGGTGAAACCATGTAAGCCATACAAATACTAAATGATTAAAAATAACATTTAAAAAATTTCCCTCACTTCAAACTTTACATTAGAACTTTTTTATGTAGGAATTTGCATTTGAACATGCAAATAAAAATGGAAGTGGTGAATCAATAAAACATGTGCTTACAGCCACATTTGATTTATACAGGCATGCTCAGTAGTACATCAGTAAGTATATTCAGCAGTTGCCCAGGATACGGCAGCCCCAGTACAAAACTTGGTAGTTAAATTGCCTTCGAAAAAATGGAAGACTGGTTCTCATCTCGAACTTCTGGCATGGACTGCCTTTGTTTTCTTCCAACAGATACCATCTTTGCTCTTTCCAGCAGCATTTCTGCATAATGTTTCCAGGGAATCCATAGACTGGAAGGTCTCCTCTGTGGTTGTGGTGAATTCTAAGAATTTGCACTTAACATTTTGGGTAGATTGCATCAAAGAAGAGAGTTCTTCTACCTTCCTAACAGCAGTGTTCACCTGTCATTTCACTATTAGTATTTTTAGTAATAAAAAGGGATATAAAATAACCAAATTAAAGTTCAAATATAAATAATGGAAGTTATTTTATAGTGGCATCTTACTGAGCATGAAATGCTGTGGTGGCTTGGTTTATAAGCAGTGCATGTTCTTTATTGAAACAATGGCCTGTTACAGACAGCCAAATAAGCTGCTGGAGTCACAGTGGAGGTATGGTGTTTCAATGATGCATGCGTCCTAAGAGTCCAGAAGTCGCACCAAAGCCAGCTCCAGTCCTTAGGGCTGGAGCATGGCTTTGGTGCGACTTCTGGACTCTTAAGACGCAGTCATCATTGAAACACCATATCTCCACTGTGACTCAAAGCAGCTTTATTTTGGTGTCTGTAACAGGCCAATATGTCTTATATTTGAAATTTTGTTTCCCTCTTGTGGAATGAAAACAAGAAGTAAAAAATGCTTTCCTATTCCCCAAGGAATAAGCAGGGGACCAAGTGACTGTTTTACAAACTGAATAGCAGAAAGAAACATCTTCTAAATTATACCTTAATAGTTGGGTGTCCCAACAAGTCAAGTAAAAATATGACCTGCTAAAGGTTGATAAAAAACAGGCCTCAAATTTACTAACTTACATTGGATATTGTACTTTCCAGCAGCATATTTTTTCCAAGAGCCCAGAAGAGTTCTTCATCTGACTTGAGTCAGGACCCATAGGTGAATCATGTCTTGTCTGCAGTGGACTTACTTTGGTACTCTCACCATTTTCTTCTCCTTTGAAAACTTGAATTAAAATCTATATGCTTAGAGCATAGAATTTTTACTTTTGGATCACAGTATCCACCATCTCCTAGCCAGCATATGGCATGCTGGTAGGAGATTTGTAGTCAAAACATAACTTGTCCAAGTTGTGCGATGAGAGAGAAAATCAGAAAAAAGGTGTTTGTACAGCCCGAATGATTCTTTTTGATTACAGTGGTACCCCGGGATACGAATGCGCCGCCTTACGAAATTTCCGGGTTACGAAAAAAATCCATTGAAAAAAAACTGTTCCGGTTACGAAGGTTATTTCGGGTTACGAAAATTTTTGGTGTTTGGCTTTCGGTGCTTTTTCGCACGAAATCGCGGCTTTCCCCATTAGCGCCTATGGCCTTTTCGGCTTACGAAGGATTCGGGTACGAACGCGCGGCGGAACGAATTAAATTCGTAACCCGGGGTACCACTGTACTTGTATGAAGCTCCTGAATACTGTAATTGCAAAACATCTCACATGCATCTAGGCAGCTCATCCTGATTATACCCATATATGAGTCCTATATCAGGAGAAAAGCAGAATAATAATAAACATAACAACAATAAAACACAACAATAATGTCTGTGTAGGTCCTATCTATTCGTTTTTACATTTGTGTGATTGAACTTTCTTAGAATATGAAACAGTATCTAAAACATATCAACATGATCATTCTGGGTGACAGTGACAAAAGTTAAGGTATGGTTCTGTAAACCATCCTAGCGCATAAAATTTTACGTAATATTATCTTAATGTCAGGAAGAACCTTCATATGACTTTCTGTTTCAAAGAAGACATGGCATTCAGCTCGCCACCTCAAAGTCCCAGTGGAAACTGGTGGGCCCAATGTCAGTGGGATAGTGAATCCATCCAGATGTTAGGCTTGAGATTTTAGACGATAAGCTAGCACTTTGGATAATCCTTCAGAGTGTGGACTCTAAGGCAGAATGCATACACTGCTGCCCCACTGATAAGGGGAGCCAATCAACCTGCCTTGTAAATGCCTTTAAAGATATTTGATCCCTTACAGTTGGTTGTGGTTCTTGCAGAGGTTTAGCAGAAGTGCTGCTTCTGAACCTGTGTTGTTGCTTGCAATTCAAAAGTAGCAGACTTTGCCTTGCTGTGACAGAAAAGCAAAGGGCTGTTCTGTTTGATTGGGAGAGGTACTTACAGCCTAGTTGCCAAACACATGCCTACAGAAGGCCTTAAATAAATTCAGTCACTGTACTCTCTCAGGTGACGGGCTGGGAAAGAAGTCTGCCGGCTGAGAGCTTGGAAAACCATCGCTAATCAAAACTGAGATCGCAGAGATTCATATATCAGGTGCCTACTCAGTGTAAGGCAGCCCTCAGTGTACAGTCCGCCTTAGTATGTGCTCAGTTCAAGTATGTGCTCAGTTCAATGTGAGTTGTGCTTTGCTTTGCTTTTCATAGCAGCACACAGCTTTTCTATCACAGAGTACTTGTCCCAGTATAGTTTATGACTTTCTTCATGACAGTACTTGCCTGAAAGGGCTTTCCTAGACTGATATGAAACATGATCAAGGCAACACAGGAAGCCTTTTGTGTGGTGCGGTACGCAAAGAGGAAAGCCAGATCAGTATTTCAGATTTGTTCACTACAGCTGCATATTTCTGCTGCTGTGCTTAATAGGTGCAGTTAGCATACAAGGAAGACTGCTCCATAATTCACCTCAGTTGACCTCAGAGTGGCTAACTGTGTCACCACAATCTTACTTCTTGTGAGAGAAACTGCTGTTGAAGACCGCAGACAAAACTTCAACCTCTGTATCCCAATTTGCTGGGAAAAGGAGGGTGAGAATTAGGAAGCAGGACATTTCTGGATTACAGTATTATAGGGAAGCAGAAAACAAGGATATTAAAAAGGAACAAAAGAAAAGGAGTCAAAGAAATTTAGGTAGAGTATAGTTTTGTATGTAAAATAAAATATGGAAGCACAAAGATAGCTGCTCCTCCTAGTTCATGGGTGACCATCCGGACCCCCCCTGCAAGTTAGGAGATTCACAGATAATCAAGTCCCATTGAAATGAATGGGGTGTGCTGCGGTGCGTGCCCCATTCAACTCAATGGCATGGCCCCCTCCACGGATCGTCAAGTCTGCAGATTCAAGTCCACGGACTTGGAGGGCGACTGTATTTACAACAATATATTTTAAAGGATAGGGATAATTGATTTCATACAGAATCAAAGAATTTTTGGGATATGTGTGAAGAAGGTTACAGATGTATAAATATGAATAATAATTCACTAATTGAATGGTAGAATACAAAATAAAGTAATTCAGAGTATTTCAGGAAAAATACAGGAAGGTACCAAATTGTATGATTTACATTTTAAAAGGAAGGACGGTGAAGTTCTAATTTTTTTTTATGATGTTTTCAAAATTTAACAAACACAAAAAAAAAACAAACTCAAAACCAAAACATTTACAGCAACAACACAAAAATACACTTACTTGAACAGAGTATACCTCACTCACCTTCATCATTAACAATTTAACATTGATAAAACACATCTACATAACTAACCTTCCAACTGTCTGAATCTCTACAGTGTAACAATTTTCCATTGTTTTATCTTACATGTAGCTCAAATGTTTCCTCACAAAGTGCACAGTTAGTTCAGTCCATTTACAGCCATGAATTTCTTGTCATGTAAGTTTTTGAACAATCTTTTACACTGTAGTTTACCTTAAGTGAATAATTTTGTATAACAGATTATCAGAAAATGTGAACATAGAACATAGAATCATAGAATCATAGAATCATGGAGTTGGAAGAGACCACAGGGGCCATCCAGTCCAACCCCCGCCATGCAGGAAATCACATTCAAAGCATCCCCGACAGATGGCATCCAGCCTCTGCTTGAAGACCTCCAAGGAGGGAGACTCCACTACACTCCGAGGAAGTTGTTCCACTGTCGAACAGCCCTTACTGTCAGGAAATTCCTCCTAATGTTAGGTGGAATCTCTTTTCCGGCAGCTTGCATCCATTGTTCCGGGCCCTAGTCTCTGGAGCAGCAGAAAACAAGCTTGCCCTCCTCCTCAACATGACATCCCTTCAAATATTTGAACAGGGCTATCATATCACCTCTTAACCTTTTTCTCCAGGCTAAACACCCCAGCTCCCTAAGTCGTTCCTCATAGGGCACGGTTTCCAGACCTTTCACCATTTTAGTCGCCCTCCTTTGGACACGCTCCAGTTTCTCAACATCCTTTTTGAATTGTGGCGCCCAGAACTGGACACATATTCCAGGTGGGGCCTGACCAAGCAGAATAAGTGGCACTATTACTTCTTGATCAGACACTAACTTCTATTGATGCAGCCTAAATCGCATTGGCCTTGTTAGCTGCCGCATCGCACTGTTGACTCATGTTCAACTTGTGGTCTATTGGACTCCTAGATCCCTTTCACATGTTGTCTCCTTTAGCCAGGTGTCCCCCATCCTATGTGGAAGCATACACTCAATTTAATACTTAATTGTTTTCTCATTAGGTACACAAATTATTTGATCCATATTTCCGGAGTAGATTTTCTGTCTTATTATTTTTAACCATTTTTTACCTTATAAGCTACTCGAACAAGGAGAACTATGTAACTAGCTATAACTTAATTGAGAAAGACATAAGCTCTATTCATTGCCTAATTCATTTATAAATTGGAACCTAAATTCAGATTAACACTGGTTTCTGAACACTCCAATTCTATTTCTCGCCATATAGGTAACATATTACATGATTCTCAAGACCACAATATTTTCCCATTTTCTTTCTATAAATTGTAAAAAGGTTCCCACTCTTTTTTAATAAATTCTTTGTTTTTTTCCCTCATCCAACAGGTCATCTTATCCATTTCTGCATTTCGAATACTTTCATTAGCCACTTTTCCATGGATGGGGTCTGGTCAGATTCCAATATGTAGCATATAAAATTCTGGCACATGTAAGAAGATAGAAAATTAGTTTACCATGTTGTTTCTGCAATTCTGAATCAATCATACCAAGCAAATATGTTTCAGGGAAGAAGGAAATTTGAATTTTAGCTCTTATTTATGATATATGCACCTTTAGCCAAAATTGTTTTGCCACAGTACATGTCCACCATAGATGGTAATAAGACCCTATGCTTTGAGACATTTCCAACACTCTGGTTTACTGCTTTAAACATCAAGAAATTCTTGGCGGAGAGAGGTGCCATCTAATGTCATTTGTATATGTTCTCCTTTAAGTTCGGATTGCTATATATTTGAGACCTTTGGTCCAAATGTTCTCCCATTTTTTATATGCTAGGTTATGACCCACATTCTGTGCCCATAGAATCATGCTACGCCAATCACCTCCCCTCCGATCCCAACTCAAAATCATTTTATAAAATCTAGCAATGGCTTCTTCTTCCTTTCCCTATTATCCTCCCATCATTTCTTATTACATATGCCGGGGCTGTAGTTACAATTTCCATCTTTCTTTTAATTGCATATACAGATACCATGACAATGAAATGCCTGAACTTTGTAACTCTTCCATTGTTTGGAATTCTGTCGAGTTCTGTGTTCTGTTAATTAAACTGCATACTTAGCCATTTTTTCTTTGGTATACCTTCCCTCCCAAAAAAAGCTTCATGTGGAGACAACTGGTAAACAATTTGATTACAGAGTCTCAGTTTTAATTTATCCCACACCTTCAACAATAATTATAATATGATTTTTACATTCTCTGTGGATTTATCTTATTAAAAATAGATAACCAGTAAACCCAAATCTAGTCCGTCTCCTCTAAATTCAATTATACTCATTTTCTAACAGAACCATTCTATTAACCACAACAATGTAGATGCAAAGTAATAAATTTCAAATTTGGAAGTCCCAGGCCCCCTCTACCTTTCCATCACACATATTTTCTTCCAATTTGGCTTCTTTTGTTCCAGACAAATCTCATTATATCATTTTGCCACTTATCCAAAGGTTTAAAAGAATGCAAAATCGGAATGGTTTGAAACATGAACAAAATTTTAGGAAGCACATTATATTGAATGACAGCTATCTTTCCCAAAAGAGATAACTGAATGTTCCCCCATTTACCAAGATCTTCTTTAATATTCCTCCAGTTTCCTCATAGTTTTATATGGAATAAATCGTGTTTCTATTGGTTATAGTTATTCCCAAATATTTCACTTTTTTTCCTATTCTGAATCCCGAAAGCTCTTCCAAATTTTAATAGCCGCATCGTCCATGTTTTTCGCAGCAGTTGGTTTTATCCTTGTTCACCTTAAGCCCGGAGGCTTTTCAAATTCTTGTACAGGTTAATTAAAGCTTGAATACTATGCAGGGGTTTTCAAGAATATAAACCACGTCATCGGCGAATAGCCTCATTTATACTCAGTTTTCTTAATTTTCAGACCTTGAATTTGTTCTTCCAACTTACTCTGTTATTTAACATTTCTAATACAAAAATGAATAGCAATGGAGATAAAGGACAGCCTTTCCCGTTCCCCGTTTTATTCAAATTCTTCAGATTACTGTTATTTATTATAACTTCGCCTTTTGTTCTTTATATATTACCTGGATCCATTTCTGGAATTGTACCCCAACTTCCAGTTTTCCAACATTATGAATAGCGTTATCCAGCTGATGTTACGAAGGCTTTCTCGAGGTCCATGAATATCAAGGCTAGCTCCTTTTCACAATGTTTTTCATAAATCAGTAGAGTTGAAAATAGTACGGATGTATCTTTTAGATGTCCTTGGTAGAAATCCAGCTTGATCTTCATGGATCCATTCTGAAAGAACTGTTTTAAACCTTTCTGACAAGATTGTGGTGAACCTTATAATCCGTGTTCAGCAAGGATATCGGTCTGTAGTTTTAACATCTTTAGGATCTCTATTTTCTTTCAACAGGAGAGTGTGTTTGCTTGTTGCCAAGTCATGGGGTATTTTTGTTTTCCAATTGCATTCATTGTGCCTTAAGTGGAAGCAGTAATTGATCTTCAAAATTTTGATAGTATTCAATGGGAAATCCACGGGTCCAGGCGACTTCCTTTCTTCCCCTTTTGATGGCTTCTGTAATCTCAGCTGTTGTTATTGGACTATTCATTTTCGGAAGTCCTAAATTTTTTGTTTGACTAGAGGGTACTTTCTCTCCACCCCTGTTGTGTGTTCATTTCTTTCTTTCTTCTTCTTCTTTCTTTCTTCTTTCGTTCTTTCTGGCTTTCCCCTGAGTCCTAGGCTAGGAGAAAGACTGGATATATAGTAAATAAATAGGAATGGGTTGCCTACCTGCTCCTATGGTTCTTTGAGTTGTCTCTGTGAACTCACACAGATCATTCTGAGCCTGCATTGAGATTGTTGGAAGCGTCTACAGCTGTAATTTGGCAGTAACTCTGCCACTTCACCTGCACTTATAAACTGTACATTCCTGCCAAAATCCAGTTCCAAGTCCACCATCGGGAGGCCTAGAGAGATGGATGGCATGAAGATAGGAGGAGAGTGGGTTGTATGAGTTCACAGATGACTGCTCGAAGATCTACAGTTACAGGTAGGCAACCTACTCTTTTTTGTGGTTTCTGTGACTCACTTATATGGGAAAATAGGAAGCTAAATTTGATGATAGTGTGTCATGCCAGAATTCATGAAAGAATCACTCTCCCCAAAGACTGAGCAGTCTGTAATGTAATAGTTTTTTGTGGGTTTTTCGGGCTATGTGGCCATGTTCTAGCAGAGTTTCTTCTTGACGTTTTGCCAGCATTGGTGGTTGGCATCTTGCCAGATGCTGGCGAAACATCAGGAAGAAACTCTGCTAGAACATGGCCACATAGCCCAAAACCCCCACAAAAAACTATGGATGCTGGCCATGAAAGCCTTCGACTTTACATTGTAATGTAATAGTTATGCAGATGGTTGTGTCCATTTAGCTATGTGGCAGTTCCAGGAGAGGAATCCTGATATGCTGATAAGGTGGCTACCAAATCAAAGCTCACTAGTCAAGTAAGCTTTGATTCCTTGTGGAAGAGGTTTTCCAGTGAGGGAGTAGACAAGGTTGACAGCATTCACCATCCAGTGGGAGACATGTTGAGATGAGATTATTTTTCACTTCTTATGCATCATAGGTGACAGACAGATGAGACTTCTAAAAGTGCTTTGTCCAAAAGAGATAGAATAGGAGCACCCATTTAACGTCTAGAGTATGAAAGGCACATTCTGGATGGTGATTGTAAGTGGATGGAAAGCACCAGTGGTTGATTAAGATAGAAAGTGGAAACCATTTTAAGGAGGAAAGAAATGTCTGTGGAGAGGGCCACCTTGTCCTAATGAAAAGACAAGTAAGGTGAGTTCATCCTAAGTGCTACCAATTCACTGGTTCTGCAAGCAGATGCCATGGTGGTAAGGAAAGCTGGCTTCCAGGAGAGGTGAGGGTCATGGGAAGCCATGGGATTGAAGAGGAATGCATAAGCTTAGTGATGACCAATGGCAGGCTTCACATAGGTAGTTGGACAAAGGTGTATATCACCTTTCAAGAAAACCATTATATTTAGGTGCATAGACCGAGAAGGGGCTATTTTGTGGCCTAGATCTTCAGAGAAGAGTATGAGAGATCTTTAGCATATAGAGACACAAGAAAGCAAAGCATGTGTTTGAGAGAGAAGTTGGTGCAACACCTTTGGTTTGCAGAAAGGATACAACAGAGGATTTATTGACTTTGAGCCATGGAGGTTACTTGTTTGATGTCCAATAGGTCCAACACAGATAAAATCACCACATGGGTAGCCTGAAAGTTGACAAGAACCTCCCTTTCTGAGTAGGAACTGACGACATGAACCTAATTGAATTACACACTCATCTCACTCACAGTTCTCTCCAGAATTGGGCTAGGGGACATTGTGGAGACCCCAGAGAGGTGAGGACACAAGATAAGGATGGGTTTTGAGTAGAAGGTCCCAATGCAGTCAGATCTTGTGAGGATCACTGGCCTGTCCTTATCGTTCTGCTACTCCTTCTCATTTGCTCCCACAAAACTGAAGAGGAAGGATGTTTTCCTCTCTGCACCGGTTTCTCTAGAGCTTTACGGGGACTAAGAGGAACATCTCTTCCTTTTTGAGCCCTGGAAGGGGCCTCAGAAGCCATTCTGGATGTTAGGACCAATGACACTCATTTGTCCTCTGAAGAAGCTTGAACAGGGACTGAAAAGAGTCTGGCTGACCAACCACTAGCTGGTGTTTCATGGCTGGAAATGGATGCAAGCTCTAATAGACATGAAAGCTGTATGGAATGGCATATTCCAAGCTGCAGTCTGGAAGGCACCTTCTTACTGAAGAACTTTAAGATAGTCTTTGCTACGTAAAGGTCAGGCATGAGTCAGCCGCATGGTCCTTGGCCATGTAGAGAATGCGTGTGACTATCAGAATATGGATTCTTTCCCCACAGCCTAGACACTAAGCAACTTTTCAGGACCTTAAACCTCTGGAAAGAGAAGATGAACTGATGAATTGACAAAATATCAACATGGTGAGACTTCCTAATGATTCTACTGAGATACTGGATGAAAAGGATTTGGGTTTTGGCAGGAATGGAAGGCTTGTATATGTACAGGGGAGGGAATAAATTCACTGTCAAAATGCACCTCTAGAAGTTCCCGAAGATCTCCGCACAGGCACAGAATGATCCATATGTGTGAGGCACAAAGGCCACAAAGAAAAAAAGTCTTAAAAAATTAAATATTCACACTTGAATTAGAAACAGCCTTGGTGGATGACCTATGCAGTGAACTGGATGGGGAGTGTGTCCCTATTGGTTCTCCTGGACCTCTCAGCGGCTTTCGATACCATCGACCATGGTATCCTTCTGGATGACCTCTCTGGGATGGGACTTAGGGGCAGTGTTCTATGGTGGCTCCATTCCTTCCTGGAGGGGCAAACCCAGAAGGTGGTGCTGGGCAACTCCTGCTTGACCCCTTGGCCATTGGCTTGTGGGTTCCCTCAAGGTTCTGTGTTGTCTCCTATGCTGTTTAACATATATATATGAAGCTGCTGAGAGAGGTTGTTTGGAGTTTTGGGGTGTGGTGTCATCAATATGCCCATGACACGGAACTCTACTACTCCTTCCCACCTCAATCCAAGGAAGCTGTCCTGGTCTTAAACCAGTGTCTGTCATCAGTAATGGACTGGATAAGGGCAAACAAGTTGAAACTTAATCCAGATATGACAGAGGTACTCCTGGTCAGTTGGAAGGAAGATCATGGACTAGGAATCCAGCCTAGGTTTGATG
This sequence comes from Sceloporus undulatus, assembly GCF_019175285.1. Lineage (NCBI taxonomy): Eukaryota > Metazoa > Chordata > Lepidosauria > Squamata > Phrynosomatidae > Sceloporus > Sceloporus undulatus. Next base: position 65,709,095 of record NC_056527.1, on the reverse strand, counting down.
GGATCACACTCCCCTTGAAGACACGGGTTCGTAATTTGGGAGTTCTCCTGGAGGCCCAGGTCTCTGCAGTGACCAGGAGTGATTTTGCACATTTAAAACTTGTGCGCCAACTGCACCCGTTACTTGAGATGCCGTATCTGGCCTCGGCGGTACATGCCTTGGTTACATCACATTTGGACTACTGTAAGGCATTCTACATGGGGCTGCCCTTGAAGAATGTTCAGAAACTTCAGCTGGTCCAAAGAGCTGCAGCCAAGCTGTTAACAAGGGCAGGTTATAGAGATCACACAGTGCCCCTGTTGAAACAGCTCCACTAGCTGCCAGTCTCTTTCCAGGCACAATTCAAAGTACTGGTGATGACCTATAAAACCCTATATGGCTCAGGTCCAGGCGATTTGGCAGACTGTATCTCCCTATATGAGCCGGCCTGGGCTCTGAGATCCTCAGGGGAGGGTCTGTATCTCATGGGCACACTGTATTTTAAGCGTTTAAATCTTTTTAAACTTTATTTTAGCATTGAATTTGTTTTAATTATTGTAGCACTTTGATTCTATTTTAATATAATTTTTTAAAATGTTTTTAACAGTATGGTGTTTTTTTAAATGTTGTAAGCCGCCCTGAGTCCCAGCTTTGGGAGAAGGGCAGGATATAAATAAATATAATAATAATAATGATAATAATAGTCTCCCAAGTTGTCCTTGGTATCTGTCTTTATATTTCTAAAACAAGGCCTTATTACAATTGCCAGCCATCCTTACATCCTAAACTCTCACGCTCAGATGTGGCAATGGTCTGAACCACGAATATGGACCCTAATGGATGTGCCCGAAAATACACTAAGGTTACAACAGGCATTGGGAATAAGTGGCCTTTCAGATATTGTTGGGACTATAACTTGCATGAGCTTTAGCCAGCACAAACAATGGTAGAAGATGTTGGGAGCTGCAGTCCAACAACATCTAAAAGGCTAGATGTCCCCATCGCCTGGCTTACAGACAAGGTGTGACAGTTGCCCTCTCATTTGGATAAAATATCTGTTATTCACAAAGTGCCCCTGAATTTGTAAGTTTTATTCATGTGATAACTATTGGCAAATATTGTAGCGATCGTTTATACATATTGTCATGAGGAAGTCTAATATTTCATTATTTACAACTTATTTTTATTTGTTTAAGTTTATACATGTACAACTTCATATGAATTAGGATATTTGAACAATTTAAGTGTACTATATATTGTTGCATAATGGAATCTGTTACATAAAAATAGCTAACCAAAGGGGAAAAAAGAGATTTTTTTTCTCCATCCTTCATATATAATTATTTTTAAAAGTAATTTATTTTCCCCATACTCTCAACAAGTAAGATTTTGAATTGTCAACTTAAGTACCTTTATCCATACTTATTTGGTCACCCCGTTACATGCCTTTAAAATTTTCTGTTTTAAAAGCCTGTTTGCCAACATGTATGATATTTTTTTGTTAAAAGTTTATAATACTGTACATATGTACATAAACATTTATGGACTAGTGTTTTTCCTTCATAATTTGTGCTTTGATTTATTTATCCATACCATTTGTGGAACGATGAGCTGTCACTGTTTCAGAATGTCAGAGCTTCAGTAATTGTAAGATGTCCTCTCCTGAGATGGAGGGTAAAGGTATGTGCTGAAGGTGATATGCACAGATGTGGGGTGGGGTAAAAAAAATGACTAGATGCTAAGGAGCTCAGAACTTCTGCATCTCTAATAGCCTAGGATTTCAGCTTGTGTAGTTTTTCTGATCTTGCATGATACATTCCATGATAAGTACATGATAAGTACTGCAAAGTGCTTATACACATGTGGTATAGGATGGAGAAAATATTGACGATTGAGAGTGTAGTTCTCACCTCTACATGAATGGATTCAACAAGAAAGGGGGGGGGGAGTTTTCCACTGAAGAATGTAATAAATTGTAGAAAAGAGCTAGGTAGTTACAGTCCACCCTTCCCATATGCAGGAGGTTCTTTCTGGACTCCCCAACCCACGTATGGGGAAAAGAGTGTATGATGAAGCCCCATAGAAAATAATGGGGTATGCATGATGTGGGTATGCATTTCATCACTTCTGCCAGGGCTTGCCTTCCGCGTAAGCTCAAAGCCGCGGAAGGCAAGCCCGGCTGTGGGGAGGGCTGACTGTATTACGGGGCAAAATGTGAAGGTTTATATCTTGGAACTTCTCCACCTTAATTAATTCACAGTTTCCACAGCCCTTAATAAGAGTAATCAGTATTGGTTGGAACAAGATAAGATGATGAGTGAATGCCTTGGGCTCTTTAGTTGAAAATAAATAATAGAATTATAAAAAAAAATTCTTCCTGTTTAATGAATAACACACCTGTTGACACAAGTCCTGAAGACATACCAACCCATACAAGACACTACTCTAAATCTGTTAATCAGAAAGGATCACTGCTTGAGGCGATAGACACTACATGCCATAGCAGATGGGAGGTTTATGGCGATGTCGATCAGCTACAGGGATTATTTGAACTGCCTAAAATTCTGTTGAAAAACAACACACCGATTGTTGTGCTTTAAGCATGCATCTTAGATTTGTAACTGCATATTTTTTTTTAAAGAAAACTCCTTGAATGCAGACAGAATTTAAAGTGTTTATTCTTCATTCTCAACAAACCTCTGAAACGTATTAAGATGGTATCTTAAGACTTTTGTATGGTCCATCATTTTGAAAGTTCCATCTAATACAGGGGTTCCCAACTTGAGCTGCCCACACACCCAGGGGGTCTGAGATGGAATTTCAGGGAGTGTGACAAAGATATTTGGATCTCTATGCAGTTCTCTTTTGTCTGTCAAAAATAACTGACTTTAATCCACAGGCTGACATGCGGATTGCAGTCAGCAAAAAAGTTCCACATTTTGACAAAATCACAAATAAGAAGCTTAAGCAAAGAAGTAATTGAATTTTATGTTCACAGATGCAATTGATTCTACTGTTTACAATTTTTGTCTGAATTAATTAGAACCTACCATATATACTTGTGTATAAATCAAGAAATTGCCCTTGCAGAGCTTTGAAGCAAAGGGTTTTTTGTTGTGTATTTTGCCTGGCTGGACGCCTCACTTCTAGGCCTCTTATGGCCTCGAACTCTTTGTTTAAGTTCTGTGTTTCTTGTAATAGGAAGGTGCCCCTCACCAATGGACATTCTAAATGCCCTTTTTGTCTGGGTGAGGGACATGTTACCGATCGCTGTAATATTTGTCGGCTCTTTTAACCAACCCAACTCTTTGCAACAGGGCTCAGCATTTAAAGCTTTTTTTTTGTTGGGAACGCTCCCTTTCTGTTGTAGAGAAATCATCTTCTCAGATTGATCCTTTGGCTTTGATGCCCATTTCCAAAATCCCAGGGATCCCTAAGATCTCCAAAATATCGGCTCCGACATCGACATCGGGCTCGATGTTGACCCTTTTGACTCTGAAGGTCTTAACATTGACAGTGCCTTTCTTGACGCCGAGGCCCTTGACGTCAAGCACCTTAGAGCCAGCTCCCACAATGTTGCAGGTTATGTCATCTGCTGCCTAGTCTCCTTCACTGCAGGAGGTTCCTTCTTCCTCCCAGGAGAAGCAACCTCACAAGTCCAAAAAGAGCCCTGATGATATCAATCCCGATCTTCACACTATGTTTAAGAGTTTAGGCTCGATTTCGATGCCACCAGAGTGCCTTCACCTTTGCCTCGTACTACTGCTAGGGTCTCTTGACCTCCTGTTCAGTTGATGCGGGCAGCTCAGATTCCGCTGTTATCCCTACTATCATTCAGATTGTGTCTTTGATGTCGATGCCTCAATCTATGCCTCCTCCTGCTGTCACACAGGTTCTTCAGTTTGCTACTCCTTTTATGTCTCAGCAATCTATCGAGTAATCGGATTACGACACAGAATTGTCAGCGGCTTTGCCTTGTCCTGTTATTGCATCCCCTCAGGAAGAAGTTGAAGACACCACACCTCAATCTCCAAATGAGGATCTTCAGCTCTTCTCAGATGTGGTTCAGAGAATGGCCTGAACTATACAGCTTCAGATCGAGGTTGCTCCCAAGCCAGCGAGAGATTCTACCCAGCCTCTCCAACAAGATCTAGGTGGCTTACATCAATAAAATCATACAATAAAATAAAATAAATCTCACTATCCCCTCCCTCTTTAAACCAAACCAACATAATAATTACAACGTAACAATAACTGTAATAAAATTCAGTTGGCCCTTCTTATACATGGATTTATTTTACACGGATTCAAGCTTCCACGGTTTGAAAATGTTCAAAAAAAGTATAAATTTCAAATATCAAACTTTGATTTTCCAATTTTTATAAGGGACACCATTTTGCTATGTCATTATATTTAATGCGACTTGAGCATACACAGATTTTGTTATCCACGAAAAAAATAAAATGGTCACCATTAGATCGCCCGGTGACTAATCTAGCCGCCATGTTTTGGACTAATTGAAGTTTCTGGACTAGGCACAAGGTTAGCCCCATGTAGAGTGCATTACAGAAGTCAAGTCATGAGGTTACCAGCACAGTTGAGGCTAAAAAGTGTATTGAAGATCTGCCTTTTGAAGGTGATGGCCTTTTTGTGGCTAAGACCGATGAGTCTCTGGACACACTGGCCAAGGCATGCCTTACAGGCAAGAGGTTGGGTATCACCGATCAAAAACAACAATACTGTACCGGAAATAAAAGTGGCGCCCCACCTACCTTTTCCAACTACTCCAGACCTCAGTCTGTGGACTCTACTCAATACAGAGGCTTTTCCCAGCAATCCTCTCGAAGGCCCTACAGGCAGCACTATCGCCAACAACAACAGCAACAATAATCTTCCAAAAAGTCCTCATCCTCCATATCCCATTTTTGATGGATCTGTGGAGACGACACCATCATCCCATCCAATTTCTCCAAACTTTTCACTGCCGTCTCATCATTTTTCCAGACTTCGCCGCTTTTACAACAACTGGTGTTGAATCACCACAGACACCTGGATACTTACCATTGTATGCCTGAATTATGCCATAGAGTTCACAAGAACTCCATCTCTAGGCGTCTTTCTCTCTACTTCATCTTCCCCTCCTCTCCAAGAGGAGATCTCCTCTCTTCTTCACAAAGGTGCCATTGAATGTATCCCAGACAGATGCAAGCTGGACAATTATTTCTCCAGATATTTCACAATGCCGAAAAGAGATGGCAGACTCCACCCTATTCTCAATCTAAGGGGTGTCAACCACTACATCACACCACACAAGTTGAAGATGCTGACCCTTCATTCCATCCTTCCCTTTCTCCATCAAGGGAATTGGTTTGCATCGATTGAACTGAAAGATACTTACTTTCACATTACCATCAGGCCTCAGCACTACAAGTTTTTCCACTTCGCTATCAAGATTTTTCCTTATTTGGACGATTGGTTGCTGGCGTTGTCCTCCCGCAAAAAATGTCCACACCACTCTCTCTCTCCTCACTGACTTTGGCCTCACAGTCAATCCTTCCAAGTCCGTCTTGGAATTGGTCAGGGTGATAGAGTATATAGGCACATCTCTGGATTCTATTATGGCTCGTGCCTATCTACCCACCAGAAGGGCAGAAGCCCTTTGGGTCCACTTTGCTCTGTTCTCTGTATGGATTGTTCTACAGTGAGGGACATTCAATGGCTTCTAGGCCTCATGGCCTTCACCATATTCATAACCTACTTGGTATGCCTAAGATTCTGGCCTCTACAAGAATGTAGTTTTTTTTGTGGGTTTTTCGGGCTCTGTGGCCATGTTCTAGAAGATTTTCTTCCTGACATTTCGCCTGCATCTGTGGCTGGCATCCACAGATGCAGGCGAAACATCAGGAAGAAAATCTTCTAGAACATGGCCACATAGCCCGAAAAACCCACAAAAAACTATGGATGCTGGCAATGAAAGTCTTCAATTTCACTCTACAAGAATGGTTTCTTTTTGTGTTCGACCACCTGAACGACAGACAGTCCAAGAGGCTGACACTCCCTCAACATGTTTGTGCTTCCCTTCAGTGGTGGTTGATCCCCAAGAACATTCTCAGAGGAATGTCCTTTCAACATCCAGTACCCTCCAGGGTGGTCACCATAGATGCATCCATGAGAGGCTGGGGGCCCATTGCAAAGACCTCTGTGTACAAGGCTGCTGGTCCCCTTTCGAAATGGAAATGCACATCAGTGCCCACATTGGTGGCTGAGATAGTGGCACTTTTACTTTCTGATATTTAAGTGCAGACAAACTTTGTTTCTTGTGCAAAATTATTAAAGATAAGATATATATAAAGTCACCTTCAAACTTTGTGTAGAAGGTGTATACAAAACATAAATGAATTTAATATTTAGATTTGGCTCCCATCTCCTAGATATCTCATTATGTATATGGCAATATACCAAAATCTGAAAAAACTGGAAATGCAAAATACTTCTGGTCTCAATTATTTTGGGTAAGGGAGACGCAGCCTTAACTAAATTCTTCAAAGTCGTTGCATGTGGTCATGTACCTACAGTGTTTCACTGTACATATCTCAACAGAAGTAAGCCCTACTTCAGTAATTGGGCTTACTCCCAAGTAAGTGTGTATAGTATTGCACCTGTTCTGCTTTACAAATTTGAGGTAGTCGAGGGCTTTATGCAGAATGCTTTCTTTAGCAGTGGAAAACTTCCCTTAAGGTTTGCTAAAACATTCAAAGGGAAAAGTTCTGTGTATGTGCCTTGGCTCATTAGCACATGCCTCTGTCCCCCAGTGTGAAATGTGTGTGTGGAACAGAATAGTCTGGCTTTCTGTGTTTCCTTTGCTTTGGATTGGTGTTTTGGAAGATAACGAAGACACTTCATGTGCTGTTTCAATTGTTGCACATTAAAAACCCTATTTTCAGACTTCTCTAGTTGTGCATGTATAAATGGTGTTTTTTAAATTTACTTATTGTTTTATTGTAATTTGTATTCCACCCTTGTGTGAAATCTGTATGTCAGCTTTTGTGTGTGTGTATGTATATGTCAGTGTAGCACAGCCTGTCAACTTCCGGCAACCCTATGAAGTTCATAGGAATACTCAAAGGTGGTTTTACCAATTCCTTCCTCTGTAATATAACCTTCTGCACCTGGTATTCATTGGCAATTTCCCATCCAAGTAGTAACCAGTGCTGACCCTACTTAGCTTCCAAGATCAGATGGAATATGGTGCCTTTAGGGTATGTAGGCAGCTTACCATCTTATAATGCTTGCTTTTGAAAAGTGCTTGTAACTCCTTTTGTTTTCTCCAACCAAGGAATTTACAAAATTTCTAGTGTTATGGAACACCAGCACAGATGTTAAATAAGAAGGAAAAAGCAAACCGATGAAGTTATGTTGGGTTATAGCAGATATATTTCAGCCATTCCATATGAACATTCATATCTTGCTGAATGGTCTGTGTTACCTTGTGATGTGTTAATAGCTACCGTGAACCTACTTGTGTTCCTGCTGAAAAGGCATCTGTGTGCTGAGTAATCAACATGCACCAGATGTTTAACAGTCCAAACAAGTTGTATCAAGAGGTATTAAGTAAACATTTGGGTTAGGATAGAGTAACACTGTTGATTTGCTTAACAGCTGTGCTTTGTTGAGGAACAGCTGGCATAAAATGTTGATTGTTGTGACATACTGTTGGCCCACTGTACCAAGTTAAATGAAATCAGGAAATTAATAATGTTGTGGTCATATGATCACTGTTACAACAGTGCTTTATCAGGAGCGGGCCTGATCCAGATAAATCTGGCAACATCTATGTTTCATTGATTACAACTAAAGGCATGAGATACAATTCTGTAACTACATAGATGTGTATCTTCAAATTGCCTGTTGACTTACTAACCACCCCGTGAATTTCATAGGGTTTTCTTAGGGAAGCAACATTCAGAAGTGGTCTTGCCTGTTTCTTCCTCTGAAATATAGCTTATAGCACCTGGTATTTGTTGGTCTTCCATCCAAGTAATAACCAGAGCTGACCCTGCTTACTTTTCAAGTTCAGACATTAAATGAGTAGATCCTCTGGAACATGCATATGATTGTGCTGTTAAGCATTTCTCATTGGAATCAGATGACCATGAAAATGCTTACTTCCAGGATAATGCCTATTTCCTTATATTTCATTTAATAAGACATATAGAGATTGGATACTACAAGTGACGGTAAAAGCGTTTGATGCTCTTAGCAGAGTTACATTTTTGTAAATAGAAAGTAGATGCAACTACTTGGTTTAAAGATAGCTTTCAGTTTGTACAACAGCCCCTGGAGCCCTTTGCAATAACCACTGTAGAAAAGTGCTTGTAGCTATTTTACTTCTGCTCAAGGTTCTTTGAATCCAGTCCACATTTCTTTGCGAGCTATATATTAGCCAAGTAGAATCATAGAATAATATAGTTGGAAGAGACCGCAAGGGCCATCCAGTCCAACCCTCTGCCATGTACGAAATCCAAATTAAAGCATCCCGGACAGATGGCCATCCAGCCTCTGTTTAAAGACCTACAAGGGAGGAGATTCCACTACACTCCAAGGGAGTGTGTTCCACTGTCGGACAGCCCTTACTGGCAGGAAGTTCTTCCTAATGTTGAGGTGGAATCTCTTTTGCTGTAGCTTGCATCCATTGTTCTGGGTCCTAGTCTCTGGAGCAGCAGAAAACAAGCTTGCTCCCTCCTCAATATGACATCCCTTCAAATATTTAAACAGGGCTATCATATCACCTCTTAACCATCTCTTCTCCAGGCTAAACATCCCCAGCTCCCTAAGTCGTTCCTCATAAGGCATGGCTTCCAGACCCTTCACAATTTTATTCGCTCTCGGACACGCTCCAGTTTTTCGACATCCTTTTTTAAATTGTGGTGCCCAGAACTGGACACAATATTCCAGGTGGGGCCTGACCAGAGCAAAATAGAGTGGCACTATTACTTCCCTTGATCCAGACACTATACTTTTATTGATGCAGCCTAAAATTGCATTGCCCTTTTTAGCTGCTGTGTCACACTGTTGACACATATTCAACTTGTGGTCTACTTGGACTCCCAGATCCCTTTCACATGTAGTTTCATTCAGCCAGGTGTCGCCCATCCTATATCCCAGGGGTAGGCAACCTGCGGCCCGTGGGCCGGATGCGGCCCGGCAAGGCCTTGGGACCGGCCCCAGCCCGGTCCTGCCGCCGATTGCCACCGGGGCCTTTGGGGGGCAATTGTCTATAGAAGCCTCAGAAACATGCATTTATATTAACATTTTTTAAAAAATCAGCAAATTTTTTCACGTGTCCTCCATTTTTTAAAAAAAGTGTCTTCTATTTGAAAATTTTGTCCTACATTTGTCCTGGTTTATTTATATATTTAATTTTTTAAAAAAAAAATTTAATTATTTATTTTTTGGCTTCGGCCCCCCAGTTGTCTGAGGGACAGCAACCCGGCCCCCGGCTCAAAAAGGTTGCCTACCCCTGCTATATCCGTTCATTTCATTTTTCTGCCCTAAGTGCAATACCTTACATTTCTCTGTGTTGAATTTTGTTTTGTTACCTGTGGCCCGGCTTTCTAGTCTATTCAGGTCATCTTGAATTTTGATCCTGTCCTCTGGGGTATTAGCTACTCCCCCTAGTTTGTTGTCATCTGCAAATTTGATAAGTATGCCCCCTATTTTGACCTCCAAGTCATTGATAAAGATGTTGAATAGCACTGGGCCCAGGACAGAGCCCTGTGGGACCCCTCCTCTCCAGGATGAATAGGAGCCATTGTTAAGCACCCTTTGGGTTCGGCCAGTCAACCAATTACAAATCCGTGTAACAGTTGCTTTGTCTAGCCCACATTTTACCAGCTTATTTGCAAGAATGTCATGGGGACCTTTGTCAAAGGCCTTACTGAAATCAAGATATACTATATCCACAGCATTCCCTTCATCTACCAAGCTGGTAATTTTATCAAAGAAAGAGATCAGGTTTGTCTGGCATGACTTGTTTCTCTGAAACCCATGTTGACTTTTTGTGATTATGGCATTGCCTTCTAGATGTTCACAGACTCTCTGTTTAATGATCTGCTCTAGAATCTTTCCTGGTATAGATGTCAGACTAACTGGACGATAATTGTTGGGATCATCTCCCCCCCCCTTTTTTTTTTAAGATGGGGACAACGTTTGCCCTCCTCCAATCTGCTGGGACTTCTCTTGTTCTCCAGGAGTTCTCAAAGATTATTGCCAATGGCTCCAATATTACATTTGCCAGCTCTTTTAATACTCTTGGATGTAGTTCATCTGGTCCTGGAGACTTTAATTCATTTAGATTAACAAGGTATTCCTCTACTATCTCTTTACTTATTTTGTGCTGAAACCCCCTATTCTGTCTTCTGCTCCTTTAGCACTCTTTTCCTTTTCTGAGAAGACTGAGACAAAGAAGGTGTTGAGTAATTCTCCCTTTTCTCTGTCTTCTTTTAGCATTTTGCCATCTTCTCCACGGAGTGGCCCTACCATTTCCTCCTTCTTCCTTTTGCTGCGGACATATCCAAAAAAAGCTCTTTTTATTGCTCTTAACCTCTCTAGCAAGCCTAAGTTCATTCTGCACTTCAGCTTTTCTGACTTTACCCCTACATGTGCTTGCTATTTGTTTGAATTCCTCTTTGGTGATTTCCCCATTTTTTCCATTTCTTATACATGTTCCATTTAAATGTTAGTTCAGTTGAAAGTTCCTTAGTCCTTGTTTCTTGAGACACCTCCCATTTTTCTTCCTCATTGGAACTGTTTGTACTCCCCATGGATACCAAAATCCATGGGTGCTCAAGTCCCATTAAATATAATCACAAAATAGATGACAAAATTAAGATTTGCTTTTTGGAATTTATAATTTTTTGCATATTTTCAAGCCATGAATAGTTGAATCCATGGGTAAAGAATCCATGGATACGGAGGGCCGCCTGTAAGTCAACATCTGGAGAATGTGCATGCTGTGTGGATATGTAACTCACTACCCCAGCAGGGGGTCCCAGTACATGTGGAGAACACTATATGCACCTCAGAGTCCCCATGAGTCTATCAGAGCTACTTCATGAAGTCTGAAATGTGATAGTAATGTCCTTGTGAGCCAACATATCTTAATTCCAAGAAACTGACTTTTTGATCACAGCATGTATGTATGGCGACTTTATAATTTAATTTAAACTGGATATTGGAAGAATGCTTATATTTAGGAATTACGTGTTCTGAGTTTGCTAATTTCTCTCAATGACGTATAAACAAACATACAAAAGGAATCTCTACTTGTGCAGAAGAAAATAAATAGACCCTAAAACTTAAAATAAGGTGTAGTGGGCTTCGGTAAAGGGCTCAGTCAAGGAAACCCACTGGTTGACCTTGGGCAAGTAACACTTTCTCAGCCTCAGAGGAAGGCAAAGGCAATCCTCCTCTGAACTAATTTTTCCAAGAAAATCGCATGGCAGTCTTAGGGTTGCCATAGTTTGGAAATGACTTGAAGACATCTAACAGCAGCAGCAACAGCAACACCCTACTGCTATAGAGAGAGCATTTGTAATCTTAAGTGGTGAGCTGGTCTTTTTTAACTGTCTTCACGTCATCTTAGTTTTGCCTCTTCACCCACCTCCAGCATCCATAGCTGACTTGAATTTTGAAATTCTCCCATCCTCACTTATCAGTGTATGGCAAATAGAGTCTTCACAACATTTTAGATGGTGGATTCTGATAACATAAATTTAAAAATTCATAAGCATTCTTGAGCTAGAAAAACCACAGCCTTTGCCTGGAACTGCCAGTTGTTTGCATTTAAAAAATGCATAGGGTAGTTGCACCTTGCTATAATCCACTTTAAGCATACTGAAATTGAATTGAGATGCTGATGTCTCCACTTCTACTGTTTAAAAAAAGAATCTAAAAACCCAACATAGACAAACAGATCATGGCAAGAAAAGCCAGTGATTTTGTAAGGAGCAAGAATTAAATTGAATCATAGGCTTTTTTTGGGAAAGCTTGCTAGATTGGGGTATATCTTTAATAATTTCTGGGGTCAAATACAGGGACTGGTAGTTAGAGGACTCAGTTTGTTCTGGACATTTAAGATAAAATCTGCACTGGATATTTAAGATAAAATCTGCACTACTTCATATGGTCTGAAAGGAGACCTGGCATTCCAACCTGACCTTCTGATATCCCCCCATTTCATCCATTCCTCCCTTGCCAATGCCACTGTTCCTCTTTTTTTCTTGTCCTCCACAACATCACACCACCCCTGCCCTCCACCCTCCTCCTCTTTCTCTTTTTTTCTTCTGCCCTTTGTGGACTTTACTGGGGCTCCAGCTGGTGAAGCAATTGCACATCAATAAAAGCAGAAGTTGACAACATGCTTACCAGGTGTGAATGCCAAGCTAAACCTCTATGGGACCCTTCCCACAGTGAACTTTGCCCACCTCCCACCCCCAAAGTCATAGTTGTGAACAATCAGGGATCAATCCCCTCTCCCACTTGAAGGCCTCCTGAGCACCCCCAACAATGCTTCTGCCCTGGCCTTCAGAAACAATGTGATTTTATATGTTCCTACACAAAAGTCAGTGCAGTTGAGTTCAGTGGAACTTACTCCAGAGTAAGAAAGCAGAGGATTACAGTCTTATTGGAGAATATGCTTCTTATTGGACAATATTTGGATCTAGCAGGAAATAGATTCAAAGAAACATAGGGAAGATTGGGCTGTAATTTTTGCTGGATTGGGGACAGTAGCGTTACAAACTAGCTGTTCTGTTCTCTAGGGTTTTTAAAATCTTGTTAATCTTGAGGAAAGATTATGTGGGTGGCGTGAGCTAAATTAAATGAGGTGTTTAATTCTGCCAGTGCAAGGGAGTCAACCAATGTGAATGCAGTATGCTTGACAGAAAAGCAAGAATTGGTTGATATGGATATGTGAATATATGTATATCCGCATGCATGCCGGGAAGGTTTAAAACATAGCCACTGTGGTCATGTGATCTAAAATAATCTGACTCATTTAACACGTGGCCGTGGTAGAAGAGGTCCACCTTTTCTTTAACCAATGTGGGTGGTTTTCAAGGCTGATTTGAATTTGGATTAAAAACAGTGAGTGTGGTGTTACGGGGAACAAACTGGGGCATCATGCTGCACACTAGAGCTGATTTATTTTGCAGGTGTGGATTCAGCCTTAGTTTCATTGCTGTCCTCCCAAAGAACAGAGCTAGAGGTACAGTGGGAAAGGATTCTCCTAACACAGTGTTCCCCACCTTTTTCCAACTACTTTTCTGTTTTGTCCTAGTTGATGACCTTATTCCCATCCCCACCCCCATGCATATTCCTTGATATTAGGTCTACTGTTCTACTGTAAGTTCAAAATAACAAATCTTGGTAGTTTTGTACCTGGTCACCCTGGGAGCAGCAACCAAGTAGCTGACTGAACAGCAACTGATAAGCCTCTCACCCATGCCACCCCTCCAGCAAAGGCCAGTGCGGGCAAGAGGCCTCTTGGTCACTGCTAAGCCAGCTGCTCTCTTGCTGCTCCGAAGGTGACCAGGTGGCAAGGGAGAAGCATCTCCCTGGCAAGGAAGGACTCTCAATACTTCTTCATTGGAGAGGAGGGGGATGCAGCCAGTTTGTGTGTTGGGGATTTACAGAGGCCACATGCTCTGAAGTGAAAATGGATGTGGATGGGGAGAGAGAGATTTAACTACAGGAGCTACTGTAAGGTGAAAGGCTCTTTCCATGAATTGACACCAGATACTGCTTCCCCTCCTTGACCAGAGACAGTATCGTCCCCACACAGCTTCAGGTATCCCTCCACCTCAATGCACAAATATTGCTTCTTCTGTTATCTCTTCTCTCAGCTTGTCTAAAGAAATAAAACAGAAGCAGCAGAGTAGCTCCAACCTGCTAGCCATGTCCCAGCAAAGCTCACAAAGCTTAAGCAGGACCCCAAATTTGAAAGCTTCTTTTTCCTGCTGCTCCTTCTCTCCTCCCTGTTGCCACGTGCTCTAGGTCTTTGCTCCAGTCAGTCAGTCTGTCCCCAAATGGTGCCACTCCAAGCCACATAAATAATGCCCTGTGGACAAGGCTTGCAAATTTTCCAACCGCCCTTGCCACTACCAGCGAAAGATGTAGCTAAGTGAGGGAGCTCATGCAGGCAGGCAAAGAGCGGAAGATACCACCACACTAAATGATAAGTGAGGCTGCTTGTAGTTTTAAGGGACCCTGAAAAGAAGTTTCATGCAACCCTCATACTGCCCTCTTTGGGAATCACTGCCATAGCACATTGGAATGTAATGTCCCCATGTGGCATTTCTTTTCTGGGAAGGCTTAATTTCTGAACACGGGAAATCAGTTTACAGACAGGTTTAGAGATGTATTTGCTACCAAATATGGTAGAATGACCTTGACATTTTAGTTCAGTGTTTACTAAAAAGCAAAATTATCATTTATGTTCTAGTTTAATGTTATTTTCTAATTGTTTGGAAAGGGGACAAATTCTAGTAGACAGACTACTCCAATCTATATTTCCATGTGCTGATTTAGAGCTTTCATATTTATTGGCATTCTCAAAAATACAGACTAAAAACAAGTAGGTTGAACAGGTGAAGCTGAACCCATGAGAACTGACTCATAATTTCAGTGAAAGAGCGTAAGAAATAAGGGAATTTACCTATGTCCTTCCCCCCCATGTAAAATGGAATGGGGAATGTCAATGGAAATCTTATCCACAGTTAAATATATGCGCTTTGGGAGCTACCACATAGATAATGTCTGTAGTATCCACAGAGAACACTATTGACAGAATATCCACAGATCACATCAGTAGTGTAGAAAGATTTGCCTTAGAAAAGAAGGAGGAGGATAAAGATGATGTATACTTCTTTTTAATTTGAATTCAATTAAGGAGATCTCATTTCAGAGTGAAATGAATGAGAAGTATTTTGAAGGCTAAAACCAGAGGTGTTTAAATTAAACAAGGAGATCAATATTTTAATGATGCTTCACATTATGCAATCGCCTCCTTTGCCCTGCTGAGTTTCGTTAACACTTGGCAAGTTAATAATAGGGTGCTTTCCTCTTTGCCCTGTATCGTTTGCTTTATTTGTTTTTAAGTGCTTCCTGAGCATGAAAGGTTGGGAGGATTTAGGAATCCTCACAGCTGAAGGGCTTGAATATGTTGACACAAGTATGTCATTGTTTGGGATGGAAATCTCTCTCTCTCTGTCTGTGTGTTTGTAATGTGTGTGTGTGTGTATGAATGTTTATTGCTTTATCTAAACAGAACCTCTTCTAAGCCATGATGGAAGATGAATGATTGCCATAGCTATGTTCATTTGCATGATTTTACCATTAGGATTCTGGGCTAAGTAAACATTGCCTTTATTAAATTGCTGGTACTGCTACTTCTGGAACAAAGCCTATAATAAGCCTCAGCATATGTAACTGAAATAATTACTTATTTCCACCTTTCCATGCCTTTATTTTACATTGCGTGCTCCTTGTGGCAGGGACCTGCTGTCTTTACAGTTGGCCCTTGACTTTCACGGATTTGATTATTCACAAGTTTTTCTGCGCATGCACTCCTCCTCATCCTCCTTCCTGAGATTTTCCCCTTGGGGGAAAGAAGACCAGGAGGAAGGGAGCAGCTGGGAAGGGTGCGCACTTACCCATAACACCTTTTCCCATGCTTTAGCTGTTTCAGCAAGCTGGCTAATGCATAGGTGGAAAGTGAGAGGGGCATGCACATGTGCTCCTCTCCCAGAGGCAAGCCAGCTAAAGCATGGGTGGAAGGTGGGTGGGCCAAATGCATACATTCCTCTTCCTCCTCATTCCTGAGAGAAGCTTCCTTGGGTCAGCTAAATCATGGAAGGAAGGTGGGAGGGGCATGCACATGTAGGTGGGAGGAAGAAGAGTGTGCACATGCCCCTTCCCTCACTTATTCATGTTTTTTCCACTTTTGCAGGGATCTTGCACCCCAGCCCCCATGAAAGTGGAGGGCTGATATTACACACACACACACAAATAAGGCATCATGCACAAGGATAGCATTGTATAAATAAGAAATCATCATGACAATTCTATATCAGTCCCTAAAATCCTTATAGGTGATTTTAGAAATATGTTCTGGGAAATGAGGTGGAATGGTTATTTGGAGGTCAGATGATACACAAAAAGGCAGATACTATGGCGGGATACAAACCGCCACTTTGCGGCGTTCCCCCGCCGGCTCCATTTGCTCCGCGAGGGAGCCGCAGCATCCAAACCGCGCGACTCCCGCGCGGAGCAAAAAAGAAGCTCCATTTCGGAGCTTCTTTCTGCGGCGCACGGATGACGTAGCGAAGTGCCAAGGGCGCATTCGCTACGTCATTAGAGCCGCGACACGTCTGGACGCTATGCGTCCAGTACGTAAAGATGGCGCCGGCCATGTAGAAGGGCCGGCGCCATCTTGTACGTATTGTATACGTACTAGGGTTAGGGGGGTGCGGAAGCACTGCCCCTTCCTAACCCTAGTACGTATACAATACGTACTATATGGCGGTGTGTATCCCGCCAATGAGAAAATGTCTTATGTTGTGTCACAAAGCAGCTGGAAACAGCTGCAGTCTTGATTATAAGAACATCCACTTGCTGGCATTTTCTTCCCTCAGTGGCTAGAGAGCTGCTCCTGGGAACACCAGAAAGAGAGCATAATGGCAACAGTACCATCGTGCTTGTGTTCTCCAGCAGTTGATATACAGAGGGATGCTGTCTCTTGTAGTGGAGGAACTTTGTACCCATCACTGTGGCAGTCAAGATTCCACTATGCGACTCCAACTAAAGGAAGAGTTTAAGACTTAGTGTCCTAGAAGGGTTTGGATAATAAGGTGTCTTAGCCCCCTCTGATCAGAATCTTCCCATCTTGCAGGGAAGGTCTCACAATTTTTGCTTTAGCTTCCCATTCTGGAAAACATGGGACCTACATAAGTAGGTTTCATTACCAGAAATTCATCTGATATATAGCACAGTCTTGGCTTAAATTAATGAGGTACACATTTTAGTAACTGATAGAACCCAGAATGTTTTGATGTCGGATGGACAGAGTTTAATATTTCATAATATATTTTGAGAGAGCCAGCGTGGTGTAGTGGTTTGAGTGTTGGAGAACAAGGTTTGAATTCCTGCTTGTCCCATGGAAATCCACTGGGGAAGCTTGGGCAGACCCTGGGCACTCTCTTACCCTTAGAAGAAGGCAAAGGCTAACCTCCTCTGAATAAATCTTGCCAAGAAAACTCCATGATAGGTTCACGTTATGGTTGCTATAAGTCAGAAACAACTTGAAAGCACACAGCAACAAAATATATTTTGAGAAATGGAATTTCATGTTCGGGTTTGAGTAGAAACATTCAGCCACTATTACAGAATGCATGATAAAACAACAACAACAAACCCCAAAGAGGATGTACATATTGTTATTGGTTTCAAATAGAAATTAATTAAATGTCCTTTTCAGTGAGGACAATATTAAACAGAGGTAATGTTGCTTCCACTACCCCACATAGTCATAGAATTATATCATTCATTTGAGAAGCTGCAATGCTGTCATTCTATAAGAAGTCCTTTCTGGGTTTTTTCTTTCTTGATTTTCATTTTAAATCAGGAAAGTAGTTTGAGACTATCTATTTGAAGAACTCTACAGGCCTTTGCAAATTGTGGTGAGTTGCAGTTATGAAACAGTTACAAAAAGTGAAAAAGTGAGTTCTGCAGGTAAAATCTAATGATTAATATATTCCAGAGTGAAACGTCATGTGTTGTTAAGTGTATCTACCTGTTTATTGCAATTTTGCATATGTTTTTAAATAAGGTACAAAGCTTCTCAGTGTGATCTGGATTTAAGTTTATGCAGGTGAAGAGTTCTAACCCGTTCCTCATCTATGACAATCCCAAAAATTATTTTCTCCATAGCCTCTCCCTTTCCCAGTCAAATACTTTGTGGAGGATTTTCAGAGAAACCTTGGTATGTTTGAACGGGACGAGGAACATGTTTTTTGGCATGGGCTAAAGATGCCTGCTTGTAACTCTGGAGGTGCTCTTAGTGTAATGTATACTTTAACTTGAAACAGAATCATTGCAGCCAATTCTATCTGTAGCAAATTTTGACAGACTGTCCAATTGTATGTTTACTTGGAAACATTGCAGTCACCATTGAAGGCCAGAATTAACGGAGTTTTCCTTTAAAAGTATGTTTTTGTTTCTATAAATTGTTGCATGGATCCTCTGAAAAATTACAGTTCTGGAAAAGGAAAGGAGCCTTCAAATTTGTGCTAAATCACTAGAGCAGGAGCAGCTTAATCCCCTGCCCCCCATAAATGAAACAGAAATTCATTAATGTAATGTTAAGATTAGTTGAAAGTTCAGCTTTAATAGCAATTTTTATATACAGTATTGCCAATTAATATAGAGGCAGAATACAGTGTTTTGTATTTTAGGTTCAAAAATATTCTACTTGCATTTTTATGAACATTAATGTCATTAATATTTCCCAGGTCTCCCCAGAACTTAAGGAACACAACAAGAAAGCCTCTAATGCCAGCATCAGTATCAAATAATGTAGACTTCAAGATATTGCTGCTTGTTTACTTATGCTGCTTGAGGGATTTCTTTTGATTGTAGATTGTTCAAGAAGTGTAGACTTTAGTCAAATCAGCTGCTTGTAAATGTTGCTCATACTCAAAACACATACTTAGAATACATTTTTTGCTTGATTTCAGAGCCAAAAGAGGAGGTTCAAGCCTTTTTTTTTTTCTTATTAAAAACAGACCATGCTTAGTGGAAACGGAGCTGATGGATACAATGTAGAAATTGGCAAATCTCCACAGGAAAACAAAACAAAAGAAAACAAAACACATGATCAGTTTTTACATATGGGGAATAAATTTTAAAGGGCCCTGCATGGTATAGTGGCTTGAGTGTTGGATTACCACTCTGGAGACTATGGCCTGTTACAGACTGCCAAAATAAAGCTGCTTTGGGTCTCTTTGGAGGTATGCTATTTAAATGATGCATGGGTCCTAAGAGTCCGGAGGTTGCGCCAAAGCCACACTCCATTCCTAAGCACTGGAGTGCAGCTTTGGTGCAGCTTCCGGATTCTTAGGATGCATGCATCATTTAAACAGCATACCTCCAAAGAGACACGAAGCAGCTTTATTTTGGCAGTCTGTAACAGGCCTATGACTTGAATCCCATTTGGCTATGGAAACTATTGTGTGACATTGGGCAAGGACACACTCTGTCATCCTCAGAGGAAGAGAAAGGACAAATCTTGCCAAGAAAACTCTTAGAGTCATCTTAAGTCAGAAAAAAACATGAAGGCAGACAAAATTGATACGCCCTCTGCTAGCTTAGCAGATCATAGGCGGTGGCAGTATCCTGGTACTGGTAAGTGCTGGGCAGCAAGTCTGGGAGTACCCCCCCATTTCATTTTTCCACAGTGCCCCTGAGCAGTGCTATACCAAGTAATGTTGCGAAACTGAAATGACTTTATTTTGCCTCTGCTATAAACAGAAACCTGCACACCCACAACACATGCCATCCATACTTGCATGGATATTTTTTATCAGACTTTACATGATTCTTGTGTAGACGGCATGCACGCATGGTTAGTTAGGGTGGCAGATTGTCTCTGTAGGTTCTAGGTCTCACTAACCTCATCAGGGTATTTTTTAATCAGCACATCTTTCACTTGAATTGAAATGGAGCCTGAAAGTGCCTTATGGTTTCTGGAGTAGAAAAAGGAGTAGTACTGGATTTCATGGACCATGAACAGTTTTAATTATAGAGTTGGAAGGGCCCTCCTAGGCCATTGATTCCAATCTTCTGCTCAATGAAATCAATCTACAACATCTCTAGCAAGTAAGTATCTAATCACAACTATCATACTTAGAGTAGACTTTCTGAAACCACCAGACCATAAGTGCAGTCATGACTAATTTAAATTCTATTGATTTTCAGTGATTTGGCCTTATCTGGATCTATTCAGAAGACTTTGGAGATTGAATTAAGCAATCTTAACAAGATGCAAATGTTTAATTGAGTAAAATGTTCTTGTTGAGGCAGATGGCATCATGTGTATGTTCCTTCCATGAGTGATGATACAACATTTGCAGACAGTTCCCCGTGAGGCTTCATAGAGCATACTTTATTTTACTTCCTAATCCCACAATTAAGACTGTTGTGATAGTACTAAATTAAGTGGTTTTCAAGTGGTTTCTTTAACTCTTTCAAATTTGGTTTACATTTATGTTTTATGCTGTATGTCTTTTTTGTTAAATTTTAGTAAATGAGAATAGAAGCAGTTCTTTTCCATTTGAAAGCTCTGTTACTGAATCATATGAGTACTGTATACAGCCAACCAAACATTAAGATTCTGATTTGACATCCCCACAGGAAATATATTCAGGCTGAAAGTTAAAGCTATAATTCAACTTCTTCAAAAACTTTTTCCTAGGAGATTACATGTTTTATCCCTAATTACAAGCTGTGTGTCAGCCCATTCATCCCAAGATGTGCACTGCATATAATTTTTTGTGACTCATAATACCCTGAAAGATTGATAGAACAACTGAAATTACCTTTAATTAATAAAACATGAGTATGATTAAAAGTGAGTCCAAATGCCCATTATTATATCTTTTGTTGCATGAAAATCACTGAGTACTTTTTCACCCAAGGATACCATGGGTCCCTTTAATCTGCATGTGTTTTTTGAAAGTCTGATTAAGGGTGGATAGATGGCCCTGGGTGATCTTCAAAATCCCATTGCAGTCCCCAGAATTTCCTGTGGTGAGCTTGGTTGCAGTTGAGTACCCCCTGTTACCTAAAATCACTTTTGGTTCGGCATGTCGCCCAATTTCAAGGCAACATTACCTGCAGAGTTAAGAAACGGTTCATCGGTTCATCTGGAAGTTCATTTCATTAAACTACTATTTTCCATACATAGGAAATATTCTAGTAATTGTGGCAGCTAATTCTTAGGCATGTAAATGTATCCACTATGATCTTGAGATGAGTGTATGTATATGTGTGTGTGAGAGACATTTTTGTCTGTAACAGAGATTTCTTTCCCCACCAGCATCCATTTCAGAACACACCAAATGAATTCCAAAACTGTTGCGTTAACCAGTGAGGGCTGCTGAAAATTAGAATGGTTAAAACAAACACACACACCACAGCTGCAGGTGGCTTGCATCTGTCAAGAAACAGACAAGAAAAGATCAGTACAAAAATGACCATATCTTTGATCTCCAGTACCTAAGGGTCACTCTCTTTTAAAGGAATGTAAACTTTATGGATAAGGCAGCTGGAGTGGGTTAAACTTTGTGTGATGTCCATTCAGACATGATAACTGCAGGAATCTGAAAAACCTCAGGGAAGTAGATTCAATATCCTAGGAGTCTTGTTCTATTGCTAAACCTCAAGTTTTCATGTTTTCCTAACGCTTCATCTCTAAACTTTAACTATAACATGGTATAATTTTTGTGCAAGAATGATACATTTGCATGAATCTCTATATCCACAAACCTCTGCCATAGGCCTTCCTTCAGCTCATATTTTTATGTCTTTTGAATGACATAATGGGTCAATCCCATAATGGTAGTGTAATATTGGTAGTCTAATGCACTCTGTACTGTATCCAAAGAAGTGGGTTTATACCCATGAAATCTCATGCAAAAATAAAAACCAGTTTTTAAAGATGCTGCCACATTTCCTTTCTCCCCCTCCCACTTCCCTCCCACTTTTAAGTTTAAAGCTCTATGACCACATAGATATGACCCAACTAAAGAAGTATTTTTAAACAATGTCGTATCACTGTGTGATGAATGTTCTTCTGGAGCTAGTACAATGCCCCAATATCTCCTTTGGTTATTTGCGATTTCTGAAAAGCTAAAATATTGAGCCTTTCCCTGCATCAGCCACAACGAATATATTTGTTTTATCCCCTTGTACTAATTCTGATTGACAATATAGGAAATATTGTAATCATTATACTCTCCAACATGGAAAGATTTTACTTATTAGGTAAAAAATTCATATCATACACAAATGATCAGTGAAATCATCAGCCATGTTGCAATAACAGGCATGATGTTCTGCAGGTACATTGGATGGTGATAGGCTTTCTCTCCCTTTATTGTTTACATCGAGTAGGAGTACCATAGCTTTGTCTTAACAGGTCTACAGTGTGATGTCATGCCTTAAAATAATGTGTGAATTTTTGGTATGAGGAATTTTTGGACATTGCTAGTCATTCTTGGTCTTTCTTTCTCAACAGTTAAACTGAGCTCAGATTTGAACTACATGTTTTGAAGGAACCATGAGATTTCTAGTGCTTTGCTGTCTATTTAGTGCTAATGCAAGCTTGAAAGGGGAGGGTATTTGCAGGGTGAAATGAGTAGATTCCCTACCTCGAAGGTTCTTCCTGCAAATATCCTCCCAACCTGTATTCACAGTTGTTTTTGTCATTCATATGTGCCAAAATGGGAAAATAATCTGGCTGAGAATGAAGCTATCTGGAGCAGGGCATTTCACAAGGGGAAATTGCTGGGGAAAGTTAAGCACAAACTTTCCAACATGCTCATTTTCCCCTGTAAGTACTGTTTTCCGTCCCCCAGGAGCATTCACAACGCCCTGAAAAATGTGGGTTTGGGAACATACCTTTAGTAAGAAACATAGCACATTCTGACTTCAGAGTAGCATTTTAATGTCCCAGCAACACTGTTATGAATGTTAAAAATATAATTATGGTATTTGATCCTGGCAATTGAGAGAGAGGCCGTCTTCTGACTTTGTATACTCTTGGATATCAGTGATACATTTCCCATAGTGTCATAGGCATTTCAATGTTCAGGGTTCTGCTTTCTGTTTTTGCTTTTCCATCCTCCACCAAAGTTATTGGGGGGGGGGGTGCACCTGTGCATTTAGATAATTGTTCTTGTACAGCTTTGTAATTTAGCAGCAATAACTAAGCATGCAGTATGGGAGGTAAATAGGTGCAGAAGCCTTGCAAAGATAAGAATAGAAGCAATTAAAATCTGCTTGAAATGTCGAAAACATACAGAAATACTTTATATATACTGTAAAGTACACAATGTGTGTGTGTGTGTGTGTCCTTACCTAGAGCATATTGTGTGCCGTATGTACTTCCCCCCATTACTAAATGATCCTCTTCAGGTGCAAACATGAATGCTGTGTATCTAATTTTGTAGATGTCTTTGCATAATGAGACCACACCAGAGAAATCTGTTGTATATTTTCTAAAAGCAAAATGAGCCTGTTACACACAGATAGGAGTAAACACAGTATTTAGACAGATGAGAAATACCATTTTTTAAATCTCCTGGGAGTTTATTGTAGCTCCTTTGATGTGACTTAATTAGCCCACTCAAAATAAGCAGTGACTAACAGTCTAACAACTGGCTAATAGAAGGAACTACATAGTACATTTAGATTCTTAATCAGAATTTTAGCTTTCTTATTGCTTTATGGGAAACAGCTTTTAAAATGCTTTAAGACAATGATCTGAAAGTATGCCCCACCCCCCAACATTTCTCTAGCTTTAGCTTAAATGTCATTTCTGAGCAAAGGGGTATTAATACATATTCTTTAGTCAAAATGAGAAGCCTATGTTGAATTCTGTTACAGAAATCCAAATACAGGTTGAGTCTCCCTTATCTGAAATGCTTGGAAACAGAAGTGTTTTGGATTTTGCAATTTTTCTGATTTTAGAATATTTGCATATACATAATGTATTGTATCTGGCCTAATTTAAAATTGGACATGAGTGCGACAAATGGAAGCCAGGTACCACCGTGCAAGTCAATTGAATAGACACCATTACAGATGGAAGCAAGAAGCATGGTTCTTGCTTCCATCTGTGGTGACTTCTATTCACATGGACAACTATACATCAGGATGACTTGACCATATGATATGTGAGGTGGCAAGTTGCCACTTGCCTAGAATCATAGAATAGTAGAGTTGGAAGAGACCTCAAGAGCCATCATGTCCAACCCCCTGCCTTGAAGGAACTCTCAATCAAAGCATCACTGACAGATGGCCATCTAACTTCTGTTTAAAGACCTCCAAAGAAGGAGAGTCCACCACACTCTGAGGGAGTGTGTTCTACTGTTGAACAGTTCTTATTGTCAGGAAGTTCCTCCTAATGTTTAAGACATAGTGTTATGAAGAATTAAAATTTATTTAGTTCAGATGGCTTGGCAGTTTTCCTAGCATGGTGCACACAGTATATCTGAAATGAAACTTCAGAAAGGGACTGGCAGTCTATGTTTAGAAAGAATGGAAACTCAGAATGAAGGAAGGATGTTAAAGACACATTTATACAGTAATTGCAGTTAAACTTCTAATGGGCTGGATAATCTTTGGAGAAAAAAGCTTATGGAAAAATTAAATGGAAATAAACAGATAGTCTTGGAAAAAAAGATTTAAAGATGGAAATTTAGGAAGCATTGTGGATGTGATCTGGAAGGGAGTTCAAATTGTTTGAAATACATTCTGCCCCTTTTCTACAGTTATAAAATGAAAGAAGAAGTACAACTAGAAATGTAATGCGTTCAGTACAGATGACTGATAAACATTAGGGGTTACATTATCCAATACAATATTGATGGCTTAGTTTGTGGGTTGTTCTTCTAATTCACTTCAGTTTCCATTCTTGTAGTCTTGGTATTTCTTTCTTTTTCCCTTCCACTTTAAAAGGTCCAAGATTGTGAACTCCTGTGCTTGCAACTTACTTTTTAAATTTTTGTGAGAATATCAATAATACCTAATTATTTCAGTAGCAGACAGTTTGAGGATCAGGTCCACTGCCTGAATATCTTCCATTCTTTGCTTAGTACACATTTTCCCCATTTTCTTCTTTCATAACCACAACCATTTAAAAAGCTTCTGGGAATGAAAAGCAAAATACGCCCCCCTCGCTATGATCAAAGTATGAAAATAATAGATAGTGAAAGCATTATGTATGTGCAATCTAAAGAGGGCAACAACAAGAAAAGTATGAAAAACTACTGATAAGTTGAAAATCCATTACAAAGAAGAATATATGTCTATACATTTTAATATTGTTAGGTCAGATAATATAGACTAGCAGTAAAGCGCAAAATGTTTGTACAATGTTCAAGCACCACGTATAAAGAAAGTCCAATGTTTGCTATCTAGCCCACTGTGATAATTTTGATTTATATGCTCATGATGGGCTGGAAATCTGGTTTGTTAATGCCTTCCTGTGTCTGCATTGTGAAAGTGCTTACATTAAGAATAACTTCTTGCAAAGTAAACATTCTTGAGGTTAGAACAAAGAACCTCCCTGGAAACTTTCCTTCTTACAGTAAACTTTACAATTTGGTCCTGTGCATGATTATTGGGAATGTGAGCCTCATAGATTTCCACAGAATTTACCTTCCAATATGCTTGTGAAAGGCAGGAGGAAGTAAGCACTGTAGATTTCTTTAGAGGGTCTACAGGTACAGCAAGAGGAAAATTGCAGAGGTGGAGTAGGTTAAGTGAGTTCTTAGTGCAGCCAAAAATGTGTGATCAGGGTACATGAGAAGCCATACATACAGTGAATGTGGCCATGGTTCTCTTCCATCATTCAGAAGTGAAGTACCCGGCTTCCAAAATGTTAGACCCCTTCCTATACATAGGAAATCTCTTCCTTATAAGTTACCTATTCTATTAAACATTTTAGCATTACATTTGGGGGTCGGGGGCGACATTAGCTCTAAATACTATTTTGCTGGGAGGGACTGTTATTCTGCCTTCATTTTGGTAATTTAATGATGGTGAGCTTCCTTAGTAAACCAAATCTAGAGTACTAGAATGCTTATCTTGTATCCAGACCTTGAACATAAAAGGCATTTTACACCAGCAATTGTTCATTTAATGAGCAATTGCTGAGTGCAGGCCGGTTAAGGGATTGAGCTATATGCACCATTATTGCGAGAAGTATTCCGAAATACCAGAAATAGGACGTAAGCTCTGATCAGGGAGACTGTGAGCACAATTACCTTCTTTTCAAATCCTTCTGTGACACTGCGGGAGGAAAAAGGACTTTGAAACTTGAAAGGCGAGAGCTTGCTTTCAACCTCAAAAGCTAGGAGGAAAGGGCTCTGAAATTTGCTCAGTATTCCCAATTCACCATTAGCCTGTTTCTTCCTTTAGCCTCAAGGCATTCTCCGCTTTTTGAAAAGATGTTAAGAAATTCAGTCACAATAGAGAGCCTAGTTTTGAACATGTTTCACTCGGTCCATTGAGGTCTGGTCTTCAGCCTTTGTGTGGGGTGAATTGAGCTGAGCAGCTAGCTGGTTGGGGAGAGGTGAATGAGCAGTCTCTACGCAAGTCACCAATTCTGGCAAAAGAAAAGATTACCCTTTGCTTAAAAAGAAGAAGAAGAAGGAGAAATTTACAATATGCATTCCTGTACAAGCCTGCCAGTGGCAATCTGCGGAGCAGAGCTTGGGCTTAAGTCAATATGGAGCACTTTGGTTTATAGTAACTCTTGTTAAGTTTGCCTTGTAATTGAAGATGCTGTTGACCTTGCTCGAAGACCATTTGTAAAACCGTTTATTTAGCATAAACTGAAATAATAAACCCTCCTTCTCTTAGGGCCGATTGTGATAGGGTGACATTAGTTTGATTTAATGATTAGCAGCCTGACCCCTCAGCTTGAGAGAGCGGCTTGAATAGGGAGAGTTCACTACCAAGCGCACAGGAAGAATACTAATGAGCTTGTTAAATTTAGCATGGCACCAACCAATTTTAATTCCTCTAATGGGAGAAGCACTGCCTCTGAGAGAGAGGGAGGGATTCAGAGAGAGAAGAGAGACTGAGGCAAGGAGGGAGAAAAAAGAGGGAGAAAGTGAGAGACAGTTAGAGAGGAATGCCCCCCACATCAGTAGCCAGAGAATTTCACTCAAGACAAGAGCTTCCAGAGAGCAAGACAAGATCCTTCCGATTGAGTTGTGAGTACCTTGTCTGCTTTTTTTAATAAACACATAAGTAACATATCCTCCTTAACTGCCTGCAAGACCTTAACTTTAAGAAAGGTAAAGCCCTGCACGCTAAGATTTCTTTGGATGGGCTTTTCCATAGAACCTGAGCTTGAGAGTGGTATTGTGGAAACATTCCTAACTGAACTCCAAACTTTTTTTGTTCAATGGTTTTTGGAAATCAGGAAGGTTTAATCTTTAAAACTGAGTGTTTGGAGGGAAAAGTTCATTGGAGGAATTAAGTTTCACACATGAACATGGTGCTTGTGTGGATGTAACTTCGTCTTAAGTGGAGTAAACTAAATGAATAACTGTGGAACTATATTTGGGTGGGTAAAGAACTCTGGTGATTAGATACTCTGCAAGTAAAAGTCTTCTGAAATTAATTTTGTCTGCATGATTTTTTTAAAGCTCACATACATTTCATACCTTACTGGGAATAATGTAGACCATCTGTATATTGGCGTACTTCCATGTATAATCCCTAAGAAGATAGTTCAAATTGTTTGAAGTAACACGCTCTAACTCTCTATGTTCAACGTGTGTGTGTGTTTGTATGTATAGAGAATTGTTTGCACATGCTCAAAGACACTCTTCTTTCCATTCAGACGGCAAAAAAATGTTCTTCAGATGTGTGATATGGGATCTATGATCCATGGTATCAAATACAGCTGCCAAGATTGTGTCCTGTGTTAGTGTAACCCCTGCGAACTGAGAGAGAGTACATGTGGAATGATGGAATTAGTATATGTATGTATTTCACTCACTATTCTTTCATTTACCATAAAGCTGGAGAAATAAATAAGATTATAAAGCATCAGGCAGTTAACTGACATAAAACAACGAAATGTATGCTAATCCAGCTCTGACTTTCAGGTGCCACGTGGCCTGCTGCAACAACCTCTTTATGAGGGTGGTGATAGGCTTTTGATGGCAAAGTAGGTGACATCTTAAAACCAGGGCAAGCTGTAACAGTTTCACATTTTTGGCTTGTAAGGCGGGATTGGCAGATGTTGCTGGAGAAGTGGCTTGTTTGCTTACATTTTTGCTGTAGACCTCCACTTGTTGCCATGGTGGACAGTGTGTTTCTGTCAATAATTTGGCCTGGCGCAGCTTGTCTGCACTGACTCTTAAATTTTATTGAACAATTCAACTGAAACAGAACAAGATTAGACAGCTTTCACCTTTTGGCTCACTGAAGTGGTTTTACTGCTGTTATAAGAGCTGGCGGAATTACTGCAAGAAAAGTTTTTCCGCTCCCTGTATAGAATGTGTGATTTTAAACCACTTGGCTATTTGTATTCTGGAGTGCCTGCACTGTCAGGTTTTTCATCTGCCCTCTTTAAAAAAGAAACACTGAAGTGCAGGGTGTGAAGTAAACTCGTAACAAATGGCTTATCCATTGGAATGTCTCATTAGTACAAAAATGCCATTGTACACAAAAAAAGGGAAAGGAAAGGGGTTGCTTTTGGCTGGCAACTGTCTGTGCTTCACCAATAAGTGGTGTTACTTTCATGTGAGAGAAGTATATTATTGGCAGAGGTGCTCCTCCTTCCTTTGTATTCTGTGCATATTTTTTGTAAAAATCAATTATACAGTATTTTGCTTTGCTTTAAAACATTATAAAGGTTTCAAGCTTCATGCAGACTATACTTCTACAAAACAATCCTTTGGTTACATAATTAAGAGTCTCACTGTACTGTATTTATGTTTGAAGGGACAGAGCAAAAATATTGCTCAGACACTTGTTGCCATCTGGCATTTTGTGCTGGCACATTTTAATATAGTGTAAACTTTTAATACATCCTTAAACCAGGCTAAACCAAATTACTTGAAAATAAATTTTACTTTCAAAAACTTAACTGAAACTTCTTTGGAATTAAACTGATTGCTGGAATATACTTTAGAGTTAGTGTTAGATCACAGCTTGTCAAGTAGAATGAAATCAGTGCCAAACTAAGATCCAGTAAATTACATTGTTAAGCAAGTACTGTAGCTCTTACATGTTATATCTAAAAAAAAGGTATTTTTAGCAACTGTAAATTAAACTCACTGATCATTACTCTTAATACAATATTGAGCCCAAACTTGTCTGATTAAATGCTCTAGGAATATACTGAATATCATACCTATAGACCCTTTTCTTCAAGAAGTAGAGAATAACTTGGTATCCTAGAAGAGAATATAATTTAAAAAAATATAACCGGAGAGAAAAAGTAAACTTGTTAGCTATTTTGGTTTCTTCAGGTAAGCCTTTTAGATATATGATTATAATTGTACATTTTACAATACTATTTTAATTGCAAAGTAATTTATAATATGCAGGTAAGACCATGTAATAGTTCCTTTGTTTCTAAAACCAAGAGAAAAAAAACCCTAAAATTATATTTTTACCAGGTTTCCAAAGTGTTAGAAACTTAAGAGTTCTGAGAACTGTGTATTGAAGGAGAACCAAGCCTAATGTTTTTTCAGTCTAGCTTGTGTTTATAATACTAAGGTCACAACCATTTCAAGGTCCATGATAATATTTGATGGACATATGTTTAGTCTTTTGGTTGGTTTTAATTACTCCTGCACAGAGGAAATTTTGAATAAATCTAATGGCTTGTGTTATAACACTGAAATAAAAGCAGAATTAGTCCCATGTAAAAATCAATTTCTGATTTCTTTTGTAGCAGACAAGGTAAAACACATAAAATGTCAAGTTTTGCTCTTATCCCTGTTTTTTCATTAGTGTTATTAAGATTTGTAATTAATGTGCACAAATGGCTCCATATTTTCTCCCACTATCAAAAGTTTTTTAAAAGATACAAATTGCATTTTCTGCACCTTACATTTCATGCTTAAATGTCTTTGGGCACTTAGTTTAGTTTCATCAATATTGCTGAACCATTTTTCTTGTTAATAAGTTTTCTTCAATCTTCTAAAAGAAGATGTTACTTTTGTTAAGGGTTGCCATTACAGATAACTTTTAAATAACCTATAGGCCACTTTAGGTTACTCCTTCACATTTATTTTTTAAAAAGACAATTAGGACCTTTTCCATCTTGCACAGCAGAAATCATTCTGAGAAGTGTCATGTACACTGATGGCACTATATAAATAAACGACAACAACAGTAATACAAACAACAGAGCATTCATTTATCTGGGAACTGCAGCCAATCACAGCTTTCTGGTGAGTGTATGATTTGACAGATGTTTTACATTTTAGGCATGTAATTCCAACCAGTTAGGCACATTTCCAAAAATATAATTTATTATCTGCTCCTTCTTAAAAGAACAAGCCCAGGAATTGTTTTAAAATATACATAGTCATATTTGATAAAATCAGCAAGACACTTTAAAAGGCATTTTTGCATCAGATGCTTTCATTAGTCTGGACAGTATTCTACAGAGATATAGGGATGATGCCTAACTGCCTGCTTCTTCTAGTATTTTGATGAGATGTAGTACAGGAGGAAGGGAAACAAAACTGCAATTGGAGTTCAGAAACAGACTGCTTTTTTTTCTGATGGGGGAGTAATGTTGGCTTCATAGGCTTCTCTGTTTAAATGTTTGCATGCTCCCAATATGCTACTTCCTCATTGGGCTTTAGCTAGGATGCTTCCCCACTCCTGCATGGTTTGCAACCATTCTCCAGTGAATTTGGTGGACAATGCTGATGACAAACCTTTTGGAAACTATAGCTGCTAAGTTGGGTACCTGATTTGATCACACAAGATATGGTATTTATATTTGAAATGGTTGTCTGTCCAACACATAATGTCACAAGACAATTTGGGAACAGATTAGGTGAGAGACTACAGTGTTGACTGCATTCATCTTATTCGTACTTAAAATGCAAGTGTCTCAGAGATTCTTTTATTGATGTGGTTTTGATCTCTATACTATCAGCAGGAGCAAATAAGATTTAAAACTTTATTATCCAATTTAAAAGGGCTCTTCTTTTAAAAAATATTTCCCCCCTCATTTGTGTATCACAAATTTCTTGAATGATTGAAAAATTATTAAGATAGTTATGATTTTTACATTCCAAATTAGCAAATGTTCTTCTGTTGAAGAATAGTTTTTAAAAAGAAGTTCAAATGAACTTCTGGCTGAGATACAAGAACTTTAGACATTGTATTAATATTATATAATATGAAAAGATTCTAATAAACAAGCCAACTGCTCTGACATTAAGTTTATGTCATTCCTGTGAAATATATCATACTTCTCAAAATATGGATAGTTGCTCCTTTCCTTCCTTGACACAATTTGTCCTTCCTTTGCATTATCTTAACACAATATAGAAGAGTCTTTTCAGTGTGTCATAGTCTTTTTAAAGTTTTAAAAGTTAAAATGTTAAGCAGAACTGGGCATTCAGATAATATATGTTATTCATACTAGTTGTGCATGCCCACAGGATAATAGTAACATTTTTAAATGGTTAGTTGTGGTTTTTATATTTTTCCGCACCCATATAGTACAACAGGTGGCTTCACATATACTTAGAATAAGTACAGCAAGCTCCAGATTTATTAAGCATCCCTCATTCACTAATGTTAATAACTAACATCTTCCTTTAATATCAATGAGGTTTCTTTTTCCAGCAGTGTATCCCTAGGGGTACAGAATAGTGTGTTGGCCAGTACAAAGCACCACTGGGTGGCTAGGCTTGATTTAGTTTCTTCTAGCAGGGTTCATCTTCTGCGATTTGTGACAAATTGTTTTTTTCCTCTCAGTCAAGCAACCAAAACGTCTTAGCCTTCTTGTCCCGGTGGAAAGAAATAGCAAGCTTTTGTCCATTCCTGTACGATTAATGGCCTCTCTGGTAAATGCACCAGTGAATGGGGTGATGATGATCTACTGCACAACAGCCACTCTGCTGAATGGCTTAGGTTCTTCGCTCCCCCTTTAACTTGTTTCTAGGAACATCTTTCATAACCACACATGTACCTGCTCCTTTAAACTTGCCTTATGCTTTAAGACAGAGAAAACTTTGAAAGAAAACTTTGATTATTTGCTACAACTGAGTTAAAAGTTTCTTTTCCTCCCCTCCCCCTCCCAAATCTCTCTCTCTCTCCCCTCTCCTTTTCCTCCCTAGAGGATGAAAGTCCTGGACAGACCTATCACAGAGAGAGAAGAAACGCAATCACAATGCAACCACAGGGTGGGCAAGGCCTCAGTAAAATCAGTGAAGAGCCTTCGACATCTAGCGAGGAAAGGGCCTCATTAATCAAGAAGGAGATCCATGGATCTATATCTCACCTTCCTGAGCCATCATTACCTTACCGTGGGACAGTCTTTGCCATGGATCCCAGAAATGGTTATATGGATCCTCCTTACCGTAAGTATTTAATACAAGTTGATTTTTTGAAAGGGTCTGCCAGCTGTCATTATATTTTAATATTACTTTTAGAAGGGCTTTATTTCTAACAAGGTTTTAAAATCTTATCCTGTGGGAATGGGCAGAGACGGGTGTGTGTGAAAAGAAGTACACTGTTACATCATGCCATTAAAATTGACAAAAGACACAGCCCCCATAAAGTTCTATTGAATAAATCCCATTGTAGAGAGTGGAGTTTTGCCCACTATTCTGTTGAGCAATTCTTGCAAATTCCCATGAGTCTGACTGGAGGAGTGCCACACTGCCTCTACAAAGAAGGGTATGCTAACTGTTGCTATTTGTAATTTATTACAAATGCAGTAGCAGCTTTGGATTGGGAGGGAGGGAATGGAATGGGACAGATTTTATGTAAAGAAACAGTCTGATTAGTTCTTCTCTCACAAGATTAGAAAAGTATTCTTTGTATAGAATGTTTTCCTTAAACAATATTTTCCCCAAAGGCTGAAATGCAAATGAAAAGGCATGATTGTCAGGATTGGACTGTAGTAATGATATACAGCAAGAGTGGAAATCTTGATCAGAAGTTAATAAAGAGTAAAGATAGTGATACAGATGGGCAAAATAATTCCTTTACTGGCAATGGAGGTGGTTTAAAGCAATTTTTCCCATGTGATTCAGATTTAAAAAAGGGGAAATTATTTAGCTGTGTAGTAATGAAGCACATCTTGAGGTGTCAGTATGAGCCTTTTGATTATAGATTTATCATCTAGTGGGGTTTGTGCTTGTGCTTTTAGCCTTTCAGTCTCTGATGCCAGGTGACAGAGTGAGACCCATGATGAAGGGCAGTCTGGGTCTTGTGTCTCCCTCATTTTTCCTCTCACTGTCCCCTCCCGAATTCATTCAGAAACGTTAGTATTTGGAGGCAAAAGGTCATTAGCCAGATGACTGATTAGTGAGGACAGCTGATTAGTACTTTTTTTTGGTAAAGAAAGTGGTAGGGATAAAAGCTAATTTTATCCCTTCATTAGTTGGGTTAGCAGCAAAGGAGAATGTTCACTCATCAGGGTGCAGATCAAAGTGTGTCTTACGCAGAAACATTAAATCTCACTCAAACAGAAAAGAGTCTTTTAAAAATGAAAGCTGATAGTAAAAGTTTGTATCTTCCACTCACAAATGTGGATAGAGTAAGAAGAAGGACATTAGCTTACATTGCTACGGAGGTTTTCACATGCTAACTCTTGACTATACTCTGAGCACCCATGAGATTTGGGCACAAACCAAAACAATTGTCATCATGCTAGTGATTGTCTGTGTGCTCGTCTGCAGATCTCCCAAAATAAGCCTCTTTAAATCCTTTAACTTTGCTAGTTTATAATCATAATCTGCAGTCCTCAGCCTGTTATACAAGTAGCATTAATTTCATGTCATTGAACTAAACTGAACTAAATTGAAGTTACTTCTAAGAAAGTGTGGCAATGACAAAAATTCACCCAAGAGTGTACTACAATTCTAAAACATGTGAATCCCAGCCTGTTCATTATTGCAGATTCTGTGAAACCTTTCCAGCTTTTCGGAGCCTAACTACTTCCATTTATTTTCAGTGAGACTCTTACCCGGGGATTGTGTCCAACATTATGCATGTCTAAATGTGATTGCAGAACCTTGTAGAAATTATTTCCCCCAAATACAGCAGTTTTCTGAACAGTAATAAAATACAGATATAATTTAAACTTACTGAAGACATGGCACGTGCTGCTTTGACTCCTTCACTTGTTGCTGCTTTTTCTCCCAGATCTGTTCCCTGTGTTGCAGGCATCAGTCGACAGATAAAGTGTAAATTCAGGAACTGAAATTAAGCAACAATTTATACATGACAGCCAGTTCATGGAAAACACTCATCTTCGCAAGCTTCCTTTTGCCTTGGCATCTCATTTCATAGTTTTGAGACCAGGTGTCAGATCCTTATTGTTCGCCCTGTAGCTTCCTTCTTGGTCATAGATCACTGCCATGTGAATGTTGCACACAGAGAGACTGTCACATAGGTCATGAAACTTCAAATAGTACACTGAGCCATTTGCTCACCTCACATCCTGTATAAATCACTCCCAGTTTTCTGATCAGTTTATATGTTTACTTTTCCAAAATAAGCACAACTATTTATTGTGGCTGATATATTAGTTCCATCTTCACTGTTTGTTGTCATAAACCTAAGAATGAAATAGAAGAACTAATTTAGGCGAACCCTCATGACATTGGGAAAATGTCATATATTTTCAGCATAAATGAAATCCACTCAAGAGAATTTTAGAGCACTTTTCTTACAGTATATTAAATTCTGTAAACACACACACTCAGTCATTTTTCTCTTTACCTATAATCACTTTTAGACAGAAGGACAACTAAATAAATGACAGAGTGTCTGATTAAGTAAACAAGAAAGAAGAAAAGTGGTTTAAATTACTTTCATATTTAGGTATTATTCAAAGATATAGCGGTGTTAGTCTGTAGAATCAATATATAGAGAGATCTTATAGCACTGAAAGAAAGAAACTGGCAGCATGAGCTTTTGTAGACTTCAGTTTACTTCCTCAAAAGCATCTGGGGAAGTAGATTGAAGTCTATGAAAGCTCATGCTGCCAACTTCTTTCTTTGTTAGTCTCAAAGATGCTACAAGAGCTCTCTACATTAGGTATGTGAACATTCATTTTGACACACTGAAGAACTCCTTTACATATGATGGCTGTAGTCTCTGCTGTTAGACTAATTGATCTTTGTCATCACTTCTATTTCTGTATTTGTATACATTCTGAAAATGCCACATTATATGTTGTTTACATTACAGTTTTGATGTGTGTAAAGAGTTTTGCCAGTTTGGTTGGGCTTCATGGTGAGTTCACAAATCATGCAAGGAATCACCTCCCCTTGGGAAGTGTGTCACATTTGTGGCTTGAAAATATGCCCAGAGGTTGACCCACACAGAAAGAATTCTGTATGTGTACCCATATTAATATGTGTATAATTGCAGAGAGAAATGTTCATGAAGTATAAAGATGTACTTTTATCAAGACAGTAATTACATTGAATATGAAGCCCTTAGGTAGCACCTGTAAAGAGTGCTGAATTTTGTAGTCACATGATGACCATCCTTTAGCTACAATTAGAGCATGAACCAGAGAACTTGTCCCTTCTCTCCTTCATTTTTTAGCACTTTGGATGAGTAAATGGACCAAAAAGGCTGCATTTTAACTGCAGTTTGGTATGTAATTCCTTTATTCCTTGTAGTTGGAAAATGTGACATTTTCAGAATGTGTGCTTTGTGTTTCTTTGTAGATCCAGTTTTACTTGAAAAAGAAGGCAATCTTACCTAAAGAAGAGGGGGGGGGGAAGAAACAAAATATCATTTCCCTTCCCTTCCCTGCCCTGCCCTGCCCTGCCCTTTTTGGCATCAACAGTAGTTAGAAATGGTTTGGATTCTTTCCATTTATATACATAGGCATGTTACTGTTTATGTATGGTGCCTTTTTTGTGTGGTTTGTTGCTCTTTACCCAAGAAGACTGATATGAGTAACCTGCTACAATTTAAGGGTCTATCTATTTAAGGGTGAATCCTCTGTTGAAGGAAATAGCTGAGACACAGCACAGGGTTGTGTTTTGAGGAGATGTGGAGTAGGAATAGCTCAGAATTCCGTTCTGTAAGCTATCATCAGCTGTTAAGCCATTGTTGACTAGCTGAAGACTAGTTCTCCTTGTCACTTCAGACTGTAGGAGTGGACTGGAATGATTGAATGTTTTGAGACACAAATGTATTCCTTGTGTGTACAAAAGTGAAGAACAGGGAGAGTCTAGTCTGTCTTTCCACATGATATGCTGTTTTTTAATGCATAGGAATATTTTCTGAATTTATGTATGTGTTATGTATAAGATAGTGAGGGAAGAGGAGGTGTTTAGTTGTATAAGCTGCCATCAGCAGACTAAAGTAGTATTAGCAAAGATGCAGGGTCACTACTTCAGTGAGAACAAGTACATGGGCAGGTCAGTCCAGCACTTCATGTATCCCGATGATCTAGACACAGTGATCTGTTCAGGACTCTGGAAGTCTTGGAAAAGAAACATGTAGGTAGAACATAACTTGGAGAAGAATGTGAGTACTGACCAGGCTGGCTGGTTGATTATTGTTAGTTTCATCCTTCTTATTTTTCTCTTAATTTCTGTGCTAGTGTAATTCATATTAGGATCAAGTTATTCTTGACTTATGGTGACCCTAAGGCAACCCTATCATAGAGTTTTCTTGGTGAGTTTCTTCAGAGGGCATATGCCATTGCCATTCTTTGAGGCTGAAAGAATATGGCTTGCCCAAGGTCACCCAGTGGGTTTTTATGCTCAAACAGGGAATCAAAACCTGACCTCCAGAATCATAGTCCAGTGCTCAAACCACTATGCCATGCTGTTTCTTACTTAGCATATATTTCTCACTTTTCTGTTAAAATAATACACAATATAGTTTCCC
Source organism: Sceloporus undulatus (assembly GCF_019175285.1). NCBI lineage: Eukaryota > Metazoa > Chordata > Lepidosauria > Squamata > Phrynosomatidae > Sceloporus > Sceloporus undulatus. The sequence continues at coordinate 65,672,189 of NC_056527.1, read as the reverse complement.
TTATCTAAAATGCTTGGGACCAGAAGTATTCTGAATCTTGGATTTTTTCAGATTTTAGAATATTTGCGAATGCAAAGTAAGATACTGTACCTTGGAGATGGAACCCAAGTCTAAACATAAAATTCATGTATGTTTTATATACACCTTTATAACCATCACTGGAAGGTAATTTTATACATAATATTTTTAAAAGTTTTGTATATGAAACAAAGTTTGTGTACACTGAACCATAAAAAACAAAGGTGTCATTACTGTAGCCACCTAAGTGGACATTTTGGATTTGGGAGTATTTCAGATTTTGGAATTCAGGGTAAGGGATACTCAGCCTGTATAACAAAGGAACAGAATTACATACCCATTAAAAATAATAAAAAAGAGGCAGCAATATTGAATCACAGCCCAAAACAACAGAAAACAGATCACTATAAAGCTAGCTTGAGTTTAAAACCCCCCATAATTTTACTATTTTTCAAATAGTGGAAAGAGAAAAAATCAGGTAGAATTCCACCAGAAGTTATGGGGTCACTGCCAAAAATGTGCCTATCTTTCATAAATAAGATAGAGAACAGGATTTGGAATTGTATTGCATTGCTTGGCATCACTGCTGTACATGAATTTGAGGAAGAATATTCATCATTATTAGCCTTGTGGCCAAAATATTATTTTCCTGACACTTGAGAAATCCCTTTGAGAATAGTTATGATCATTTTTCATAGTTTGGTATGTTTTTGAAGGCAAAGATTGTAGTATAAAATTTGGAGAATTGTGGAATCAGAAGGAAAGCGGTTCTTATGTGCACAGTAATTCAAGCTATGTGAATTACATTGATTGATTTCAAAATGTGAACTGAATGAAATTTTTAAGGATCTCTGCTGTTGGACATTGGGAAGTTTTGATACTTTGGATCTGAAAATCATTTGTAGAACTTTGGTTGCTTCAGAGGCTTAACACATACATGGCTTTTCAAGCTTTCCTCTGTGAATAGAAACTTTTGCATGTTTTTCATTAAACATGCTGTCCCCACTTTTTATTGTAAAGGATAGTGACTGGCAGCTAAAAACACTGGACATGGCAAAGAAGGAAGAAAACTGTTTTCTCTTCCCCATGTGTGCAGTGGTACTTGCAAGAGACAAGAAAAGGACTTTTTCTGAATAGCATTCTTATAACTCCATTTCTTCATTCCTTTAGTCAGGCTCTGAAAAATTTTATTGCCTTCAAGACTTTGCAAACATTTTGCACCCTTACCCTCATAATACAATCATAGTGTTTGAGTGTGTGTGTGTTGCTTTGTTTTCAAACAGTTTCCAACTTATTGCGATCCTATCACAGGGTTTTCTTGGTTAGTTTCTTCAGAGGGGGTTTGCCATGCCATCCTCTAAGGCTAACAAAGGCCCCATACAGACAGGCCAAAATAAAGCTGCTTCAGGTCACTTTGGAGGTACGCTGTTTAAATGATGAATGCGTCCTAAGAGTCCACCACTAAAACCACGCTAAAGCCACGGTCCAATCCTAAAGACTGGAGCGCAGCTCTGGTGCAGCTTCTGGCCTCTTAGGAAGCATGCATCATTTAAACAGTATACTGCCAAAGTGACCTGAAGCAGCTTTATTTTGGCCTGTCTGTATGGGGCCAAAGTACGATTTGCCCGAGATCACTCAGTGGGTTACCATGGTTGAGTGGGGATTTGAACTCTGGTCCAACACTCAAATGTCTACACCAAACTAGCTCTCACAATCAAAGCACATTACAACAAAAACACATAAGCCTAAATCCAATTGCTAGCCCCAACTACAGTGGATCCATTGAATGATTACCATTTTGCAGTTGATTTCTTAAGTTTACTCTAACTGAAGCTAGTAATTTGATACAGAGTGAAGGATTGGGTCCAGTTTAGATAGTTTTGCTTACTAGGGTCGCCTTAGGGTTGCCATGAGTCAGAAAGGCGTACAGCACACTCACACATTTCTCAGTTTTTTTCTGCAGGAGCCAGCATGGTGTAGTAGTGGTTTGCATGTTAGCTTATGACTCTAAAAGAGCAGGTTTCAAATATCCACTCAGCCTTGGAAACCAAGAGGGTGACCTTGTGCAGATCACCTCCTCTCAGCCTAGAAAAGGCAGTGACAAACCTCCTCTGGTTAAATCTTTCCAAGAAAACCCGACGACGACGACTACGACGATGATGATGATAGCTTTATTCGTATCCCACTTCTATGTTACAAAGGCAACCGGAGTGGCTTACAATTTAAAATAGGGTTGCTCTATGTCAAAGTCGATTTGAAGTCCCATAACAACAATAGATTTTCTTCTATAGGTCCTCCTTTATGTCAAATAATGGGGTTATCAATATGTGTCATGCGATAGACTACAGATAAGGGATGCAAAGATGAACTGTTCCAGTTTTAATCCAGAAATAGTCAGTGGTTTAAAACCTTTGATCCTCCAGATCTTTTCGACTTCAGCTTTTGGACTCCCAGAATCTGTCACTATTGGTCAGGCTGGTGGAGGTTTCCGGAAATTTAATTCAAAAGCTGGAGGATCAAAGTTTGATAACCCTTCTATTAGGTTATGGTCCCAGATGCAAGGAAATACTCCAGAAATTAGAGTAGAACTACAGTGGAGAGATAACCAGAATCAGTTATGTGTCCAAAAAATTTCAGATTAAAACTTCTGGCCTCACACTAATTCTCACTGGTCTTATGCAGAGGTTTGGCTCACCATCACAGCGTACCAGCTTCCTCCTTGTTGAAACTACTACTGCTACAAAGAATAAGCCCTTCTCTAAAGATGCCAGCCACAGATGCTGGCGAAACGTCAGGGAGAAACTTTTCTGCAACATGGCCACATAGCCCGAAAAACCCACAAAAAACTATGGATGCCGGCTATGAAAGCCTTCGACTTTACAATAAGCCCTCTTCTTTTACATAAAAGTTATCTCTATGCGTATGTACTTTACCAGATTATTTCTGTATCTATAAAGAGGGCTAGTTTCCAAAATGTATGGTAATTCTTCTTAGACATACTGTATATTTACTTTGAGTATCTCCACCTAAAGTATAGCTCTTTTAGTGCATTTCATCCACTAGCTCAAGGGCAAATGCCACTGGAAGAATGCACCTCTTCTCTCCTAGGAAGACAGGAGGGAGATGATATGGTCCCTGAAAAGAAGCAGATGTAGCATGGTTCTTTCTTCTTCCCTTCTAGGAAGTATGCCAGCTAGAACTGAAGCCATCCTAATCCTATTTGTCAGCTACCAAAGGAGCTGCTGTGATGGATTATCCTGGAAAAGGGCATTATTGGGTTGTCCCAGTCCTGAACAGGGGCTTTGTGGCAGAGACCACTTGTACTTCATTATTGTACACTTGACGATGGGAACTTAAATGTATGAACTGGCTTCACAGAAAAGCATTGCATTAGAGGCGATATTGAAGTTCTGTTTGTGATTACCCATTTCTACATACCCAGTGCCATGACATTGCAGTCATCAAGTGAACTACATGAGACAATCTGGTGTATGACTTCTCTCAACTTGAAAATAGATTTAGACTAATGAACAAGGATGAGCAGACCAAAAATAGGGAAATTAATCAAATTACAGTTTAAAAAACTTTCCGGGGTATGAGCTGTTACAGTGCAACATTAAAAGGATGGAGTGGGAAAAAAACACAATGTAAAGTTTTGAGTTTTATGGGTTTATAATTTAAATACAGAACCAAGAGGAATATGGGGAAAAGCAATGAACATGTCAGTAGTTCATAGTTTATTCTTTGCAGCACTGGTGGCATGCTTTTGTAAGCATGTGGGAAGGCCACTGAAAACAGCATCCTCATTTGGAGCTCTCTCGATAACATGATCATATGATACCGTCCGCCCTCTGTATCTGCAGACTTGCCATCCGTTGCTGACAAGCCCATGGGGAGGTGGCAGAGGAGGAGGAAGTGGTAACAGGGAAGATGGGGAAGAGGTGGCAGAGGCAGCAGAGCAAAGAGGAGGAAGAGGCAGGAGGAGGAGGAAGAAAGATGTCATGGAGGAGGAAGAGGCTGGAGGGAGTTGGAGGAAGCTGCGCTGGAGGAGAAGGAGGAAGATGATGATGAGGAGGAAGTAGTGGGAGGAAGCAGAGGAACTACTGCCTCAGGTGAAAGCAGGGAGGGAGAGAGAGAGGATGCATGAGGTGAAGTCCCATTGACCCCAATGGTGGCGCAGCTGTGTGTCTGTGCCATCATTGAGGAAAATGGGACTTGAGAATCCATCAATTTTGGTATTAATTGGGGGGGTCAAGAACATGGATACCGAGGACCCACTGTATGATGTTTTCATGTGTGTTTCCTTACCAGTGGTAGCCAAACATGGACTAGGTTTTGTGAAAATCTGCACGTTACAGTGTAAGAGGAGTTAACACCAGAAGGTTTCTGCAAAATCTTGCAAAATCCTACATCTATGGACATCACCTGCTTTTAGAACTGCAGTCGGTCCTTCACATTCACAGGTTTCAGATTTGTAGTTTCGACTATTCATGACTTAGTAGTTGCTGCATAACAGGGTTGGCCTCTTTACCCCCCTCCTCACCCTTCCTCCCAGCCAGTGAAAACCAAAACTGTACATTCCCCTGCTTTGTCAATTTTTGCATCCTGATGATTTCCAAAGTCCTTTCCTTCACTGTTTGCAGCCATCCCCTGAAAGAGTCCAGTTTCTCTCCCTTCCTCCTCTTCCCCCTCCAAGCCAGTTAAAACCAGCAGCGTACATTCTCTTTCTTTGCCAGCTTTGCTTCCTTCTCATTTCCAAACTCTTGATTCTGATGTTTGCAGCCACCCCCCTTAGAGGATAAACCTTCTCTCCTGGTCAGACAAAAGCAACACCATGCTTTCCCTTTGTGGTGATGGCTGCAAACACTGGATTCAGTAGAAAGACTTTGGAAATGAGGAGCATGCAAAGTTTGTCAAAGTGGGGAAGATATGGTATTGCTTTGTCTGGCCAGGAAGGAGGAGAAGGAAGAGAGAAGATGAATATGAATCCTCTGCAGTGGTGGTACTAACATCACATTGAAAAAGCTGCTAACATCAGATTGAAACTTTGGAAATGTGGAGAAGTTGTGTATTGCAAGGATGCAAAGATAATTATGGGTGGTACTCTTGGTGGGAGAGGGTGTTGTTTATGATTCATATGGGGGGGGGGGAGTAATATGTTTCAACATTTTTCCAGTTTTGCAGGGGACCTTGGCCCTAGTCCCCCAAATGTGGAGGGGTAACTGTAATGTCATTTGCAAACTTGGAGCTCAGATATCAGCAATTTATTTGATTGTACGCTTTAGTTCTGTGAAAAATGTGAGGCTTGTTATGCCTAATTGGAAAGTTTCTATCACATCTTGGCATCATGCACACCAACAGACAGTTTCTATAGTGAAGAAAATGATCCTAGGCAATGTTTCAATGTGTCCTGTGTTTTTTCTCCTAAATAATTAAGAGTTCATTTAAGTTGGCACCTAGAATACCTAAATTATTTTATCAGGCTGAAGCAAAATAGATGCTATGAAGTATGTAGTAGTAATATTTCACTTTGGTGATTGGAAGAAAAACCCTTACAAATTGCATGCATATTTTATCTGTGTATAAAACTATTACTAAATAAGAGGTTTTAAGCTGCACTATCTTTCGTGACTGTTCTGATTCCCCCATCTCCATTTGGACTAATTGGAGAGTATTACAGGAATCAGTGTGGTCCCACTGGTATGTGGATTTTGGATATGGTCATAGCCAGAGGATCCTCCATCTCTAAGTTCATAGATACAAAACAAGTAGGGACTTCTTTGGTCCCATGTTATATTATGTTTTCAAACAGCTTAATTAATCTTTAGCCTTGTATTTGCCTCTGTGAGGCCCCTTCTACTTTGATTAGTGTATTCTCTTTAAGTTGATTTGCTTTCTTGTAAATGAGATATTACACTCCATGACTTCAGCACTTGAAACTTACACAATTAAAACATTTTACTTGGTATATTGTTGGGTTTATTTAGTTTTTTTTTTGTCCATATAACACCCAAACATACAGTTAGACCTCCACATTTGTGGGTTTCACTTTTGGAGATTTGATTATTCATGGTTTATTTTGCTGCTGCCTCCGCTGCTGCCCTATGCCATTTTTAATAGGGATTGCAAGGATCGCGAGACAGAAAACTGTGAATGAGGCTTGTAAATCCCTATTAAAACAGCATAAGGCAGCAGTGGAGCAGCGGCAAGCCCCACTCGCAACCCACTTCTGCCTTGCAAAGGAACCCTGCTGTCTCGAGGTTTGTGGTGGGTTGAATCCACAGATGATACTTACTGTGTGCTAATTATTGCTTGGGAAGGCTGAGTTATTCACGTTTTTTCCACTTCCATTGGGGTTCCTGTGCCCCTAACCCCCGAAATGTGGAAGGGTAACTTGTAGTTTTAGGATTTCATAGATTATTTTCTTACAGTTTTATTGACCCACTGAATGAGCTGCATTGGATGAATACATTGTGGTTGTGTGAAAGGTGGGGCCATTTGTGATATCAAATAATAATGGGCTGCATTTATTTAGCTTTGCCTTTTGAGCAAATTAAATACCAGAATTCTGGAGATGTTAATGGATTGGAGCTCCTGTCAAAGAATAAGAAATGTATGTCTAATGGGCTTATAGAAACATTTTGTCTGGATCTCTTTCACTTATTCATATACATGTGCTTCTTTGTCTGTGGAATGTATAGAGCTTGGGCAGGGAAGTTAGAAAATTACTGCCATTATTATAATTGCTAACTTGGGAATATGAATTTGTTGCCATTAATGTTGTGATTGTCAGTGTTTAGTTGGATGAGTTGCATTAATTGTAGAGTTGTTTTTCAAAACAAGCCATGGGATTTACAGAGAATGGCAGGAATTGTCACCATTGACCATATGTGGGTATATTTGGAGTTATATGTTGCCTAATATAGAGGTTTGAATTAATGTTATTTTATTTTTGTCCAACATATGCATGTCCAACATATTGTTTGTCAATGCTTCTCAAAGTGTGGTGGGTTGTCACCAAATATTGTTGGACTTCAGTCTTTGAAAGTTTGCTATTATGCCTAATGATAAAGGATTCTGGAACTGAAGTCCAGTAAGAGCTGCCTAGTTGAGAACCCAGTCTGTAGTATTCTTGGCTGCATTTGGATAAACTGAAGGGTATTAAGTGTGGATATCTCTGGATAATCCAAATAATTTTTTATTTATTATTTATTTTTTATTTTACATACCCCACTCTTCAGCCAAGGCTATCAGAGTGGCTTAAATTTTGTTAATTGGACATTATGTGTGGTGGATATGAAATATTATGTGCAGACTTTGGATCTATGGATTGCAGGTCCTTCAAATCGTGCATTTTCTGTTTTTATTTCCTTGTTAGCTATGGTGACCTAATATGTGATGACTCACTTAACAGGACTCTTGACTCTTGTGACAGTAGCAAGAAATAATTACTTTTAAAAAGTAATTTAGGTTATAGTGTGTATACTAGTTGTTGATTATTAGCTCCGCTCGGCCACCTCCTGGCCCAATTTAGAAAGGACTAAAACCTTCTATTTTCAACTTGCATTCCCGATCAAAGTCCATTGGGCCTCTTCTCTCTGTGGCAAAGAGACTGGCTAACAGGGTTTTTTTTATTTTGTTTGTGTGTATTGTTTTTACCTGATGTATGTTATTTGATATTATGCTGTCAACGCCCTGATCTATGGAAGGGCGGTATAAAATAAAAATTTTATTATTATTTATTATAATACCTGATGGTCAGAAAACGTTTATGTTTATGTCACAGCGATCATTGGTAATGGTGAAGTAAGTTACCCAAGGCTTTATCTATACATGTTAGAGAATAAATACTGAGGTGGTAGAATATGCTGTATCCCTTCACATTGTAGATGGGGTATTTACATATGGAAGTGAGCTGTTCCTTGCAAATAGGAAGGAACAAAATTGCAAAGTCGGTGTGTACGTACTTGACTAGACTTTTGTCTTGATGGGATAGTGATGTTATTTTTAATTTAAATAGGTTTTTAAAAAGGGGGAATAGTGAGCTAAAGTTATTTCACACCAGTTTCCTGCTGTAAGATTTCATAAGTTATTTTCCAAGAGTTTTCCAAACTCCAGCCCAGCTTCCATGTCACCAACTTAGGTAGGGAGGAAAAGAGTGAATTGCACTCAAGAAGAGTTGTAGAAATGAGGTGCTCTTTTAAAGGATTCCAGGCCATTGCAGTGAAGTTTGACCAATATTCTTGAATTCTGTTATCACTGGAACTCAGGGAATTGTACCCATTTGTTGTTCCTGGTAAATGATCAGGATTTTTTAAAGTCCCCATGTTTATGAAAGTCAGCAGTTGTCTTAATCCATTACCATAAAGAGGAGACAACTCAATCGTGATGGAGGAGCATGGGGTGAGGCGGGGAGAGGTGGGCATGTATGGGGGTGCCTCCATGGTAGTGCTTTGCCTCTGGGCACACTGATGCACTTACGGGTGGTGTATCACTAGTAACTGTGCAGCCGATCACACAGGGCATCCAGTGCGATGGCAGCTGGGCAGCAAGAGGGAAGTATTGGCTGTCACAAATGGCGAGTTTGTGTGATTGTGTGCATGCATGATGGGGAGGAAAAAATAAAAAACCACCCAGAAACAAAGCACTGTGGCATGATGCGGGTGGTAACCTGCCCGTGGGTGTTTGGCCTGCCTTTGGTAGTGGGCTGTACAGACGTATGGTTTCGACTTGGTTTGGGGAAAAACAGGATTGACCTTGTTTTTCCATTCTGTCTGCCCAGGCCCTCAGTTAACAACATATTCTCAGTGCTGGTTGCTGCTAAAAACATTCCAACTAGACAGAGGATTTAAAAAGGGTAACTGGGCAGTAAAAAACAAAAGAGCTTCTTTGTCAGAGGTATATGTCTATTATCTGAAGTATGTCTGTACTTATTCTAAAATTCTTCTTCATCCCTATCTTCCTACACAGGGGAGGTAACTACTGTTTTACTTACTTTAGAGTTCTTACTGTTGCAAATTGAACAAGAAGCAAGTGTATGTCTGAATCGCAATCCTAATTCTTGTGTTCTGATAGGCTTTTTAGTAATCAAACCAATGTAAAAAGAGAGACATGACTTGAAATCTTGCCTCACACACCTTTCTGTATGGCAATACAATACTGAACCAAACCAAAGTGTGCTGCTCGTGCAGGATCTCTATGCAATACCACATCGAAACGATTTGTGTGGTAGGTTTTCAGGTTTGTAAAGATCCTATGAAAAAGTAAAGATAACATATTCCCAGTGATACATGCAGTAGTGGGGTGGGTGAGGAGGTGTAATTTCATTTCTGGGCCGGTTCTACTGTTTGGGGTAGCCTTTCACCTCCAGGGATTCTTGGATGAGATAGATTATGTAGACACATTTCAGTCTGATTCGAGACCTGGCTGGCACGGAGACAGTTTTGTTTGCCTTGGTGATCTTGCCAGAAACTCTAGGGGGACTGCATGCCCTATTGGTTTGCTGGACCTTTCAATAACTTTTGAAACCACTGACCATAGATGGGGCTTGGAGGCTTCATTCTTTCCTGTGGCAGAGAAGTGGTACTAGGGGGACTCCTATTTGACCCTTTGACCTATTGGGCTGTGGGGTTCATCAACTTGTTGTTTCCCCCATGGTTTTAAATATGTATGAACCATGGGAGAGATTATCTCCCATTTTTAGGGTCCAGTGACATAAAGGCACATAACAACAAAAAAGCCCTAAGTAAAAGTGCAAAAACACCAAAGTTTCTTACCAGTTCGAGCATCCAGGAAGCTGTTGCAGTTCTAAACCAGTGCCTGGCAGTAGCAATGGGCTTTATCACATGGGAGGCAAGCATCCTCCTCCCCTCATTAAATCATGTTAATCATGCGATTAGGAGGAAGATTATCACACCCCACATGCTTATCCTTTCTTGTCCTGTCTTGAAACAGTAATGGATGTGTCATTTGGTTTAATGGAAACTCCTGTTAATACCAAATGATGCATCCATTACTGTTTACAGAGGGAAAAAGAACGGGTAAGGCATCGGGGGTGTTGTAATGATCCCTGATATGGATTATCCTGACTTATGACGATTTTCATGGAGGAGGATGTTTGCCTCTTCCGTGTGATGATCTCCAATGATCAGGGAATATAGGCGCTTTAAGCCGCCCAAGAGGTGGTCTGAAAAGCGCCGTCCTTTGCGGCGCGGAGGAGCCCCAGCAGCCAAACCGTGCGACTTCTCGTGCCGACAAAAAAGAAGCTGCAAAATTGCAGCTTCTTCTGCGGGCGCTAATGATGTCGCAAGGCGCCAATGGCACACTCGCGACATCATTAGCACCGCTGCAACGTCTGCGGACGCTAAGCTTCCGCTACATCAAGTGGCGGCGCCCGTGTAGAAGTGTGCCGCCATTTTTGTATGCGCCGGGAGCCGGTGTCTGGGTTGGGGGCTTCCAGAAAGGACGCCTCTTTCTAACCCTAGTATATGCGTGGTAGTACTTTTTTGCCATGCGGAATTGGCCTAGATTCAGACAGTGTTACATTGCTTACACTTTACTTAAAGACACACATCTGCATCTTAGTTATACTATTGTGTTCAACCCTGAGCCTGAGAATCAGATTTCTGTAGTGGGCCAGGAGTGCATTAGCCACAGTTAAGCTTATGCACTAGCTGTGTTTTTCTTCCGAAAGGCTTCCATTTTGGATTACTGTAATGGGACCTGCCTTTGAAGAATGTATAGAAACTTCAACTGATTCAAAAGAGCTGCAACCAGCTATTGACTCAGGCTAGTTATAGGGAGCTTCCAAGTCCCTTATTAAACGCTCCACCATCTAGGTATGTTTCTGTGCAGAATTCAAAGTGTGGTTCTGACCTATTCAGCTTGGGTTGTACGAAGAATGGTAAGAGTTCACCTAAATAATGTCTAGGTGTTATTTTTAAATTAAAGATAGTAACCCTGGCTTTTTCTCTCCCCTCTCTCTAATACAGCTATGATTGGGCCTGTGGAACTGCTTCTATCCAAACATGTGATAGAAGAGATTTTTGATATAGCGATATCAGTATCCATTAGGCGGTTAGCCCCCGGGTATCTGCAAATGAGGCCTAGGCTTGTCCCCTTACCTTTAACTCAAAAGTAAATCCCATTATTATACATTTTAAATAAAAGATGCACAAGTATCTAGGATATTTGCATGTAATGAAGAAGGACTGTATACAGTGTTTAAAAATTATTTAATGATGACTGCGTGCTTGATGGCTTCCCTGGTTTATTTTTCCTTTAATGTGGTTTTTAATATATCGTCTGTAGTGTGAGTCTTTTTGTTTCTACTTATCTCTGACATGCAGGCTTCTCATCTTGGCTTCTAGCAACATCAAACCCCCCTATTTGAAGTCATCTCATGTAAAAAGCCATCTAGTTTTAACTCTCAAAAAAAAGGGCTTGTCTCTAGAGGACAACTCCCCATTGCAGATGGAGTATAATCCTTAACCTTGTGTTTTTCTCTCTCCCTGTTGCTTTCAAATAGCTGGGGACAGTGAGTCAAGGAGTGAGACTCCTTTGTTTCATGTAGTGTGAAGTGCAAGGAAAGAATGTTAACAGAGAGCAGAAAATGAAGAAAGGCATAAAAGAATCTCAGCTCCAAGGAGGTCCAGATCCATCACAGACTTAGCATGCTTCAAAGATGCCTGGGACAGGTGGCAGTTCAAGACAATCAGAGAAGCATCCGCTAAAGTGGAGATAAGGAATTCTCACGGAATCCTCTATCTGGTCCCAGTTTGCTTTGATGTAACTCTGCGCTAGAGAAGACTTCTGGGATCAGGCTATGCTAGTCTCTCAGTGATGGCTGTCAATCTTGAGCCTTTAAGGATCTCTAACAGTGGTTCCTTGAGGATTAATCATCTTTAAGGTTTACATGGGAATGGCTTTGTTTCAAGGACCAGCCAGAGGAGACCTTGGTACCCACCTGGATAAAGATTTTTACTTGTAATATTTTTTCTCCTTCACCTTCTCCATTTATTGGTATTAGACCCAAAGCTAAAGCCAAATCATCCTAAGACCTTTTGGCTTTCTTCTTTGGCTTTTGACATTGTTTTTTTTTTAAACCCAGTGATAGCATGAATAGATAGACACCAAACCACTACCAGTAAATCGGCGAGGCTCTGATAACTGTAGTACTAGTCTACTGCTTTGGTGGGATTTTTTTTTTTTTTCTTCTGCCCATTCTCTGTTTCTCACATCACTTCTGGGCAATTAAGAAAGCAAAGGTATGGTGTCATTTGACTGTAGTATTAAATATGTTTTCTGTGTAAGTGTATTCATGATTGAATTGATATTGAATCAGGAGTAAAAGCACTCCGTCAACCCATCTAGAGTTAATGCTGTCAGCTGTTTAGTTACATCACATTTGGAAACCTGAGACAGTGTGTGCTGATGTGCATTGTTATCCGCATTGCAAGATGGCTTTTTGATATTCTATCCATACTTGGTAGTGCAGCTGGAAATTGTATCAGATGCTCGTATTGTTCCTTTTCAGCAAGGAAATTTTGTTGTGAGGCCTTCTTCTGTGTACTTCACTGGTATCTATTTAAATAAAACATTTATATTCCATTGTATATCAGAAGATCCCTGGGAACTCTACAGTAAAATAATTCTTAACAATTTAGAACTTAAAACACTAACATTATCAAAGAACCAAAGCACATTAAACAGTTGACTATTGAAAAAGAACCCTATATATTTAAAAGGAGCAGTCAAAACTGTATGTGTACAGGTTTGATGCAATCATTAGGGCAAAAGCTTTTTAATAAAAGTTTGGAGTTTGACAATTGTCTTTTTGTGCACAGTAGCATTATAATCAAAATGTGGGAGAATCTTGTGGGTTGAATGTCACTTGAATGTTAGGTTTAAAATATTGATAACCCATCTACTTAACACGTGATCTTACTTGTTGATTTTATTAGTTATGGAGTTGCTTGCCCAGCTGAGAAGTTGGCGTGATATTTGTTGATCTAGGAGGCATGAGCATGCATGAATGTTGTAATTTCAACAGTGCGATACTCTGCTGGTGGCTGTGATGATCAACTTGTCTGCAGAAGGATGTCGAAAACCCGCTTTGTTGTCTATTAAGGAAAAGCGGTGGGCTATAAATAACAGTTTATTTATTTATTTATGAATATTGAGCTTGGATGAAAGTAAATGAATGGGTTGCAGCAGGATTAGAACGGACTTTCTGCTCAGCTTCCTTGAAGGAATTCTGGTAGTTTGGTATCAGCAATTTTTTACAACTGAAAGGGATGCCCTATGGCATTAGATAAACTATGGGGCAAAAATGTAATAAAATAGCAAATAATATGAATTTGTCCAACCTCGTTGTGTAGATTGAATTGCCCATGCTTCCGTTGTACAAATGAAGCAACACTGTAGCTGTATGCTTACAGCAATTTGTGTGTTTGTAATTAGATACAGAGAGGCAGCCTGTCCATCAATTAATTATAGGCTTGAAGTCCTAATATAGAAAATAGTACAGTGAGTTAAGGAGACTGTATTGGCCTGTTGCAGCTCCCAGAACATCCTGTACTCGTTAATCAGATACAAATAAAGCCCTACTGCAATACTGGCTGAGTAATTAATTGGCAGTGCCATGACAAGCATAAAGACACTTGACTTTTCTTGTTCGTTTTTATATGTTGTTTGAAGAGCAGTGTGCATGTAATAACATTTTGTAGTTATCCAATATAATAGAAAAACAATTTTGTTATGTTTGTTTTTACTAGACATTAAATCATATTGTAACTGCGTTGGTTGAAATTTTGTATTGCACTTCTGTTATATGCAGAGTTGAAATAATTTGCTTGGTTGCAAAAGGTTTGTTAGCCCAGAGAAATGTTTTATCTCCCTGCTTTGTAAATAGTGCGGTCCCAGTGACATACCACAAATGCTTGTAGATGCATTTGATTTTAAAATGTGTTATAGTTCTGTTTTTCCTGTTTCTATCCATGCATTGAGGAAGTAGAGTGTGAATGGGGCAGAACGTTGTGGAGAAAAAAGTGGTCTCAAACTGATTTTTCCGGAAGCATTTCGAACCCTGTGTCTTGCCTGGCCTCTTCGAAGGTGGCCCAAATGTTGCATGGGCCTGACCCGATGGTTCAAGTTGTGTTCACTGTGGTATTTTTTTGTTACTGTGCTCCCTCCATTGCATGCACATCATCCACAAACACACCAAGGTAGCTGCTGCTGCCTAGTGCCATCGTCATTGGAT
>NC_056527.1:65640583-65657886 GCF_019175285.1 Sceloporus undulatus | reverse complement strand
TTTTGCATCCTGATGATTTCCAAAGTCCTTTCCTTCACTGTTTGCAGCCATCCCCTGGAAGAGTCCAGTTTCTCTCCCTTCCTCCTCTTCCCCCTCCAAGCCAGTTAAAACCAGCAGCATACATTCTCTTTCTTTGCCAGCTTTGCTTCCTTCTCATTTCCAAACTCTTGATTCTGATGTTTGCAGCCACCCCCCTTAGAGGATAAACCTTCTCTCCTGGTCAGACAAAAGCAACACCATGCTTTCCCTTTGTGGTGATGGCTGCAAACACTGGATTCAATAGAAAGACTTTGGAAATGAGGAGCATGCAAAGTTTGTCAAAGTGGGGAAGATATGGTGTTGCTTTGTCTGGCCAGGAAGGAGGAGAAGGAAGAGAGAAGATGAATCCTCTGCAGTGGTGGCTACTAACATCACATTGAAAAAGCTGCTAACATCAGATTGAAACTTTGGAAATGTGGAGAAGTTGTGTATTGCAAGGATGCAAAGATAATTATGGGTGGTACTCTTGGTGGGAGAGGGTTGTTTATGATTCATATAGGGGGGGAGTAATATATCCACATTTTTCCAGTTTTGCAGGGGACCTTGGCCCCTAGTCCCCACAAATGTGAGGGGTAACTGTAATGTCATTTGCAAACTTGGAGCTCAGATATCAGCAATTTATTTGATTGTACGCTTTAGTTCTGTGAAAAATGTAGAGGCTCGTTATGCCTATAATTGGAAAGTTTCTATCACATCTTGCATCATGCACACCAACAGACAGTTTCTATAAGTGAAGAAAATGATCCTAGGCAATGTTTCAATGTGTCCTGTGTTTTTTCTCCTAAAATAATTAAGAGTTCATATTAAGTTGGCACCTAGAATACCATAAATTATTTTATCAGGCTGAAGCAAAATAGATGCTATGAAGTATGTAGATAGTAATATTTCACTTTGGTGATTGGAAGAAAAACCCTTACAAATTTGCATGAATATTTTTATCTGTGTATAAAACTATTACTAAATAAGGAGTTTTAAGACTGCACTATCCTTCGTGACTGTTCTGATTCCCCCATCTGCCATTTGGACTAATTGGAGAGTATTACAGGAATCAGTGTGGTCCCACTGGTATGTGGATTTTGGATATGGTCATAGCCAGAGCATCCTCCATCTCTAAGCTTCATAGATACAAAACAAGTAGGGACTTCTTTGGTCCCATGTTATATTTATGTTTTCAAACAGCTTAATTAATCTTTAGCCTTGTATTTGCCTCTGTGAGGCCCCTTCTACTTTGATTAGTGTATTCTCTTTAAGTTGATTTGCTTTCTTGTAAATGAGATATTGCACTCCATGACTTCAGCACTTGAAAGCTATACACAATTAAAACATTTTACTTTGGTATATTTGTTTGGGTTTATTTAGTTTTTTTTTTGTCCATATAACACCCAAACATACAGTTAGACCTCCACATTTGTGGGTTTCACTTTTGGAGATTTGATTATTCATGGTTTATTTGCTGCTGCCTCCGCTGCTGCCCTATGCCATTTTAATAGGGATTGCAAGGATCGCGAGACAGAACCTGTGAATGAGGCCTGTAAATCCCTATTAAAACAGCATAAGGCAGCAGTGGAGGCAGCGGCAAGCCCCACTCGCAACCCACTTCTGCCTTGCAAAGGAACCCTGCTGTCTCGAAGGCATTTGTGGTGGGTTGAATCCACAGATGATACTTACTGTGTGTGCTAATTATGGCTTGGGAAGGCTAGAGTTATTCACGTTTTTTCCACTTCCATGGGGTTCCTGTGCCCCTAACCCCAGCAAATGTGGAAGGGTAACCGTAGTTTTAGGATTTCATAGATTATTTTCTTACAGTTTTATTGACCCACTGAATGAGCTGCATTGGATGAATACATGGTTCTGTGTGAAAGGTGCGGCCATTTGTGATATCAAATAATAATGGGCTGCATTTATATTAGCTTTGCCTTTTGAGCAAATATAACTACCAGAATTCTGGAGATGTTAATGGATTGGAGCTCCTGTCAAAGAACTAAGAAATGTATGTCTTAATGGGCTTAATAGAAACATTTTGTCTGGATCTCTTTCACTTATTCATCTACATGTGCTTCTTGTCTGTGGAATGTATAGAGCTTGGGCAGGGAAGTTAGAAAATTACTCCATTAATTATAATTGCTAACATTGGGAATATGAATTTGTTGCCATTAATGTTGATGATTGTCAGTGTTTAGTTGGATGAGTTGCATTAATTGATAGAGTTGTTTTCAAAACAAGCCATGGGATTTACAGAGAATGGCAAGGAAATTGTCACCATTGACATATGTGGGTATATTTTGGAGTTATTGTTGCCTAATATAGAGGTTTGAATTAATGTTATTTTATTTTTGTCCAACAAACATGCATGTCCAACATATTGTTTGTCAATGCTTCTCAAAGTGTGGATGGGTTGTCACCAAATATTGTTGGACTTCAGTCTTTGAAAGTTCTGGCTAATTATTCCTAATGATAAAGGATTCTGGAAACTGAAGTCCAATAAGAGCTGCCTAGTTGAGAACCACAGTCTGTAGTATTCTTGGCTGCATTTTAGGATAAACTGAAGGGTATTAAGTGTGGATATAGCTCTGGATAATCCAAATAATTTTATTTATTTATTTATTTATTTATTTATTTATACCCCACTCTTCAGCCAAGGCTATCAGAGTGGCTTAAATTTTGTTAATTGGACATTATGTGTAGGTGGATATGAAATATTACTAGTGCAGACTTTGGATCATATGGATTGCAGGTCCCTTCAAATCGTGCATTTCTGTGTTTTTATTTCCTTTGTTAGCTATGCTGACCTAATATGTGATGACTCACTTAACATGACTCTTGACTCTTGTGACAGTAGCAAGAAATAATTACTTTTAAAAAGTAATTTAGGTAATATGTGTGTATACTAGTTGTTGATTATTAGCTTTGAAGAAAAAAAAATGATAATACCTGATGGTCAGAAAACGTTTATGATTTATGTCACAGCGATCATTGGTAATGGTGAAGTAAGTTACCCAAGGCTTTATCTATACATGTTAGAGAATAAATACTGAGGTGGTAGAATATGCTGTATCCCTTCACATTGTAGATGGGTATATTACATATGGAAGTGAGCTGTTCCTTGCAAATAGGAAGGAACAAAACTTGCAAAGTCAGGTGTGTACTTGACTAGACACTTTTGTCTTGATGGGATAGGTGATAGTTATTTTTAATTTAAAATAGGTTTTTAAAAAGGGGGAATAGTGAGCTAAAGTTATTTCACACCAGTTTCCTGCTGTAAGATTTCATAAGTTATTTTCCAAGAGTTTTCCAAACTCCAGCCCAGCTTCCATGTCACCAACTTAGGTAGGGAGGAAAAGAGTGAAAATTGCACTCAAGAAGAGTTGTAGAAATGAGGTGCTCTTTTAAAGGATTCCATGCCATTGCAGTGAAGTTTGACCAATATTCTTGAATTCTGTTATCACTGAGAACTCAGGGAATTGTACCCATTTGTTGTTCCTGGTAAATGAATCAGGATTTTTTTAAAGTCCCCATGTTTATGAAAGTCAGCAGTTGTCTTAATCCATTACCATAAAGAGGAGACAACTCAACTTGATGGAGAGCATGGGGTGAGGCGGGGGGAGGTGGGCATGTATGGGGGTGCCTCCATGGTAGTGCTTTGCCAATGTGTCACTGGGCACACTGATGCACTGTACGGGTGGTGTATCACTCATGTAACTGTGCAGCCGATCACACAGGGCATCCAGTGCGATGGCAGCTGGGCAGCAAGAGGGAAGTAATTGGCTGTCACAAATGGCGAGTTTGTGTGATTGTGTGCATGCATGATGGGGAGGAAAAAATAACCAACCCAGAAACAAAGCACTGTGGCATGATGCGGAGTGGTACAAACTGCCCGTGGGTGTTTGGCCTGCCTTGGTAGTGGGCTGTACAGACGTCATGGTTTCGACTTGGTTTGGGGAAAAACAGGATTGACCTTGTTTTTCCATTCTGTCTGCCCAGGCCCTCAGTTAACAACATATTCTCAGTGCTGGTGCTGCTAAAAACATTCCAACTAGACAGAGGATTTAAAAAGGTAACTGGGCAGTAAAAAACAGAGCTTCTTTGTCAGAGGTATGTCTATTATCTGAAGTATGTCTGTACTTATTCTAAAATTCTTCTTCATCCCTATCTCCTACACAGGGGAGGTAACTACTGTTTTACTTACTTTAGAAGTTCTTACTGTTGCAAAATTGAACAAGAAGCAAGTGTATGTCTGAATCAGCAATCCTAATTCTTGTGTTCTGATAGGCTTTTTAGTAATCAAACCAATGTAAAAAGAGAGATCTGACTTGAAAATCTTGCCTCACACACCTTTCTGTATGGGCAATACAATACTGAACCAAACCAAAGTGTGCTGCTCGTGCAGGATCTCTATGCAATACCACATCGAAACGATTTGTGGTAGGTTTTCAGGTTTGTAAAGATCCTATGAAAAGATAAAGATAACATATTCCCAGTGATACATGCAGTAGTGGGGTGGGTGAAGGATGTAATTTCATTTCTGGGCACGGTTCTACTGTTTGGGGTAGCCTTTCACCTCCAGGGATTCTTGGATGAGATAGATTATGTAGACACATTTCAGTCTGATTCGAGACCTGGCTGGCACGGAGACAGTTTTGTTTGCCTTGGTGATCTTTGCCAGAAACTAGCTAGGGGGACTGCATGCCCTATTGGTTTTGCTGGACCTTTCAATAACTTTTGAAACCACTGACCATAGGATGGGACTTGGAGGCTTCATTCTTTCCTGAATTGGCAGAGAAGATGGTACTAGGGGACTCCTATTTGACCCTTTGACCTATTGGGCTGTGGGGTTCATCAACTTGTTGTTTCCCCCATGGTTTTTAAAATATGTATGAAACCACTGGGAGAGATTATCTCACATTTTAGGGTCCAGTGACATAAAGGCACATAACAACAACAAAGCCCTAAGTAAAAGTGCAAAAAACACCAAAGTTTCTTACCAGTTCGAGCATCCCAAGGAAGCTGTTGCAGTTCTAAACCAGTGCCTGGCAGTAGCAATGGGCTTTATCACATGGGAGGCAAGCATCCTCCTCCCATCATTAAATCATGTTAATCATGCGATTAGGAGGAAGATTATCACACCCCACATGCTTATCCTGTTCTTGTCCTGTCTTGAAACAGTAATGGATGTGTCATTTGATATTAATGGAAACTCCTGTTAATACCAAATGATGCATCCATTACTGTTTACAGACGGGAAAAGAACGGAATAAGCGCATGGGGGTGTTGTAATTGATCCCTGATCATGGGATTATCATGACTTAATGACGATTTAATCATGGAAGGAGGATGTTTGCCTCTTCCGTGTGATGATCTCCAATGATCAGGGAATATAGGCGCTTTACAGACCGCCCAAGAGGGTGGTCTGAAAAGCGCCGTCATTTGCGGCGCGGAGGAGCCCCAGCAGCCAAACCGTGCGACTTCTCCGTGCCGCAAAAAAGAAGCTGCAAAATGCAGCTTCTTCTTGCGGCGCGCTAATGATGTCGCAAGGCGCCAATGGCACACTCGCGACATCATTAGCACCGTGCAACGTGCGGACGCTAAGCTTCCGCTACATCAAGATGGCGGCGCCCGTGTAGAATGGGTGCCGCCATTTTGTATGCGCCGAGCCTGTACTAGGGTTAGGGGCTTCCAGAAAGGACGCCCCTTTCTAACCCTAGTATATGCGTGGTATGTACTTTTTGCCCATGCGGAATGGGCCATAGATTCAGACAGTGTTACATTGCATTACACTTTACTTAAAGACACACATCTGCATCTTAGTTATACTCTTGTGTTCAACCCTGAGCCTGGAGAATCAGATTTCTGTAGTGGCCAGGAGTGCATTAGCACAGTTAAGGCTTATGCACTAGCTGTGTTTCTTCCGAAAGGCTTCCATTTTGGATTACTGTAATGAGGACCTGCCTTTGAAGAATGTATAGAAACTTCAACTGATTCAAAGAGCTGCAACCAGCTATTGACTCAGGGCTAGTTATAGGGAGCTTACAAGGCCCTTATTAAACAGCTCCACCAGCTACTGGTATGTTTCTGTGCAGAATTCAAAGTGCTGGTTCTGACCTATTCAGTTTGGGTTGTACGAAGAATGGTAAGAGTTCACCTAAAATAATGTCTAGGTGTTATTTTTAAATTAAAGATGGTAACCCTGGCTTTTCCTCTCCCTCTCTCTTAATACAGCCTATGATTGGCCTGTGGAACTGCTTCCTATCCAAACATGTGATAGAAGAGATTTTTTGAATATAGTGATATCAGTATCCATTAGGCGGTTAGCCCCCAGGGTATCTGCAATAATGCCCTAGGCTTGTCCCCTACCTTTAACTCAAAAGTAAATCCCATTATTATACATTTTAAATAAAAGATTGGCACAAGTATCTAGGATATTTGCATGTAATGAAGAAGGACTGTATACAGTTTTAAAAATTATTTAATGATGACTGCGTGGGTTGATGCTTCCTGGTTATTTTCCCCCTTAATGTGGTTTTTAATATATCTCTGTAGTGTGAGTCTTTTTGTTTCTAAGTTATCTCTGACATGCAGGCTTCTCATCTTGGCTTCTAGCAACATCAAACCCCCCTATTTTGAAGTCATCTTCATGTAAAAGCCATCTAGTTTTAACTCTCAAAAATAAGAGGCTTGTCTCTAGAGGACAACTCCACATTGCAGATGGAGTATAATCCTTAACATTGTGTTTTCTCTCTCCCTTCTGCTTTCAAATAGCTGGGGACAGTGAGTCAAGGAGTGAGAACTCCCTTTGTTTCATGTAGTGTGAATTGCAAGGAAAGAATGTAACAGAGCAGAAAATGAAGAAAGGCATAAAAGAATCTCAGCTCAAGGAGGTCAGATCCATCACAGACTTAGCATTGCCTTCAAAGATGCCTGGGACAGGTGGCAGTTCAAGACAATCAGAGAAGCATCCGCTAAAGTGGAGATAAGGAATTCTCACGGAATCCTGCTATCTGGTCCCAGTTTGCTTTGATGTAACTCTGCTAGAGAAGACTTCTGGGAACAGGCTACTGCTATTCTCTCAGTGATAGGCTGTCAATCTTGAGCCTTTAAGGATCTCATAACAGTGGTCCTTGAGGATTAATCATCTTTAAGGTTTACATGGGAATGGCTTTGTTTCAAGGACCAGCCAGGAGACCTTGGTACCACCTGGATAAAGAATTGTTACTTGTAATATTTTTTCTCCTCACCTTCTCCATATTATTGGTATTAGACCCAAAGCTAAAGCCAAATCATCCTAGACCTTTTGGCTTTCTTCTTTGGCTTTTGGCATTGGTTTTTTTTTAAACCCAGTGATAGCATGAATAGACAGACACCAAACCACTACCAGTAAATCGGTAGGCTCTGATAACTGTAGTTACTTAGTCTACTGCTTTGGGATTTTTTTTTTATTCTGCCCATTCTCTGTTTCTCAACATCACTTCTGGGCAATTTAAGAAAGCAAAGGTATGGTGTCATTTGACTGTAGTATTAAATATGTTTTCTGTGTAAGTATATTCATGATTGAATTGAATATTGAATCAGGAGTAAAAGCACTCCGTCAACCCAATCTAGAGTTAATTGCTGTCAGCTGTTTAGTTACACCCATTTGGAAACCTGAGACAGTGTGTGCTGATGTGCATTTGTATCCGCATTGCAAGATGGCTTTTGATATTCTATCCATACTTGGTAGTGCAGCTGGAAATTGTATCAGATGCTCGTATTGTTCCTTGTTCAGCAAGGAAATTTTGTGTAGAGGCCTTCTTCTGTGTACTTCATGTATCTATTTAAATAAAACATTTATATCTCATTGTATATCAGAAGATCCCTGGGAACTCTACAGTAAAATAATTCTTAACAATTTAGAACTTAAAACACTAACAATTATTCAAAGAACCAAAGCACATTAAACAGTTGACTAATTGAAAAAGAACCCTAATAATTTAAAAAGGAGCAGTCAAAAACATGTATGTGTACAGATTTGAATGCAATCATTAGGGAAAAAGCTTTTATCAAAAGTTTGAGTTGACAATTTCTTTTATTGCACAGTAGCATTCATAAATCAAAATGTGGGAGAATCTTGGTTTTAATAGTCACTGAATGTTAGTTTAAAATACTTGATAACCCATCTACTTAACACTTATACTTACTTGTTATTTAATATTAGTTATGGAGTTGCTTGCCACAGCTGAAAAGTTGGCAGTGATATTTGTTAGATCTAGGAGGCATGAGCACTCATGAAGTTGTAATTTAACCAAACAGTGCCAGTACTACTGCTGTGGCTGCTGATAGATCAACTTGCAGAAGGAATATCAGAATAACCCGCTTTGATCTATTAAGGAAAAGCGGGCTATAAATAAACAGTTTATTTATTTATTTATATATATATATATGAGCTTGGTTGAAAGTAAATGAAATGGGTGCAGCAGGATTAAGAACGACTCTTCTGCTCAGCTTCCTGAAGGAATTCTGGCTAGTTTGGTATCAGCAATTTTTACAACTGAAAGGAGATGCCCTATGGCATTAGACAAACATAGGGGCAAAAATGTAATAAAATAGCAAAATAATATGAAATTTGTCCAAACCTCAGTGTGATAGATTGAATCTGCCCATCTTCCCTTGTACAAATGAAGCAACACTGTAGCTGTATCTATACAAGCAATTCTGTGTTTGTAATTAGATACAGAGAGGCAGCCTGTCCCATATATTAATATAGCTGAAGTCCTAAATATAAGAAAATAGGTAGTTAAGAGCACTGTATGCCTTTGCAGCTCCCAGAACATCTTTACTCGTTAATCAGATACACATAAAGCCATACATCAATACAGGCTGAGTAAATTAATTGCAGTGCCATACAAGCATAAAGACACTTAACTTTCTTGTTCTTTTTATATGTTGTTTAAGGGCAGTGTGCATTAAAGCATTTTAGTTATCCAATATAATAGAAAAACAATATTTGTTATGTTTGTTTTTACTCAGACATAAAATCATATTGAATAACTCTATGGTTAGAAATTTGTATTGCACTTCTGTTATATGCACGATTGAAATAATTGCCTTGGATGCAAAAAGGTCTTGATTAGCCCAGAGAAATGTTTACTCCCCTCTTTTAAATAGCTGATCCCAGTGACATACCACACAAATCTTGTAGATGCATTTACTTTTAAAATGTTTATAGTTCATTCCTGTTCATTCCATGCATCTGAGGAAGTAGATGAAGGGGCAGAACAGATGTGGAGAAAAAAGTGGCTCAAACCTGCATTTTCCAGAAGCATTTCGAACCCCTTCTGTCTGCACTGGCCTCTTCGAAGGCGGCCCAAAAGTGCATGGCCTGACCACATGGCATTAAGTTGTGTCACTGGGTATTTTTTGTTACTGTCTCCCCTCCATGCATGCACACCATCACACAAACACACCAAAGGTAGCTGCCTGCTGCCTAGACGCCATCTCATTGGATGGCCACCCTTTGATCCGCCACACCGTTGCACCTGCAATCCTTCACCATTACAGGGCATCAGAGCATGAGTGTGCCTAGTAAAACACTGGCAAAGCATAGCCATGCCCCTTCACCCCATGCACCCTTCACCCCATGCCCCCCCTGGACTGTTTTGTTTATGTTGTATTTATATCCATTGGAGGTGTTACACTAAGATATTCCAACTTAGCTTGGAAAATGTGCACCTGACACTAGAGTAGTTCTGAAGGACTGAAACATCCTTATCCTAAAGCTGCATATAAATTCACCAGTTCAGGTGCATATTTAAAAAGGATGGAACCAGTGGCAATGGAAAAAAGTGAAATATGCCCTGTCTGTCTGTCATATGTAGACTTACTGCTACCTCTTTTTCATTCTTTCTCTGGCCACAACTTTTATCTGTTTGTCACTCCTGCCGTGCCCCATTTCCATCCAGTTGGCTTCCAGGGAAAAGGCAGCCCCCCCCCCCGCTAGAGACCTGATGACTTGAGGAAGGCCTTTGAAATGAGACCAAGGACCACACATAGAACTATATGTGCAAGCTGGCTTGAAATCAATGAGATCTACATTTCAGTGGGCAGTCTCAATCAATTTCGGTAATCTGGTGCTTTTTGAGTTACTATATTGTGGAGAGCCATGCATTTTACACAAAAAGGAAATCCTTTTTTTACATTTCAGGGAAAAGTTGTATCACATTTACTACCATCATGAAGCCCAAAGGTTCTTTGCTGTAGATGTTATACTAAATACAGATGAGAAATGAGAGCATTACAGCCTTCGTTTTGTTGAAACTCTCTTTGGTAGCTGTAGAAGAGAGCTATGACAAAAAGTTTGTTTGGGCCCAAAACAAGGCATTTGGACTTCAAAACAAGTAAGATGGACAGTACACTTTCGTAAGGAGCCAGTCAGCACTTCCAGCAGGGCCCTAATAGCCTTCCAAACAGGGTGTGCGCCCTCTGCATGCTTTGGCTTTAAGCACGTATGCTTTGTTTAAAGGGAAGGTAGCGTTGCTGTTGTTGCGGTTGTATGCGTTCAAATCTTTTCGTACATATAGTGACCCTAAGGGGATCCTATCATGGATTTTTCTTGGCAAGATTTGTTGAGAAGCTTTTGCTTCCTCTCAGCAGGAGAGAGTGTGACTTGCCCAAGTCACCCAGTGGTTTTTCATGGTGAAGCAGGGATTCAAATCCTGGACAGAGTTGTAGTCCAGTTCTCAAAATACTACATCAAGCTGGCCTAAACAGTGTTACAGTGGGCCCTTCTCTCATGCAGGAGATCTGTTCTGGACCTCCCCCCCCCCCCACCGTGTGTAAGAGAAAAACGCATAAGCTCAAGCCCCATAAGAAGTAAAGTGGCTCATGCTTGTGGCACGTGCCCCATTACTCCTTCCGGGGCGCAGGAGACTTTTTTCTGGCGCAGCTTCCAGCATATGCTGGAAGCCATGTATGGTGCGCCCACGTATGATGCAGGCACACTGTACTGTTGTTTTAACTGCTACCATTCCAATGACAATGTTGGTGAGACTTGGGTGGGCTGGTGGGGGAATAAAACTAACCAGGATTCACCATAGCCTGCATATTACTTATCCCTTTGTTTAGTTTAGGGTATTTTGAATCCAGGCCTGGTGTATGGGTGGAAAAAGGGTCCCTCATTTCATTAATATGTACAATTCATTTGAGAAAATTGAGACCTGAGGAGAAACTGATAGTGGGAAGTAAAGTTAGAACCCATGTTATGTAACTGAGTCCTAATAGCTGATTTGATTCCCAATTTTGGGAGAAATGTGGTATATAGATAAATATAATAAATCTTGCTTGTTGCTCTTTGTTTTTAATGTGAATTAATGCTGTGTTTTTATCATGTCTACAAGAGCCTGATTTGTACTGCATAATAAATTCTGTTGTTGTTGTTGTTTGTGATCAGCCTTGATGCAGTCAGTAGTTTGTACTTTGTGATAGTTGTCAAAGTAAGTACCAGATTTCCAGTAACCAGTAACTACCCAGATTTCCTTTCATCCTTCTTATTCTTTCACTGTTAAGATGTAAGGAATTAAGGTAAACGAGATTTCCATAATCCACCTTGTATGAAGAATTTGAGAGATTGATAATGGCTAGTACCTTGCTGATGAGTCTTAGTAAATGTTAGTTTATAGCATTTGAAAACTGTGGACAAATATATGCAGTCACTTGGAAAATGTCTCCAGTATTTGTTTGGATGTAAATCTCTTCTTAAATCTTCCCAGCTGGGAGTTAGGCTAGTCTTTCCTTGCAGCGGAATCTGGGCTTTGTTCTCATGTTCAGCTCAGCTCACTCTGGAATAATTCAGAAACATATTAGATAGATTGCTACTCCCAAAAGGCCTAATGGAATAACCTTCATTCCTAGCCTCTGGGAAATCAGCTCACAATCAGGCAGATATCTTGATTAAAAGACAAAACTAACTGTGTGCAAATTGCTTCATAACAATTTGCAGAGTCCATCTTAGAAATTTCTTGCAGAGGGAGAACTGATATACAATTTATACATTTTGCAAGGCCTGTGATAGTCAAAAGATCTTGAATGGTTTATTTTTGTTCTTTCCAAATCAAAAATTTTAATATGTATTTTTACCTTCACATGATAGACAAGGCTGGAAAATCTTCCTGTTACAAAAATCAGTGAGACATGATATCTAAATCATAGTTTAAACACATACATACTAATAATATAAGTGAAGCTAGGTGCAAAGCACTGGGTAACTTTAAGCTGTCAATTTGTATTTGGTAATTTGTTTTTGATGATGTACAACAAAGGAATGAAAGTGATTGCATGTAATGTTGTGACTACAGGTGTTTTCTGGTTAAATTATTCAATAAATCAAAATCAAGCTTGTTGCTGTAGGTATTCTTCAGAATAGGATATTTAAAGATTCTCAGTAGCTTTCCTTTGATTGAACAGGACACTCATGTCAGGTGAAAAACATGCTGTATTTTGATTAATGGCTGCATTTGGAGGCCAAGTCTAGGGACACAGTAAAGAGCAGCTCATATTTTACTTGATTTATTTTAAAAAAAACCATGAAGCTTATATTGCATAAATGAAACAATTCTTAGATGCCCTTTCAAACTACTAACTGCTTCTCTGAAACTCTAGCTTTATAATTACATACAGTCTTCTCTGTGCATTAAAGAGTATATGCAGTTTGTGTTTGTTAGCCTGGAACTGATTACCTCTTTAGTTAATTAGATGGTTCTCAGCCCAAAACAGACCTAACCACATAGGGGAAATATTACTGTATTTTGTCCACAGTGGTTGGGAATTTGAGGATTCAATGTTCTTGGATGTGAAGTGAAATTGTAGACCATGTGCAAGTCCTTAATTGTCACCAGAATGACTGTTCAGTCCTAATACTTAACTTTTCCAAAACCATAGGAATTACATGGGAACAAGAGATAAGAGGATTAGGCTTTCTGGGTTCTTTGCAACATATACAAAAATGGATTTTTAAATGCCTGTTTTTCATGGTTTCTTCTTAGGGCATTGTGTCTCAGCACACCAGAATGATGACAGCAACCTTGGTTTTCCATGAGAGAACATCTGAGCTGATCAAACAATGTGCCTGTTTCCTTTTAAACTTGAAGCTGAGACCCAGAACTAAATGTTAGGAAGATGTAAAACTGCTGCTGAAAACATCTCCTCCTTCTATTTCCCCTTTGTTGCCTAGTAATATAAAATGTATGGTATGATGTTACTGCAAATTTCCTTATCCCTCTTTCACCATTGGCTGCTATTTTCAGGAGAGGGAAACTTAAAGGTTTTTGATGCCATATCATGTGTTTTGAATTACTAAATATCACCAAAAGTGGGGGGAGGCAACGCTCTTGTCTGTGGCAGCCTCACATCTCCCGTAATATCTTTGCCTTGTCTGCGAATGAGTCAAAATATCTGGAATGCAAATACCACCAGCGTATTTCTTCTTCTTTTAGATTAGTAATTTAGATAAATTTAATACAAGTATCTTTTGGGGCACTTTGCAAGTAAAAATGAAATAAAATACAACATGAAAATAAAATTTAGAACAGAATAAAATCGCCAAGAGAAAGCAACATTATTAACAGTTGTTCCAAAAGAGACTAAGACATTGGGAAAGCCTTGAAAAATGAAAATACCTTTAGCTGATACAACTTACTTATAACCTATAAGATAAAATAGGAGAGGGAATTTTGGGTTGGTTCCAGGTGCTCTTCAGTTCTATGAGGATCCATACTTTCCATCAGCGCCACCATGCCACATACCCTACATCAGTGATGGTGAACCTTTTCGAAGCCGAGTGCCCAAACTGCAACCCAAAACCCACTTATTTATTGCAAAGTGTCATGTCCTTCTGGCTTTCTAGTAACAAACTCTGGCAAACTCTGTGCTGGGGTGATGGCACATGTGCCCACAGAGAGGACTCTGAGTGCCACCTCTGGCAAGCGTGCCATAGGTTCGCCATCACTGCCCTACATCATTCCCCCAAATCTCCAACTCTTGGACCCCAATCTTCTAGAAAGGTAAGGGTCTACAGAGGGAAAGTAGAAGCAGAAAAATCCTATTCCATAAAAAGTATCATTTTACTTTTAAAAAAACCTGGCAAATTAGGATCCAATTTGCTGCTGCTAATATTATGTGTTGTGCAGAAATGAAATTATACATCCGTGGCCAGTGCCTGTGTTGTTTTTTAGAGATAAAGTATTGTCTCTAAATTTTATAAATTACATGAAGAGAAGTAAAATGAGGGGAAGGTCAGTCAAGACAAAAGAAGGTATCTGAGAGAAGCACTTATGTGTGAAAAGAAAGGAAGAGTGGAAGTGATATGAAAAGCAGTGGTAAAGGGAGACAGGAAGCAAGCAGAGAATACAGAGGACAAACATAAGCTGAAGTTTTATATGTGAAGAGCTAAGGGCCAAAGGAGGAGCGGCTAGAAAAGAAGAGAAGATAGATACAGAGAGGCAAGATTCTGGAGACATTTGCTGTTAAGTCCAAGAAGCTTAAAGTGAAGACAGGAAGCCATTGAAGAGGACAATGCAAAGAAGTAATATGATTGGAATAACAGGAAGAAATTATCAAAGATTATATATAAGAAGAGGTACAATTGCTCACTCTTAGGCATTGACTCATTAGGTGGCTTTCAGAACCTAGTCTCTGTCCCTCAGTCTTCTACAAGCTCTGTTTATTTAATAACTTGGTTTTAAAAGGTACATGCAGATTTCAAAATGGTTTCATGCACAATTTACAACCAACAATATACAATATACAACAAAACCCTGCTCTGTCGATGTCCACCTGCTAGCTAGTAGCTTTGATCCTATTGGCTGGCATTTCCTGCCCTTTCCAGGGTGGAGCACAGACTTGTCACATCACAGCTGGCATAGTGCCACCATTCTGTAGTGCCCCAGTATTAGCTGGAACCTGGTGTTGGAATCACTTGTTCCCAATTCCTACAGAAATCCCAAGTCTGAGAAATGTTGTCCTTACAAGTTTCTTTGTTGCTTCTAATGTTTCTGAAGCCTAAGAAATCTCTTAAAAACCTGTTTTTAGTGGTGTACTAGGTGACTTATCAAAGGGAAGCTCACATTGTTTCAGATCCCAAAATGTCTGTTGTTTATGATAACTATATGCGGAGCTTTGATTAGCATATGAGTGATGTCCGTGTGAAATCTTTTTTCTCCAAACAGGTATTTTACATACTTGTTGCTACCATGAAAAAACACTTGTTGCCGGAAACATTCTGTCATATAGTGCAGTTTGTATACTTCAGTAAGACTGATATAAACCCCATATTGAGAAGTAAACAATGCTATGTTCTGTTAAATCTTAGCATTAATCTTGGCTCAGAGTTACAATAATCACACACACACACACACACACACACACACACACACCAGCAGTACTGTCCTACTAAATGTACATATATATATATATATATATAGAGAGAGAGAGAGAGAGAGAGAGAATATTCATATTCAACAAAAATACCTTCTCCTAAGCTATTATATAGTGATGCATTCTTCTGAGGTATGATCCCCTTGTATTCTGGGATGCATACTCAACTTTACGGGCATCCTTTTAACTCTGAATGATGTGTATAAAATTATGTTGCATGTTCTTAAAAACATGAAAATGGGAGATCTGAAACGGACTTAAGAATAGAAAAGTACAAAGAAGAATGTGAATGTAGGGTGTGAAACAGGCCTCAAGCTACAAATATATCAGCAGCACTGTCCTACTAAATGTAATTCTTGAAACTGGTAACCAGCTCATCATAGAGATAGGAATTGATGTTAGGAGCTCCAGTAGAGATTGATGACAATTGTCATACTTTGGGGAGAAACTGGTCTTGCCCATCCCTACACCTTGATTAGCAAAACCAGAATATATTATATACAGCAATTAACAAAACAACAACCAAAAAAAAAAACTTAACAATGTTCAATTAATGCGTGAAATTCAGAGTCTTTATGCAGTTTTGTTCATTTGGCATAATTTAGTCAAAGTGTAGCATTTAATCACACATATGTTTGCCAACAACTACACAAGGTTTCCATGCTCTCCAGATTAACAGAAAGAGTTGGGAATCAGTCATGAGAAGGGCCTTTATAAAGCATTTTGACTTTACTGAATGGGGAAAGAACTATAGTAGAGAGAGATTGGTTCCATCCTGTGGCAAATGTTATGATGAGCAGGTTATATACCATAACAGACAAGTGTTATAGTTTTTGTGGGTTTTGGCTATGTGGCCATGTTCTAGAAGAGTTTATTCCTGACATTTTGCCTGCATCTGTGGCTGGCATCTTCAGAGAATGCTGGCATGGAAGAGAGTTGGGTGTGCGCGTGCGCACACACGCAGTGTTTTGGATATTTATCTTAAGTCGTGGATATTTGGGAAAAATTACTAATCTAGGGCCTCAATCCAGTGCAAAGCACAATATACTTAACATCATTCAAATCAGAGGTTTAAGTATGTCTGATCCATTGCAACTCAGACTGACATATGCAAGAAGGTGACAGATTTTGGGATAGTGCTTTTGGTTTATTTTAATATTTGTTACCATTATAAGGCAAGGATTAGCATGTCAGTTTTCTGTCTATATCAACCAAATATCTGGAGCCACTTCTGAACATATATGCATAGGACTACATATTGATGAAGCAGCAGTTCTGACCTTAGTTATCAGGAAGCAAGTTCTATGGAACTCAGTTAATATTGCTAATCAAGCCAAAAATGAGAAATGCTGTGAATATTTGTCTCATCTCTAGCTGTTCCATCAGGAGGATAGGGTAAGAAGTACTTTCTTATTCTTTCTCCCACACATTTTAGTGATCTTGGAGGAAATTATACACCACTTCGTTTCACACAATTCACAAGGGAGGGTGATGCAATTTCTCTCTCTCTCTCTCTCTTCTGTATTCTGTGGCAGAACAAGATGGGAGGTGGGGTTAGTCTCCCTTCTTTGCTTTCTTTCTTTCAAACCGTCCATTGAGTCAAATGAGAGGAGATTAACTATGTTTGTTGTGGAACTAGCATAGCTGACAGCCCCTTTGGGGACATGTCAGGGCATCTGGGCACTTGGAATACTTTGGAGCCAAGGCTGCTCCTAATCAAACCCTCACACACCTTATTTTGACCCCCTACATCTGATGAAACACCATTGGTCGTATAGCTATACCAGTGAAAATTTCTGCAAGCAGACTAAGGGGATCTTTGTGCTGTGCGACTGCTATTCTTTAAGCAAATCTTTCTCTGATAG
>NC_056527.1:65565404-65640573 GCF_019175285.1 Sceloporus undulatus | reverse complement strand
AATAATAATAATAATAATAATAATAATAATAATAATAATAATAATAATAATTTGTATCCCGCCTCTCCCTGTATTGGATCGAGGCGGGTAACAACAAACAAAAACAATAAAATCAAACATTACTATCAATATATATAAGCATAACAGGACATATTAGATCCTAGTTCCCCACTCTCCCTCCCACCCTAAAATACCATTAAAAACAATTCCCAATAAAATGGTTAATAAAATAAATCGAGATCAAAGTCTGGTGGGTACAGCTAAACAAATGGAGAGTGAAAATTCTGAGGTTTGGGAAGGCCTGCCGGAAGAGATCAATTTTTATTGCCTTCTTAAAGGCCTCCATAGACGTTAGATAGTGGATCTCATCCGGTAGGTCATTCCAGATTTTTGGAGCGGCAACAGAGAATGTCCTCTGGGATGTCGTCTTCAGTCTAGTTCTCTCTAACTGCAGTAGGTTCTTCCCAGAGGACCTGAGAGTGCGGGAAGGATTGTATGAGAGGAGGCATTCCCTCAGGTAAGCTGGACCCAAGCCATGCAGGGCTTTATAGGTAATAACCAACACCTTATACTGTGGCCGGAAGCTAATGAACAGCCAGTGTTGGGATTTTAAGATAGGTGTAATAGAATTTGGAACTCCCTGTCAGCAATCAGGCTGCCATATCTTGGACCACTTGCAGCTTCCGAACATGGCATGAGGGTTGCCCCATGTAGAGCGCATTGCAGAAATTGAGACAAGAGGTTATCAGTGAATGTACAACTGTTTCTAGGTTTTCCTGTTCCAGGAAGGGTCGTAGCTGCGAATCAGCCAAAGCTGATAATGGGTGCTCTTGGCTGTTGCATCCACCTGGGATGACACCTGAAGCGATGAATCCAGGAGCACCCCCAAGCTACGGACACAGTCCTTTAGGGGAAGTAACACTTAAGCTGCTTAATGTGGCCCATTAGTGAACCTTTGGCCAGTTTGAGATTGCAAGCTCAATCATATAGTTTGCTTTTAAAAATAATTTTCCATTTCTGATTTGTTTTCAATGAAAAATATAATTTTAGGCTAGTTTGTACTTTAAATTATGTGAAATGACACTAATGGATAAATTGACTGTTATATTAGATAATAAATAATTGAAGAAACACAAGGAGGATTGGAATGGATTCAAACTACAGGAAAAGAGATTCCACCTCAACATTATGAAAAACTTCTGGACACTCAGTAATTCGACTTCCTAGAGTGTGGTGGAGTCTCCTTCTCTGGAGATTTTTAAACAGAGGCTGGATGGCCATCTGGCTGGAGTTCTTTGATTTTGTAATCCTGCATGTTAGTGGGTTAGACTATGACCCTTGAGGTCTCTTCCAACTCTATGATTCTTTGAATTATGTAAAATCATTATATGAAAGTGAGTGTGGGAAATTAATAACAACTTTTCAAGAGTAAAATTTGAATTTGGACCACATTAGAGAAGAAGTATGAAAAATTACTAACTTAGCACTTCCGTGGAAGGGTAGATAGTTTATGGCGATTGTAAAAATGGAGGGACAACAGAGAAGTAATTAGCCCTAATCTGAAAAGGTTAGGAACTGGTTTAATTTTATGTTACACAGTGGATGATGGTGACAATCTCATATGTTATTCTGATGAGAGGTGTTTTTTATGTTACTCTGTTTAATTATTCAAAATTAATATATAAGGTATATCATCAGAATAGTTACTTTAATGTGATTGTAATTATTATTGTTGTTATTATTTTAAATAGAAGTGTTAATAGTAGTACTAATGCCAGTATAATTAAGGTAGTGGTAGTGAAAAGGTTATTAATGATTAATTGTAAGTTTGAGATTTGTATTAATATATGTGTTGGATAATAAAATACAAAAAAGATACTGGTTTGTACTTAATTAAACTTGATTTCATTAGTGCAACAAATGTAGTTTAGAAAATGTGTATTCTGAAATATTAGACTGATACTGCAGTAATCAGCACATTCAAAAATTCATTAGCTATCGAAGTACCCAATTTTAAAAGAACTTAAAAAATTAAATCACATTGTCTTGTATGTTTTGTTTCAGATTCAGCCCCTGCTTTGAATTCCATAAAGTATTGTAAGTACATTTCTTTATTGTAATTCTATTATTACAGTTAACATTTATTTTTAGTAATACGTTGCTATCTTATATGTTTTGTTTAATGTGCCACATTTCCTACTTATCAGGCTTTTGAAATGAGAAATTATGGAATTCTTTTTCTAGTATTAATGTTGGGTTTCTCTCTAAATTCTTCAGATGCTTTACATGAGGAGATTCCCACCCTCCCCAAACACACTATTTTGAAAATCACTTTAGGTGAAATTTGAAGTGATAACTAGAAAGAGATACTATTTTGCATACTAAGCCATAAGCCAGCAAAGGACAGTAATGATTCTGCTACATGAGTGGGCACTGATACAAAGGCTTTGCAAAGTTATATTGCCCATGATTATTCTCTCCTCCCCCTTACAGGGCCTTTTGCAGTCATGTGTAACTGTGCTCAAGTCGCAGACCTTTGAGAGCTACAACCAGTCAGAATACACACACTGGACACTTTTGGATTGTTAGTCTGTGTATGACCTGAAAGTAACTCTTGACCATGGCAACCTTATGAATTTATTCCTGAACCTATGAAGCTACCATATATAGAAATAGATCTGTCTATCCTGACAGGAGTCCTGGTGGCACAGTGCTTAAATGCTGTACTGCAGCCACTCATTCACAAACTACAAGGTTGTGAGTTTAATACCAGTAAGAGGCTGAGGGTCGACTCAACCTCACATCCTTCTGAGGTTGCTAAGTTGAGTACCTAGCTTGTTGGGGCCAATTAGCTTACACTTTGTAAAACACTTAGGGAGTTTTTTTGTGGGTTTTTCGGGCTATGTGGCCATGTTCTAGCAGAGTTTCTTTCTGACGTTTCGCCAGCATCTGTGGCTGGCATCTTCAGAGAATGCTTTGCCTGATGCCCAAAGGGGCATCATAAAGCCGCACCACTGTGGCTATGGTGCCCCTTGGAGGGCTGCTTTTTGCAGAGACTGGATTGGGGCTGCAGCGTGAGGTTGCTGAGGCCCTGATCCGGCCAGGAAAGGGGCGGCTACATGCCACCCCTTCGAGGCAATCTGTATAGCCCCTGAGACAAACATTTTGAGTCCATTTATAGAACTCTGATTTAGAACTTAAATGGACTGTAGGTGATTGGATAATGAAGTGTATAACTAGTCTTCTGGTTGGAAATATTAGATAAAGTTATATTCCCATAGTGCTTAACAGTGTGACCTATAATTCGTTGTGATGTCATCAATTTTTAAATACTTTCTTGGTAGATACATATCTGAAAATTGATCATGGTCTGGGTAGTTTAACTGGGAATTTGAAGAATTATAAAGTGTATTTTATTATATTTGATTTTCATCAGTCTTCAAGTAATTTCTGTTTTAAGGTTGGAGTTGTGGCTGTGTTCTGGGGAATAGCATCTGTTACCGTGAAATCAACCTGGTATCTACCAAACTGTCTTGTAGCATTTCACTTTAAAATGCACAAGTACCGATTTTCTTCTCCAAACCCTTTTTCCACCTCTGACAGTAAACAGTAGAAGCAGCAGGATGTGACAGCAAATTTCATTCTTTTTGAAATGTTGTACTCTCTTAAGGGTGAATTCTCTTTCTTATAGGCAAGTGTAAATCCCAAAAGTGTCAATAGGAGGCCTGTTTGCCTGTTTTAGGTGAAAACAGAATCCATCCATCCATCTATCTTCCTGCACTCTGGTGTTCATTTTTACATATATGCAGTTAACACGTTTTATGTTATTTTGTGACTAGCCTTTACGCACCTTTTCTTTTTTATGTGAACCATAAGATGGTTAATCTTAATTCTTTTTTTAAAAGCTTGCATTTAGCAAGTAATCATAGAATGGACTTAAATATCTCAAGATTTGAGAATAGTAAAAACCACATTACTTGTTGGTTGAACTTTAAGATGTCATGTTGTGAAACTCAGACCATGAGGTCAGATTTAACCAGGATTTAGACATATTACACATCTGGTCTACTATTTGCTCACCCACCCTCCCATCACCCCGGCAGCATGTTAAGTGCTCATATGACTGAGAGATTCTGGGAGATGTAGTTCAAAAGAACCTTCCTAAACTCTGGATTTAAGTTGTGACTTTAGAGCTTCAAGTTAAGAGTACAGGACAGCAAAAGGGTTTTTCTAGGACAGCGTCAGAAGAGGCCCTCTCAACACAAACACAGTCTCACAAAGAAGTTTGAAATTACATAGATTATTTATTTCTTCAATTTGTTTTTCATTTTCATAAACACAGATCCTGGTAAAATCTGAACAGAGTCTGGATTAACACTTCCAGGTTCTTACCCCTAAAAAGTAAAAATATGGGCATATCCTGTTGGTGCATCCAGGATGTGGAAGTCCTCACCATTTAGCTTCCAGCTTGCTGGAATTTTGTTTGACTGAATTGAATTGGCAAAGCCCTAATCTCACTTTTTAGCTCCCCCGTGGAGTATGGATTGTTAAATGGTGCTGTTTATCAGTGCAATGAGTTTTTATTTAAAAAAAAATCCAGATATAAGCCATCTCCATCATTCTGTTTGAGAGCAAAAGAAGGGGGTAGAAATCTGATAGTAAATAAATAAACGAACAAGAAAAGCAATAGAGACCTCTGGGCTTGATCTGTTCCACCATTTCTGGTTTGCCAACTTAGAAGTGTAGGGAGCTCAGTCAGTATCACTACCATAAGTGGGCTGGAGGGGGGGGGGGAGGACATATGTTTTCTCCAGGGCCTTACATTATTTCTATAATTAAAGATTCTTGCTGTTCATAACTACCATGGCCTTTATGTAAAAGCTGTGCTATTTCTTTGCAGGTTAATACATTATTTCTAGTTGGGCTGCTATAATGCCATTAATTTTACTGTTGGAATCAGACTTCTATGTGGGAGTGAACTTTCAGATTTCCTTTCCTTAGCTCACATCAGCACAGATAATCAGCAAAGGATTTCGGCCCCTGCAGATAATCTCTTCAGGGTTATCACTTACTTAACAAATGGATGTGTGAAGTATTTGTGAAACGGCTTTTTGAAGTGAAGTTCCACATGGTTGCAGCTTAGAGATGAAGACAAGGAAATGTTTACACAGGGGCAGAGGGTTTGGTCTACCCAGTGTGGTTCTTCTCAAGTGCTAGTATTCCAAGACTAAACTGTTTGCCTTTCTAATGAAGTGAATTGTTTGTTTGAAATATGTGGTAGAAGGTATTTAAATAGGGCCTAAAGTAAACTGTAGCTCTCTCCAAATATGCCCCCTGCATATCTGCTTTGTAAAGAGAAGGAAAACAATTTGGCCACAGCTTACCTCGGGGAAGAGCAGTTAAGGGAACTGTTTAAATAATAAGAAGCAGGGCTAAAACGGATATTGCCGTAGTTTCTTACAGGCCTTCTGTGACAATCATTCCTCATACTAGGGATTCCTCAGGGCTCTGCGAGGAAGGGCAGAGTTACTGCTAGAATTCAACATTGTTTTTATGATTTAAAATGAGGGTTTTTCTTTTCATTAGCTCTGGAAACATGAGCTAAAACAACTATTCCTAATATATTGCAGTCTTTGGGGGAGAGCACATGTGTTTGGTTTACTAGAGATCCAACATTGTCTAAACTTCAAATTGGTGTGTCCAAATGTATGGATGTGTGTTTCTACCTAATGTCAGATGGAAATGAAGAATGCTAATTCATACTGTGGAGTCTGAGGAAGATGATAACACATTATAATTATTTTTATTTATTTATAGTCCACCCAATCACGAAGAATCTTTTTCCTTGCTCCATAGATATTTGCACCCAATACCAAGTTTGTTTCCCTCTGTACCCCAAAGTGTCCGTGTCTCTTGCGTGTGCAAGTGCACCCACACAAACATATGACTTCTTGAAATCCAATCTCTTTGACAACTTTCAATCAATATTCCTGCCCTCAACACTTTAATCTCATTTTTTATGTTTCCTCTTTTCCTCTTTTACTAGCCTTAGTAACAACAGCAGCCCACTTAATTGGCACTTTTCCAGGTCTTTCCCAACAGTTCACAAACAGTACACTAAATTAGATATCATAACAGCATCTTGGTGTTTCAAGGTGGGGTTATTTATCACATCGAGGGAAGTGAGATCTAAATAATAAGAGGAAAGCAATGTTTATTATTTATCTCAGATCCAAATGTCTTTCACACAGCCAAAAATTAATATTATAATTGAATAAATATTAGCTATTTGGCCATGGCTATCTGGACAATGTCTAGATGATTAGCTATTAAATATTTGGAAAACATTCTGCTTTTGTGTAAATGCTTTTGTCTTCAGCTTGAAACTACAAATGGAAGTTGGGAGAGACAAAAGAAAAGCCATGGGCAGTAGAGTTGGTTCCCCTTCGCCCCTGGTCACCAGTTTTACTGTTCATACCAGACGTCAGCCCCAACTTAAGTAATTGGGACAGGTCTATATTAACATATATGAGTTTGCACCAGCACATCTTTTTTTGAACTCAAGTAGATCTTGGATGGATTGATGTAGTGAGCGCTGGAAATGCACAAGCCCTGCAACCAACAATTTGCACCTCTGAATTCATGAAGTGTAGGAGTGGTACAGGCATTATAGTGACAAAAATACTGCTCCATTTCCATTCTTTCCATTAATGAGTGAGGTCAGACTATTGATATTTCTAGAAATATCTGGAAAAGCTCCATAAACCAGAAATACTGCAAATCTCCAATGGGTTGCAAATAATTACCCAAAAGATCACCAATGATCTACAACTCTTCTGTTGTGGAGATCAAATTATAATTCATTCGAAGTGATATTTGGATTAGGGCAAATGTTACCTTTTTGTATCTTTTTTTAGAGCTGATACTGATTATTGAATGAATTATTTTAAAAATATATTGATAAGTAGAATATAGAGCATGGATATATAAAATTAATGCTTTAGACTAATTGTAACTTGCATAATTATGTTTTAAAATAACCTTTACTTTCTGCTTGATGAGAGTTGTAAAACAAGTATGACAAAAAAAAAAGTCTTATTAAAAATGTTGTTAGTGTGCATTGAGCACACTAGAATCTCAGTGGTTTCCCCAAAATCTACAATACTGGCATTAAGAAAAGCCATCCCTTTGAATTTATTGATTAAAAAGGGACTACACTGGTGCCTCGGGATACGAAATGATCGGGTTACGAAATTTCCGGGATACGAAAAAGTTGGATTGGCAAAAACTGTTTCGGGTTACGAAATATTTTTCGGGTTACGAAATTCATTTCGGCGCGAAATTCAAATGCTGCAAAGTGCAGCTATAGGCTTTCCAGTGCTAACGGAAAGCCTTTTCGGGTTACGAAATTTTCGGGTTACGAAAGGAATGGCGGAACAAATTAATTTCGTAACCCGAGGCACCAGTGTACTGTCATGTCTGTCATGAGCATTTAAACTTGTAACCTTTTTGCCAAAGCCTTTTCTATATTGTTGTTAAGATATCTCTGATCCCCTATCCCCTTGTTTGCTTCCCAAACTTAGTGGGGGATGAAATTATAAAATGCTGGGGAAATTTTGATGCCACCAGTTCCTATGTTATCAGGGTTGAACACTCTTTCAGTGCAACATATATGCAAAATGGGGAGTATGGGGCAAAGTATTGCTTGCTCTTGCTTGCTTGCAGATCATGCTTTGGAGTTACTGTTTTTGTCATAGAGCTCTAGATTAAATGTTGTGGACCATTCTAAAAGTATATAATGAAGCACTGAGAAGTACTGGCTAATTTCCATTTTGCACTTTGATTATCTCTGAGTTCTACAGTTTTCAATTAAAAAAATCCCAAAAGTTGGAAATTGGAAAGTTGGAGGAAAGTGCCTTTTTACAAATAAACTTGAGCCAGCTGAGCAAATGAAATGATCCTACTAATCTAAAACAATGAACTGTGCCTTCCAAAATCAAGAAGCAATAAAGTTTTGATAGTATTTATATGGATGTTCGGCCCTCATTGTATTTTATCCTTTTACTGGCTGTGTGCTGTAAATAAATTTGTTGTTGTTGGTAGTCTGTTATCATTTGAAGACTGCTTTTCAACCACTAGAAACACATCATTTAAAAAAACTGAAACTCTTAGAGTTCTGAGCACTGATTTAGGCGTGATATTATAACTTGAAAAAGTAGGGATGAGAATCACTAGAGCGAATTAGGACAGTGAAGCACAGTTATTTATTTATTTATTTATTTAGGTATTTATATCCCGCCCTTCAGCCCTAATGGCTCTCAGGGCGGCTTACAATAATATTTTTAATCAGACAGTTCCCTGCCCTCAGGCTTACAATCTAAAAGACACGACACAAAAGGAGAAGGGAATGGTGAAGGGAAAGGGGATGAGGTCCAGTGGTTCTTCTCTCCCTCTGAGGCCTGGACCAAGGCAGATGGATTGGAGGGAGGGCTCTTCCATATATAGTTAAATCCATATAGGCTTGGGACTCCTAAATTACATTGCTAGCAGTTAAGAAGATGCATGAATCTTTCTTGGCATCTATTATTTCACCAATAAGGTAAGCTCATTTACCTCACAAAAACTATCTGAATGAGCTTATGTTGCTCACCCCATGGTCCTAATTACAATTACTAAGAACTGGAATGTCATTTAAGTCAGTGAGGCTCATTTCCAAGTATGTGTATTAACCATGAGACCCTTGATATTATAATTTGATTTTACCCTTTACAGTAAAACAGCCGCTTGTCATTGCATGTAACCTCAGATGGGTGACATCTTGAGGTATGACATCTTTTAAATACACATTTGTCTTTATTTCATTTTGTAGCTCAGAAATATACAGGTTGGATCCAAACTTAGGTATGTATAACAGGGCTGCAAGAAACAGACTCCAGTCTCCATCGCTCCTTTTTAGGAGACTTTTTTTTGAAAGGGGTACACTTAAATTTTGATCGAAAGCACTATATAAATACATGTGTGATTATAATTCCTGAGTATTGTATAAGCTTACTGGAGGTGCAAGAAAGAAGGGGGAGATTTACGGCGCTCCTGAGGTGTGAGGCATAATAATAATGCTGTAAATGCTGTGCTGCCAGAGTGCCGTGAAGCTGGCCCATGTACGGATGGGTGAGTGGCATGACTCCAGCTTCCAGCTGGCTGGAGAGTGGTGCAAAGGTGTGGTCTGTTTCACCCCAAAGAAGACCGTCTCTTGTTCTGACCAAATGGACCTGGAAAGGTAGTAGGGCAGAGAGACTGGCCTCTTCACAGATTTTAGACTGTGAGGATTCTGTGTAGTCCAGTAGGGCATAGAGACAAAAAGTAATATCCAATTCTTGTCCTCTACAGAGCTTGAAAAGGTTATTAATTTTGACTGTATCTCCAAGAATTGCCCAGCCAGCATGAGCACTGTTGCTAGAACGATCATCTGAATCTAATCCTTTTTAAAACTAGTGCTTTAAAGAGCATGTTAGCCAGTGTCTATTGTAACTTCAATTCCATTGTAATTATGGAAATTAATAATGACCATATGTTCTGTTCTGTTTCTTGGGATATGTCAGGTTTTTTTTCTTTAACCTGAATAATTTTTTTAAAATTTTTGGATATATTTTCACATGTATAGCCCTGTATAGTCACATTTACAACTTTTGCAGTTTATCTACACTGTATCTTAGCTTCTTTAGGCAATATAGACAGATCTAAAGTATGTTATAACAAATGCATTTGTAGTATTTCTTTTTTTACCCTGGATCCAAGACCTGCATTAATCCCAGCTGTGAAAGC
Organism: Sceloporus undulatus; assembly: GCF_019175285.1. Lineage (NCBI taxonomy): Eukaryota > Metazoa > Chordata > Lepidosauria > Squamata > Phrynosomatidae > Sceloporus > Sceloporus undulatus. Next base: position 65,630,751 of record NC_056527.1, on the reverse strand, counting down.
AGAAGTGTTTGAATACTGTGTGACATAATTTAGTGGAGGTCATGCTCTGATTTCAGCCTTAATAAGTTATCATCTGAATTAGGAACTCTAGTTTTTAAAGTATCTGATTTCATCCTTATTCTGAAAAGTTACTGGTGCATACTGAGAGCTGAAATATCTACACATTAGCACTGATTTATATGCAGTAGTACAAACTTCCCAGGTATGATGGTATGGATTTTATTCCCACAGAAGGGAAAACATATGAAGAGATATGAATATGGAGACAATGCCATAACCATGTGTCTAGTCAGGCAAGATTTCAGAGCAGCTGTATTAAAGCAGAGTTGACATAGAATCACAGTGTTGGAAGAAACCACAAGGGCCATCCAGTCCAACCCCCTGCCATGCAGGAACTCTCAATCAATGCACCCCGACAGATGGCCATCCAGCCTCTGTTTAAAGACCTCTGTTTAAAGACGTTTTGGAAGTTGTATGTGAAGCTGTTGTTGCTTTCTTGAGTTTGCTTGCTTGCTTGCTTGTGTGAGAAACTTAGTCATGTTGAATATACCAATATGTGGGTAGTTCAAGAAGCAACAAATGCAGACCAGGATGCCTGCTTGGAGGGGGGAGGAACAAATTGGTTTTTTCTCACAGCAAAGGGAGGGGGCTCTTTTTGTCAGTTTTCTGGCAGAGTCCAATTTGTCATTTTCTTGGAGAGAGCACATTATTAAGTTTGTTAAAGAACACCAGAAGGACAAAGAAGTTATGAAAAAAGGGCCTATGGCAAAATAAGATCTCCACTTATTCCAGGGAAAGGCTGCACTTTCAAATAACAACATGACATGGACAAAATGTTTCACTTGTTTCTATTTTCTTTTCCTGAGACTGTACGCATACGCTTGTGAAGTAGAAATGGAGATATTTTAAAAGAGATATTGAAACTTTTTGTTAACAGGGAAGTTTTTATCCCAGCCCTAGCAAATTTCTTTGAATATTCTATAGAGAAAATATTTGCTGTATTCTGTCTGCACTTTCTTATGAAGGTTCATTTTTTTTTGAATATGTACATTTGTATGGCATTGAACAGGAACAGCACATAACACGTAATTCCTTTACCCCCTTTTTAAAAAATAATAATTGTTTTTAAACATGCCACAGACAAGTCTTTACTAGAGCAAGTCATTGTAAGAAAAAGTTTCTTCATCGTCATGCAGCCCTCACCCATCTTCTGCACTCAATTGAAATGGGTCTGATAGAAAGCCTGATAGGAGGTCTAGCAAGTAAAGCTAAGTGGATTTATTCAGGGATCATACATTTCTACTCACATCTTTTAAATCAGAGAAATCTAGTGGAATGTTTATGCCTTAGCACTGGGCCATGGTTCTCTCTTGGTTTTTCACTTGCCTTTTGAATACAAGATAGGTTTCCAATTAATATCAAAGAAACTAAGCAGGAGGTGTCCTGGTGGGTGGAAAGATGCACTTTCCTTTCCTGGCAGTGCTTAGCCTGTCTCTTAATAGGGAGAATGAAGACTGGACTATAAATTGGGGAGTGAAGGCACAATCCTTCTAGTTCAGCTTGGCTAGTCCCTTTGTGGTGCAATGTTCCAATAAAGGCATGCAGGCATGATAGAAAACAGACCAGGATCTGATGTGACCCTGCTTGAATGGAGACAATACATCTTTTCAACACTTGGACATGCTTGGCTTGCAGTACACATATGCCCCCTAAAGAACAGGAGGGCATACTGCACTATCTGACTGTGAAATTAAGATAACTATGAATATATTACACAATATCACAGTGAAAAAATACTAGCACTGTACAGTTGGCCTTCCGTATCCATGGATTGTTTGTCCACAGATTCAAGCTTCTATGGGTTGAAAATATTTTAGAAATGTATAAATTTAAAAGAGCAAACTTTGATTTTGTCATTTTATATAAGATTTTGTCATTTTACTACTCCATTGTATATAATGGGACTTGAGCGGCCATGGATTTTGGTATCCTTGGGGGCTTCTGGAACTAACCCCTAGTGGATATCAAGGGCCCACTGTATTAGGGATGATACAGGCCCAGGATTGGTGTAAGTAGTACAAGAATTTTCTTGTCTTTAACGGATAAAATTTTTAATATATCATGTACCAAAATAACTCAGTTGTTGTGATAATGCCATACTGTCATACTTTGACAGATATGACTTATTAGAAAAGAAAGGGTGATAGGAAAAGAGGAAGACTGCTTTCCAGATGGATAAATTCAAATCAGGGAAGCTGCTGCCTTGAGTCTGCAAGACCTGAGTAGGGCTGTTGATGACAAGGGGACTTGGAGGTCTGGGTTGCCATAACTTGAAGATGGCTTGATGGGAATTAACAACAACAAATCGATAATGGCTGTAACAGGTCTAGAACATTACTGTGCATTTCGTCCCCTGCTGTCAGAATTGGTTTTAAGTGGTGTCTAGTTTGGGAGTGGCATTTCCTGTTTTATTTTGTTTTTACTTAGTCCATTTTCCCACACTCTGTCAGTTTCTCAGCAGTGGCCTAAAAAGGCATTGATGGCTAAATGTCTGCAGTGTGGTTATGAGGACTAACATTATAATCATATAATTCCACAAGAATGTTTGTGGCTACCTTTTTTTTTTAAGTAGTTGCCAATATGGCTTCTTTTCCAAGCTGCAAACCTGGAATCCGCCATGCCCAGAAAGCATCTGCTGTAGCTGGTGCACTCTTAGAAAATCACCATGATTACTGTCCTTAGCAATCAGCAATAGAATGTAACTGTGCCTGTGTATTTATATATTTTTGTTTCATCCTTCTCCAGATTCCCTTTGCTTACGTATCCCATTCTTTTAGAGTATGAAATGCAACCGAGGAATTATCTGAAGTTCAAGTGCCGCCCAAGATGTTTTTGTTTTGTTTTTCCCCTGAGTCAGATAATCCAAATAGCATGTCTGCCACCATGTAGCACAGGGTATAATCATTAGAGAACTTTGCTTGCACAAACTTGATTGAAATGAACATGAGCTGCACAATACCTTTGCCATAGCAAGTCATTTCCAACTTATGGTGACCCTATCATAGGGTTTTCTTCGCAAGTTTCTTCAGAGAGGGCCTGCAGTTGCCATCCTCTGAGGTGAAGAGAGACTGACTTGTTCAAAGTCATGCAGTGGGTTCACATGGCTGAGCCAAGATTAAAACCCTGGTCTCCAGAGTAATAATTCGACACTCAGACTACTACACTACACTCTTGAGCAATTCCTGTACATTTCAGTTGGGGTTGCTGGGGCCCTGAAATGCCTGGCACCATTAGGTATTACCACATTTCCCAAAATTTGTTATATAGCTCAATATTAGGTGATTGATACATTAATAATGTTAATCTTAGAGTCAGTGTGGTGTAGTGGTTTTGAGCATTGGAGACTAGGGTTAAAATCCCAGCTGGGCTATGGAATCCCACTAGGTGACCTTGGGCAAACCACACTCTCTCAGCCTCAGAGGAAGGCATAGGTCTCTGAACAAATTTTGCCAAGAAAATTATTTAGTTGGAAATTACTTGATGACACACAACAACAACTGTTTATTGTTTATGTTTATTTATTTCATTTGTATGCTGCTTTTCTCCCAGAAGAGACCCAATTGTTAACTTCTGGGAGCAAATGCATATAAGTATACTTCCATTTAAAAAGCATCTGACAAAGCAGCTCAAAGTATTTCCACAGGAGCCCAACCCCTCATTTTCTTGTCTTCTGTTTATCTGAAAGGTTTTTTTGGGTTGTTGTTTTTTTCAGTGCTGGTATTGAGAGGATGGTGAAGGAGGCCTGAAAAAAGCAGACTTTTGGTGCTGAGTTGTAGCAGTCTGTCTGCAGTAAATAATGTAATCAAGCTTGACCTGGAAGAGAATGGGATTCTACTCCAGATGATCCTACTGTAGCTATGTGTGCTTACATGCGATAGGCAAGGTAAACAGCTGCCTCCAGAATAACTGACTGACCATGTGTGAAAATCAAAACAGAAAGAAATGGGGAAAGCAGATCAGCTTGCCTGACCAGTTACCCTAGCATGCTGAAAAAGCACAGATCTATAACTTTCACCACCAAAATGGAAATCACAAGAAAAGAAGAGGCTGCTGAAAGACCAAAAAAGTTTTTAGGATGCACATTGGAAGAAACATTCAGATGTTCACTAGAAGATTTAAAATGTTTCTGTTACTCATTCAAGGCTTCCCTGACCTGGTTGTTTCATTCCATCTGTGCATAATGTTAGTTTTGAATAAAAAGTTTGCTGAAAGATGTTGAACTTTAGTATCTTGATTACAATACAGTGATTAGTAGGAGCCAGCATTGATTTGTCAAGAATAAATCCTGGCAAACTAATCTTAGATTTTTTATCAATCTGGTAAGTGGTTTGAGTGTTACACTACAACTCTGGAGCCAGGACTCAAATCCCTGCTCAGCCATGGAAACCTGCTGACTAACCCTCGGTGAGTCACACTCTGTCCACAGAAACCCCCCTTATAGGTCCACCTTAGGGTCATTATAAGTCAGAAACAACTTGAAGGCACACGACAACAAGAAGAACAATAATGCTGTGGATGTCATTTATCTGGATTCCAACAAAGGATTTGACAAGGTCCTCCAGAATAACTGTTTCTGTAAAGGCTAAACATCCCCAGCTTCCTGAGTCTTTCCTCATAGGGCATGATTTCCAGACCCTTCATCATTTTAGTTGCCCTCCTTTGGACACTAGTTTCTCTAGTGTCCGTTTTAAATTGTCGTGCCCAGAACTGGACACAATATTCCAGGTGGGGCCTGACCAAAGTAGAATAGAGTGGCACTATTACCGTACTTCCCTTGATCTAGACACTATACTTTTATTGATGCAGCCTAAAATTGCATTGTCCTTTTTAGCTGCCACATCGCACTGTTGACTCATGTTCAACTTGTGGTCTACTTGAACTCCTAGATCCCTTTCACATGTAGTCTTGTTCAGCCAGGTGTCCCCCATCCTATATCTGTGCATTTCATTTTTCCGCCCTAAGTGCAATACCTTACATTTCTCCTTGTTGAAGTTCATTTTGTTAGCTTTGGCCCAGCTTTCTAGTCTATTCAAATCATTTTGAATTTTGATCCTGTCCTCTGGGATATTAGCTACGTCTCCTAATTTGGCGTTGTCTGCAAATTTGATAAGTATGCCCCCAATTTTGTCATCCAAGTCATTGATAAAGATGTTGCATAGCACTAGGCCCAGGACAGAGCCCTGTGGGACCCCACTGGTCACTTCTCTCCAGGATGAGAAGGAGACATTGCTGAGCACCCTTTGGGTTCGGCCGGTCAACCAATTACAAATCCATCTAACAGTTACCTTGTCTAGTCCACATTTTACAAGCTTCTTTGTAAGAATATCATGGGGAACCTTGTCAGAGGACTTACTGAAATCAAGAAAGCGACAGCATTCCTTTCATCTACCAAGCTGGTAATTTTATCAAAAAAAGAGATAAGATTTGTCTGGCATGACTTGTTTCTCTGAAACCCATGTTGACTTTTTGTGATTATGGAATTGCCTTCTAGATGATCACAGACTCTCTGTTTAATGATCTACTCTAGAATATTTCTTGTATTGATGTCAGACTAACTGGACAATAATTGTTGGGGTCCTCTTTTTTCCCCTTTTTGAAGATGGGGGACAACATTTGTGCTCCTCCAGTCTTCTGGGACTTCTTCTGTTCTCCAGGAGTTCTCAAAGATTATTGCCAATGGCTCCGACATTACACTAGCCAGCTCTTTTAGTACTCCTGGATGTAGTTCATCAGGTCCTGGAGATTTATATTCATTTAGATGAACTAGGTATTCCTGTACTATCTCTTTACTTATTCTGTGCTGAATTTCTCCTATTCTGTCCTTTGTTCCATTTCCTCCAGGTTGAGCACCCTTTGCCTTTTATGAGAAGACTGAAGCAAAGAAGATGTTGAGTAATTCTGCCTTTTCTCTGTCCTTTAGTAACATTTCGCCATCTTCTCCACGCAGTGGCCCTACCATTTCCTTCTTCTTCTTCTCTTTGGCTGTGGTCATATCCAAAAAAAAACCTTTTTATTGTTCTTAACCTCTCTAGCAAGCCTGAGTTCATTCTGCGCTTTGGCTTTTCTGACTTTACCCCTACACAGGCTCACTATTTGTTTGAATTCCTCTTTGGTGATTTCCCCATTTTTCCATTTCTTATACATGTTCTGTTTAATAATAATAATAATAATAATAATATCTTGCCTCTCTACAAAATGCAATTGAGGCGGATTACAAGATTAAAAAATATACAATCTGAAACCTCAATTGAAAGTTCCTTAGTCATCCATCCTGGTTTCTTGAGACATCTCCCATTTTTCTTCCTCATTGGAACTGTTTGAAACTGTGCCTTCAGTATCTCCCTTTTGAGAAACTCCCATCCGTCCTGAACTCCCTTCTCTTTTTGTATGCCTGACCATGGGATCACCTCCAGTATTTCTCTAAGTTTATTCAAATCGGCTCTCCTAAAGTCTAGAATGCATGTCTGTCTGTGCCTGGCCTCTCCTTTCCATTGTATAGCAAACGCTAGGAAAATATGGTCACTCCCACCTAAGGATCCCACCACTTGCATTCCATTAACTAAGTCTTCTCTGTTGGTTAAGATCAGATCTAAAATAGCTGATCCCCTTGTTGCCTCTTCCACCTTTTGGACAATGAAATTGTTTTCCAGGCAAGTGAGGAATTTGCTAGACCTTGAGGATTGGGCTGAGTTTGACTTCCAACAAATATCAGGGTAGTTGAAGTCACCCATCAGTACTACATCTCTCTTTTCTGAGTGTGTGGTCATCTGCCCTAGAAAGGCATCATCCAATTCTTCAGTCTGACTTGAGGATCTGTAGTAGACTCCTACAATAACATCCCTATTGTTTCCCTTCCCTTTAATTTTTATCCAGACGCTCTCTACCTGGCTTCCAGGATTGATATCCTGGATCTCTTCACTGGTGTAAGTGTCCCTGACATATAATACTATTCCTCCTCCTTTCCTGTTTGGCCTATTTCTCTTGAAAATGTTATACCGCTGTATTCCTACATTTCAGTCATGAGACTCATCCCACCAGGTTTCAGTGAGGCCTATTATATCATATTTCCTGTGTTGTGCTAGGAGTTCAAGTTCATCTTGCTTATTTCCCATACTCTGCATTAGTGTAGAGACATTTAAGACCATGTGTTCCCTTTACTTGCTGCCTGTGCAAATTTTTTTGCTTCCCACTGTTGTATCTTTGCATTGTTTGCCTTCTTCCCTCTTCAACAGTTTGACTATTTTGACCAACCCTTTTGCCTTCCAGAATACTGTCTCCCTCCCCTATATAACTCAGTTTAAAGCCCTCCTGATCAAATTTTTGAGATTATGGGCAAACATCAGTGGCTGTACTGAAGGAGGTCTTGCGGGGAGTGCCTCACATTCTGTATATGACTTAAATGCCTAATCATGTTTGAATATGATACAAAATGGGGAGGAGTGGCTGTATTGTTCTGTTGCTAATGGCAGGCCTCAGGGTGGGAGGGTATGCAAAAGAGGATTAGTGTCTGCTTGATTAGTGCTTATTGTCTGTCCAGCAGACAACTCTTTTTGCATGGCTATAACAGAAAAATAAGGCTAGCAAGCCTAGATGGGCAACACTGATAAGGGGTTAGGACTTGATGACCCATATAATCCCTTCCAACACTGCAAGAGGATAAAGACAAACTCTCCCAATTCCATTTCTATCAGTTGATGGGTCAGAAGGAACTAGGTGGGTGGAAGGATGAGTTGCCATTCTCAAAACTGAGCAGCGCTCTTTCTGACTCCACAGTTAAAAATTATTAACTGAGCTATGCCTGTATTCAAAATGAATTTCAACATGGTTATATATTAAATGTTTATCTTTGTAAAACTAAATTTTTAAAAAAACAAAAACCATGTACTTATAAGGGATTTTGGAGCTTTTGAGTTTTTGGAGTTTGTGAGTTTTTGGTTTTTTAAGCTGTATAGCCACTTTAAATCTCTAGGCAGTGGAATGGCAAGGACTGTGGAAAGGAGTAAAGTGTTCTGTTTGAAAACCAGCCAACAGCTATTTAGCCAATACCTGCAGCAAATCTGGCATGCCAAGGAACTTTCAGTACCTGCCAGTTGATGAAATCATTTCCAGCCTCTTTTTCTTCCAGCTCAGATAGCTACTTCTCTTAGCATTTGGCACACAGATTGTTGGGGAGCCACTGAAAACTAATAAAGCATGTTCCCACAAGGTGTTTTGGTTTACACGAACACAAAGGTGGTAAGATGGACACCAAGTATGTGTAATACTCAGTCTCTCTGCATTGCCTTGCCAAGGTGGGAATTCCAGCTGGAAGAATGTTCTGCTTTCTGATGTTTGCTCTGGATCTCTTATGCTAGCTTTTTATACAGGGTAAAGAAATAAGCTATGGAAACTTGCGAAAGAGCTAAACACAGATGTCTAGTGAGGGAGGCAAAATGTATGTGTGTTTCTCTGTGAAGTCAAACATACACACAGGGTTTTTTTGTGCTTTCTTAGGAACAGGTACTCCCATTGCCTTTTTTTTTTGCCTCAGGGTTTATTGAGGCATATAATCAAAACCAAAGGTTCCCAAGACATGCGCTTACAAAACTGGATGATGCACCTAAAAGCCTTTACACTGAAAGATGTGCTGAAGATCTTGGCCCATACTTCTACAACCAGATGGCATTTGGGCTCTGATACCACTTACTACGTCCACCCCTAATATGGCCCTCACTTATGTGGACATCCTGAAATGCTCAGGTGCTATAACAACAGTTCTGAACCCACCAGAACACACTCTGAGCCTGACCACCTTGGCACCTACCCAGACATTGACTCTGGTACCAAGATATCCATCAGCCATCCGTTGTATACTGGCAGCTTCAAACCTGCCTGTTCTGCCTATCACAGGTAGCTTAATATAATCTTTTTCTCAGTGCAGATGTCTTCATCTAGACAAGAACAAAGATAAGGATATAGACATGGGGGGGGGGATATAGGAGGACAGAGAGGAGGTAGATTCTACCCATGCCTTTGCTGCTCCAGTCCTGGCACTGGCTGTGCATTTGTCTTTAGATGCCACGGTGCCTGCATTGTAGTCCCTGAAGATGCCTCTTCTCAACATATTCACCACATCACTTACCCTTTGATCTCATGTCCTTTGGTATTGGAGGCCCCACGCCAGTTCTGGGCAGTTTCCTTGAAGAACTAATACTTTAGGAGGGACATAGTCTTCTTGATACTAAGAAGCAACTAACTGTGCTTTGGAATGACAGCCTTCAAGTTATTTGCTGTGACTTGGAAGGGGACATCTTAGAGCTATCCTCCCTACATTCATACAGGAGAAACACTCATCATGCAGTGCAAGTAGAACAATCTTATTCTACACTCATCTCCCACAGATCTAGATTTCTTCATGGATAGCATATGGATCCCAGACACAAAACCATGTGGGTTTGAAGGCACTAATTTTCTTTATGGTCTCTGTGACTTAAACACACGAGGTGTAATGCGCTTGCACAGTACTGATTTGGAGCTTTGAAAGCAGTCAATTGCTGTTTTCAATGGTAACCTTGCCCTCCACGTCTCCCCATATAAAGCCCTTCCGGTGTCCATACCTCAGTTTTTTTTCTGTTTCTCCAACCCATTGCAGCAAACCCATACCACCCCCTCTGATAAAGAGGGCAAGAAACTTGACTCTCTTGCCAAGAAAACAGCAGGTTCTCCATACCATTCAGGCTCAATGGGTGCAGTGGAGGTGGAAATACAGGAGAAGGAGTACAGACATTCTAAACCTCAAGCAATTGTGCCTTCCACTTCACAATTTGGGAATGTTCAAGTTTGTCAAATAATTGGCAGATACAAATAATCTTCTATTGTCTTTAAATATAAGATGTAGTACAATTTGGTAATTATAGGTTTCTTCCATTTGAACTGACAAAAACGTGTTAATAGGGATAATATTACTGGATTGAACAGCATCTTTAACTAAATGTTAAATTTACACTGCCAAATATGACTCTGAATTGGACATTAACCCTGCTTCTAGCCATAGAATTACATTGGGAGCACAGCTAGGAATCCCAAGAATCATTCTCAGAAATTTAGGGCCCAAACAGACATTAGGACTGGAGCGTGGCTTTAGCACAGCTTCCAGCCTCTTAGGATGCATGCATCATTTAAACAGCATACCTCCAAAGTGAGCCGAAGTAGCTTTATTTTGGCCTGTCTGTTCGGGCCCTAAGTTTGCACAGCATTGAACAGGGAGATGTTGCCAGATGAGCAAACTTCTGAGCCATACAGCAGTTGGGCCGGCACTTTGGCCACAAATACCTGTATGGCCGATGGAACGTATTGCCCTCCATTGTAAAAAAGAAAAGAAACTGAGGGCCTTACTGCTTCTCTATATACTCGTTTAAATCAGATTAAAATCCTGATTTCTAATATTTATCATTATCAAATCAATTTTGAAACCGAATGGAGCCAATACCAGGCCTGGGGCTTAGGTCATGGAGCCTAGAGGCTCCAACCCAGGTGCTGAGCCTGGGGCCGGGAAGCTCTGAGACTGAAGCCTGGCTCCAGCTCCTTTCAGCTGATTGGACGTTCCAGCCTCTACCCCTGGAGTGAAGGAAGGATAGAAGGAAGGAAGAATGGACAGAAGGAAGGAAAGGGTGAGGAGGAGCGAAGGGGAGAGAAGAAAGAAGGATGGAGGGAAAGAAAGGAGGGAAGAATGGATGGATGGATGGATGGATGGAAGAGGGAGGGAGGCAGTCCAGTTTTCCCCAGTGATGGGGTGGCTGCATGCACGCCGCCATTGGGGAGAATATAGGCTTGCCATCCATGGATGCTCAAAACTACAAATCCGTGGATAAGGAGGGCCCACTATATTTTTAATCTCTTTTTATCTTTTGCAGTAAGGAGAAAAGAAATGCATTCTGCTTCCTCAAAATTGCTCTTGTATTCTAATATTTCTTCAACTGTTTCTAATAATTTTAGGCCATTTATCTGACCAGGAGATGGTTTGTAATTTTGTTAGGCAGTGTCACAAATCCATTGATTACCTTCTGCACAAAAACCAGTCTGGTACTGTACTTGGAGATACAGTCCACCTTGGCTTACACGGGGGATCTGTTCCAGACCCTCCTGCGTAAGCTAAATACCGCACATGCACAAGCCCCATTCAAGTGAACGGGGCTCGTGCATGTGGCGGTGCAGCGGCACACACATGCCATGGGTGTGCACCCCATTCATCCAATAGGATGCACCACCCCGCCCTGCGTGCTCCTGTGCGGCTTTCAGCGTATGTTAAAGCTGCGTATAGCACGTATGACGCAGATGCACTGTACTATCGTAATGGGGAAATCTGACGTTATCCTGACACTTAGCGGCCCAGCCTTTACTGAAAGGAACGTCATGAAGCAGTATTATTTTCACTATCCCCCCATTAGCTAGTGAAGAATACCTGATCTTAATACCTGAAATATTAATGGTCTGTCATTTTGTTTGCTTTTCCGCATCATACACATGCTTCTAACATGTTACATGGATTTATGAGACAATTGTCCAAAAACAATGAATTAATGTTCTCTGAATAGAACAGATACTTGTGTAAGTCTTGCATGAAGCAAAATACTGTGTACTGCACTAATGCACCCATTCAAACTATAGATCGTATGAAGTATTTGATTACTTCAGAGGACCAAAACAACAGTTCAGGAATAGGTGTATCATTGTATTAAATGAGTGATGCTAATGTTGATTGCACTAATGTATTTGGACAAATAATAATTCAGAAATACCTATAGTGAAAAGTATGGTAGACCTGTCAGAGTATTCCTACTGGTCAGAGTTAAGGAAGCCTCCCAAGAAGATTGCATTGGGTTGACATTTTTATAGAAAATGTTACTATCATTAAAAGTTTCGTAGCAGATTCTGTTTTATTCATTATGAGAGCAGGAGGGAAAAGGGAGGTGTCTTGTCTGAGGAAAGAACAAATGCTTTGCACTTGAAACAGAAATCTCTACTTCTCAACTTTGCCTTTCCCGGCCTCCAGCTAATTCTGGAGGCCGGGAAAGGTTTGGGAGGAGGAGGAACAGGCGCATGCGCCTGTTCCACATTCTTTCTGCTGGGTGCCAGGCCAAATGGCATTGCATGCCATCTCTGGCACGCGAGTTATCAGATCACCATCATGGGTCTAACAGAATTCTCTATGACATGTATTGTAAGTAGTTTTACAGTAGTTTAACCACTCATTTAAAAACAGCAAAATATTTGGAATTTTTCATGGGTTGTAATTCAGTCTGATACCATTATAGTGTGACCTGTTTAAAAAGATTCTAGTTCACTATTTGAACTGGCCCTATATATTCCCAGAGCAGCCTCATGCACTGTCTTCTATTTTCAATCTACCCCATTCATTTCTTTTCATATTGACCTGTTCCCACCCTCTCAGTCTGGCAATCAGATAGTCTTTAAATGACATGCATATTAAGAAATTAGAGTGAAAACTGGTGGTTGGGTTCAAAGAATGATATTTTTTGCTCTTTTGGTAAGAATATAACATGAAAAACTAAATAAGCTAGTAGGGAACCAAGCTGAGTGTGTGTGTTTTCATGTGTACTTGGTCTAAGATAGGTCTTCTCAGTTGGGATTATTTTAAATAACTATTTGATTTTTTTTTCATATGAATATCCACAGTTTTGCAAAGTTCTGTGTTTTGCACCCACAGGCATGTAGCATTTATTGCTTACCTGTGTCTGAAGAGTTTTAATTCCCTCAGTAAAACTGATTCATCTGGTTTGTACATTATTCTCCCTGTCTCCCATTTAGCATGTTACTTTTCTGGCAGTAGAATACACAGCACTTAGCAGCTGGTTTGTGAAACCATCAGTCAGGAAATTGTATGATAAATAAGGGGTAGCCAGGTTTAGTGGCACTTTATTCTGCTTCAGCAGTTTTAGCTTGACTTTGGAAAAACCATCATGGGCTATTTTGTCAAGTATTGCAACAGGAGATGGCTATTGTGCAGCAACTTATTACACACACTACTTGAGTTATGATGTCCCACATCTGTATTGCTCATGTGTATATAATAAACTCTAAACTGGATAATTATGGTGGATTTCATGTGAGGTAGAGGTGTAAGTAGACAGCTCTGTTACAATGATGGAATACTTTGCTATCCTTCCTCCCCCACTCCCACATCATTGGAATTTGGAAAAAGGTGAAACCAAGATGCAGTGAGAAATTTAATGTAAGAGGACTCTGAAAATACGTGTTTGAAAATACATAATCACATTTGTTTAGGAGTAGGATTACAATGCTTAAATTGCATGTGATACCTAAGTACGCTGTATATGCCTATGACAGCTTGCAGACTGGTTCACAGACTGCACTTCTTTGTAAAAATCATCGTGAAGCCAAGATATGGATCATAACATGTGGTAATCATGTAGGTTTTTACTTTGCCCTTTCTTTCCTTTTTCTCCTTAGAAGTCAAAGAATAGTGAGCCAAAAGGGCTTTTGTATTTGACAACAATTCACAGGTGCTACATGTAGGAACTCCATAATATGTGAAGTAGCTCTAATTAGAATTAGAATCAATGTATGTCTAACGTTTACACAACTTCATCTGTGTAAATAAAGATGATCGGAAAACATATATGAAATTGTACTGCAAGGATCTCCTCCTACAGAGTCCCTTGGCATGGGATTTCTAAGACTCTTGTGTGTGTTTGTGTTTTTAATATCTATCCCACAAAGTTATTTTCATTTGCTAAACAGATCCAAGAAATTTGTGCACTTATAACATGTTATATTACAGAATGATGTAAAAATAATTAAATAGACTGAACCCAAATGGAATATGGCTCCACTGAGCTTAAAAAATATCAAGACAGACTGTTTGTGCCATCATCAATCAGAGACCTAGTTGGAGCCTGGGTGATTAGGACTAAGATTTTATAGACATCTAGTTTTACGACTTGGATTTTAAGGAGAACCTCTCACAGAGAACTTTACAGTTTAGTATTATTTAGTTCACTGCTAAGAATAGGAGAATAGAAATTCTATCCTACAAATGGGAGACAATGTTCCTAAAAAGGTGAGTTCAACATAATCTTTTAGTAGAAAGAAAGAATAATTCAAACCTGTGGTACAACCAACAAAAAGTCCTCTAACAATAAATTAAATAAATGGTGGATTATTTCAGTTCCAGAATTGTGTATACATAACCTACACAGACCTGTGGAAGACCTACCTTACAAAATCCTACATATTTATCTGTCTATGTAGGCCAGTATTGTCTATACTGACTGGCAGGCAGCAGCTCCACAGGGTCTCAGGCAGAGGATGTTCACATTACACTAGCTGAAACCTTCTGCCAGAAGATGCCAGGAACTCTATCTAGAATCTTCTGCAAAACATGTGCTCCCATCACTGGATAGTGACTGTTCTGCATAAGCTAAACCTTAGTAGACACATTTCTTACTTTATCAGGTATATAATAGAGAACATGTGTCCAGAATAGGATTGAGTGTGTTTTATTGAAGGTCTAGTCAGTGTTAAAGGATTTGTCTTTTGTCTGGAATGGCTTTGTCCCTGGGTGTACTTACTTATTTCTAAAGGAATAAATCAACAAAGTAGGAATAAGACCGGCAGCATTATTTTTGGGTAGTTGTGAAATATCTTTCTTAGGATATTTTTCCTCTATAGAAACCAACACTGAAAGCTGTTTAATATGCCTGTTTTTGAAATATGATCTTGGCAGTCTAGGGCTCCAGCAGTTTGTCTTGGAGGAGATGAACACAAACAGTCTTTTATGAGGTATCACAGTGTTTATGGCCAGTGCTTTCAAGTGGAGAATCCAAATGCAAATTTTTAAGTAAAATTGGGTAATGACTGACTCAGTATATGAGGTCTTCTTTATGGTTGAAATACAGATCTCATACCCCCCTGGAGTATCTGGGGTACTCTATAGAATGTTGCATATCCTTGAAATATTTTTAGGTTAGGTAGTTTATGAACTGAACTGCCTGTTTTTGTTTTTTATTTATTTTGGTTTTTTAAAATCCTTCTTTATACATGCTTTTTTGAATTCAAACCCTAAACTTTGAAGCTAGTAACTGATGTAAAATGCTGCACATTTATCTAAATGTCTGTCAACTACAGGTTCTTGTGAGTCTGTGAAATTATGCTAAGTAAGTATCCTGGAAGTTGCTGAGGGCTGATACTGATTTGCACGGAGCTTTCCCATATAGATCACATTGGGGTTTCAAGACCCATATATTTATGTTCAAAGGAGAGGGCACAAGCAGAAATGCTAGTGCTATTCATTGTTATTGCAAGTAGTATTTTGTCATTTCAGTCAGCAGTCTACTGTGGTTCTCCAACTTGTGGGATCAACTTAAGCTTCATTGGCAAAGTGGTAAAGGCAGAACTGGCCCTTAAAAAGCATTTTGATGCCATCTGTGAGTTGAGTTGTAGGTTAAGAATTGATCTGATAAAAGTGAAAAAACGTATGAACCTAGATGAGTACTCTACTCATTAGTACCTACCTAAGAGCATACTTATATATGATCATTTGGAGATGAGTTCCTAATGTGCTGAATAGTTCTGTCTTTTCCTTTCCTTTTCCTTATCTTTCTTAAGTCAGCTCAGTTGTAACAGAATTTTATTATCAGTAATTTTTCAGTTAATTGTACAGTATCAGGACTGATTGTTATATTTTGCATGCATTTTGTGGCCCTAACGTTTTTGCACCTTATAGGCTACAAACTGCAATCTAGTACCAGCTGAAAGTTCATCAATGATACAGAGAAGGGGGGAAATGTTCCTAGATTTGCATGTTTTGATCACCAAGGCAGATTTTTAAATTTACCTCTTAGGCCTGGCACAGACCGGCCAATAAAGTGGCTTCTGGCTGCTTCGGGGACATGGCGTTTATACTATGCACACCCCAGAGCGGCCCAAAGTGCTCTGAGAATGGCTAAAGTGGCCTAAGCCATTGGTAAACAGAGTGGATTAAATCCACTCCTGCTGGGAGCCCATTAGGAACGCAAGCGCAAGCCCACTTCGAGTGGCTTCTGGTCGCCATGGTCCCCGACCAATTGGGGACCAATCATATCTGGAGCAGCCAGAGGCCACTCCAAGCTGCCCATCTGCTTTGCCTCTTAGAAACCGATGGTCTAAATTGTGGGTGGCAAAAGCTGGGGGTGAAGAACAACATTGATCTTCTAGAGGACCATGGAGATATGAACCCTCTCCTACACCCTCTGCTATAACTTTTTTAATTGTTTTAGTTGGCAAATACCCCCAACCTTTGGCCCCTTTTGACCCATTTCAAGCCAAGAATCATTTGCCTGTCAGTGGCATTACCAGCCTAGGTGTCACCTGTGCAGGGGTGGGGCTTCCAGGAACAATGGGTCTTTTTGGGGCATGGCCTTCTCCCGAGGCGGATGCACCGTGCGAGCTGCCTTGGAGAAAAGACTTGCCAGCCGGTTGGGACCTAAGAGAGGCCGTGGCGGCAAGGCCTTCTCCCGAGGCGGAGCAAGGCCTTTTTTCTGGCGTATAAATGATCCCGACTTTGGGAAGATTTTCCTGGGCTAAAAAGTCGTTTATACGCTGGAAATACAGTAATTTTTTTCCTCTCCTGCACTGCCACAGAGTAGGCTTTCAAATAGGTTCTAGCCTGCGTTTGGTCAGATTCCTGTGGAGTTCTTCGCCAACACTCAATCTAGTTCTCGTCCCACTGCTTCACCCCCACTAGCTCTTTGGAAAACCGTGGGACTGGTTTTGCTCCATTCTGTAAGAGCTCAGGAACAACTGTGCCCAGCAGCATGAGTAGGACCAGATACCAATTGGGACAGACCCATGGTTGTTCATTTTGACCATGAGTCCTGGGCCACTCCTGAAGGCAGTCTCAGCATGGTTTGAAATACATTCTTTACTTCTGTTGACTGTCATATATATTGATCTTCATATTGCACAGTTCCTGGAATTTTGAGCGAGTAAATCATGTCTTAAAAAGCATTTCTCTTATTGAAAAAGAGAAAAATTTAATTGAGGGCTCTTCTCCACATCAATCCCCATTTTTGTTCCCCCCCCCCCCAGGCCAAAATAAATTCCTTGAGAGGTGTGTTGGATGAAGTTCTCTCTGATTTTTGGTTGAATTTTTTTTAGTAGGGACCATCACATCTCCAAATAAATGAAACAAATGACATTTGTTTCCCCATCCCCTCCCCAATTAATTCAGTGTTTCCCCACTCTGTCCCCCACCCCCAATTAATTAACTAATTGAATTTTCTGAAGCTTCTGGGAAATTGTGAAACACTAAGTTCAGTGATGTCACATCCCACTATTACATTTCTTCAACTGAACTCAACTTGGGATACATACAGTCGTGTAGCAGGCATAGATTCCTCTGTATCCTCTGGTTAGGCCCTTGGTTTTGATGCTGTTTGTACTGGAAAAACTCTTCTGAATGATCTTGGGGACCACTTCAAAGCATATTCTAACTGACCATTATTCCTGTGTCCTCTAGATTGCAGGATGATAGTCACCGTTCTACATTTAACTATATTTGAAGCACTGAAGCTGTCAGCTTTTTCAAAATTCCATGCAGAAACAATACTGCATAATTTAATGACAATTCTCCCACTCACTGGCTTCCTATATGGTCTGGAAAGTTTAACAAACTCAGCCGAGGCAAGGCTGAGCTGGCTGGCCGAAGGCCGTGCCTGCTGGAAGATGACCGTCACTGCTGAGGCAAGGTCTTCCTTAGGCCGGAGCAGCCTTCTTCCGGCTGGAGTGGCCTTCTTCTGGCCAGCACAGCCATTTTCCCAGCTGGTGCAGCCTTGCTCCTGCCGAGGCAAGACTGTGCCAGCTGGCCAAAGGCCACTCCGGTTGGAAGAAGGCCGCTCCGGCTCAAGGAAGACCTTGCCTCGGCCGAAGCTTTCTTCTGCGTGGCCTTGCCTCAGCAGGAGCAAGGCTGTGATAGCTGGGGAAACTATTGTGCCAGCTGAAGGAAGGCCACACCAACTGGAGGAAGGCTGCTCCAGCCGAGCCAAGACCTTCCTTAGGCCGGCGTGGCCTTGCTCCAGTAGGCGCAGCCTTCATCTGGCTGGCACAGGCATTTTCCCGGCCAATGCGGCATTGTTCCTGCCAAGGCAAGGCCAAGCTGGACAAAGGCCATGCCGGCTGGAAGAAGTCCACGCCGGCTGAGTCAAGACCTTCTTCCAATCAACGCGGCCTTGCCCTGGCTGTTGTGGCCTTGCTGGGTTGGCGCAGCCTTCCTTCGGCTGGTGGGGCCATTTCCCCAGACAGTATGGCTGTGCTCCTGCCAAGGCAAGGCCATGCCAGCATGAAGAAGCCCGTGCCAGCTGAGGCCTTGCCTTAGTCAGGTAAGGAAGGAGGGAGGGAGGGGTTGTCTCTCGGCTTTCCATTTGTGAATAGTCGAAACCGCAAATGGCAAGTCCACGGTTACGAGGGACGACTGTATTTCAAAGTATGTATGGACTTGATATTTCCACAAGTTTGCAACCTTAGAATATTAACTCCTTCCTTTCTTTTCCCCTTCACATCTATGGGGTGAGCAAATCCTCATTTATTTCTTGCTTTCTTTAGTTGCTCCTTTCTTTCCTACTTTTGTATTTGCTCCTAAAACATTCAGCTGCTCTGGTCACATCTCATCTATGTTCTCCAATCCTAGGATGTGGGTATGTGCTTCTTGATTGTAGGATCATTTTCAGCTCTGTGATTCTACTATCCATTGCCAGAATAGTGATTTGGGACTTTCGTAAGACACTCTATCTTCTTGAAGTATATAACTTATTATTCTGTGATACACTCAGCATCAACAGCTGTGATATAGTAACATTAACCGTGAAGAAACAAACAAGGCAAAAACCAAGTTTATAGCTTGTTTATAACTGCTGATAGGAATACTGTATGTGAATGGTGATAGCTGAATTCCAGGAGCAAATAATAGTAGGATTTAAACATGCTAAGATATCTGTGTCCCTCCTCATATTTACATAATGTATTCAAGATCTATAACTTTGTTTCTCACTGAATGTATTAATTTTTTAAACACAGCATATACACAAATATGTACAAAGTTCCTTAACATTAGAGCTCCAGGTTGTCTTGTTCTTACAACTGTAGCTGTTGAAGTATTACTCTGCAGTTTTGGGTTTGTTGAATAGTCATCTTCGTAATTTACATTATTATACTACATTTTACTAGTGTTTATTAAGATTTCTTTCTTTTGTAACCTTTTTAAAAACATGTTTTAATAAAAATAAATAAATGGGTGTGCTTATGAAAGGCTAGCTAATCCCTTTGATCTGACACTTCACATATGCATGCTGTAATTATTTATTAAAGACTTCTTTATGTAATTTTCCATTAAAGCGATGAAAAGAGAATATTAAAATTAAGACATGAATATTCATGCATGCCAAGGCAAATTGGATGAACCAAACTCTGTCTCTTGTACACTTCACTTGGACTCATGTAAATGAAAAGTACTTTGGCCTTTGTGGAATGCTGTCCTTGTCATATGCTTCTTTATGCTTACTCATAGGATTATGTACCTTCTGCCCTTCTGCAGTAGCACCAAAAAGGAACAAAAAAAGAAGTTCAAAATTTGGCATGGGAGCAGTATTCACCTTTCTGAGAATTTTAGCATATAACTCTGATGGGAGAAAACCATACCTTAGTACAGCAAATTTTTGCTTGTGGGAAGTTCCAGACTCAATCTCTATTATTTCCAGAATAAAAAATGATCTGGTATCCGGTGATATGAAAGATACATTTCTGCTTGTGACAGTCCATCAAAGGCCCAAAACAGACAGGCCTAAAGAAGCAGCTTCTGGCCGCTTCAGGAACATGTCTCCCAAAGTGGCTGGAAGCCACTCTGAGGCCACACCAAGGCTGCAGGAGCTGGACATTTCAAGATTGTATTAAAGCTGCTTTTGCTAGTCACCTGTTTGGGACCATGGCGTTGGCCCAGAGCAGCCTGTGGACTCTTCTTCCAGACTATCTGCCTCAGTCCAAAGTAGACAGAACTGGTCGAGATAGTCACTTGTCTGACCTGAGTCTATTCCCAGGATAGATTTGAGATGGTATGGACAATGTCTGACCACTGAATATGCTTTCGAGGGGCAAAGTGCTCCCATAGTGCCCCCAGGGGCAAAGTGCCCCCATAGTTCTTTGTCCTTCATTTGATGATATAGGCCTGTTACAGACTGCCAAAATAAAGCTGCTTCGGGTCTCTTTGGAGGTATGCTGTTTAAATGATGCATGCATCCTAAGAATCTGGAAGCTGCATCAAAGCTGCACTCCAGTGCTTAGGAATGGAGTGTGGCTTTGGCATGACCTCTGGACTCTTAGGACCCATGCATCATTTAAATAGCATACCTCCAAAGAGACCCGAAGCAGCTTTATTTTGGCAGTCTGTAACAGGCCATAGAATAGTTTAAAAGCATGGAATGTATTACAGCAGGCACTTGGTATTTGCTGGGGTTTAGTACCAGCCTCCCCCCCCCCCCCCCACACCAAAATTGGTGGATGCTCAAGTCCCATAAACTACAGTGGCATAGTAAAATGGTGTATATAAAATAAGAGGAAATATGGAAATGTGTGCAACCCCCAACATCCATATAAACATGGAATGTAACATTTTGTTTCCCTGGTGCAGAACTTTATTTTATTTTATCAGTAGTGTAAGATATACAGATAAGGCTGCTTGATAGATTTATTCCACTAAGATTTACAATAACATGATTTTGAAATCATGTTTCTTTTTTTTTCCAGATCCACCTCACCTTTTCCCAGCATTCCATCCTCCTGTACCAATTGATGCAAGACATCATGAGGGACGTTATCATTATGAACCATCTCCTATTCCTCCGTTACATGTGTAAGTATGAATATTTGCAGCACATAACAGCAATATATTAATCACCATAGAATAAACGTGGAGATCAGACTTAATTAATGTTAGTGCATTAACTTGACATGTTTTGAAACTTTGTACTGAAAACAGTATGAGATTTTACTCCAGTATCCCTGCAGATGGGAAAAATCACAGGAGCTCATGCCCATACTAGTCAATGGGCAGTGATGTATGGCACATGCCACCATTGACTAATATGGTATGGGACGATGTGAAGGTGTTCCAGTATGTGGGTGGCTGGTCCACTGAAATGGAGGCCAACTGAGACTGATAGTTTCAGATTCAGAAAACGTGGCTTTATAAACCATGACACTGGCACCACATGTTGTTCTTCCTCTCTACTTCCTTTCTTTTGCATGCTGGCTTTATTGCAGAGATCCTGGTTTATTTTAAGCCACAGTGCCCTATACCATCCCAAAACAGGCAACTCCAGTTTAACATTTGTTGATAAATTAGGAAAGTAATCCAGCAGACAGGTAAATGGACATAATGGACATAAATAGGCAGGATTCCAGGCAAAGTAAGGCCCAAGAGATGGTTTTTAGATGACAAGGAAACATGTTTAATGCTAATAAGGTTTCATTTCAAGATGCTTAAATTTGCTTCAGACCCTTATTTCAAATCCTGGTTAAAATTTTAGGTGTAGCATGTTACATTTTTGATTTTTTTTCTTGCCTTAGAATATTCTATGAAATTCATAGGGTAGCCATAAGTTGACAGGCAACTTGAAGTTGTGTGCACGCGCGCACACACACACACACACATATAACATTGTAACCTGTTTAGCTATGCAAAGGAAGGGAGCGGGATGAATTTGTGTATGAGGTAGGAGTGAAGTAGGGAGTGGCTCTTCCCTATGCTGCCTGTTGATTTGCAAACTGTAGTGTTTAATGAAAGTTTTATTATACCCTTTGAGAAATTATTTTGCACAAAAATGAGGGCAAGATTTACCATATGCACTTGTCTATAAGTCTAAAAATGTATGCCCCAAAATTGACCACCAAATCCCAGGTCAAATTATTTATGGGTCAGTATGGTAATGTGATAGCAACTATTTCTGATTTCCCCATGCAATGGAAAGAGAGTTTCTTTCTCTCTTGAGCCAAGCAGAAAGAGTCCTGGGTGATTGATTGCCGTTAAACAGAGTCCCTCTCCCTCCCTGCCGCACCTGTCTGGGGAGTGAAGGGTGAAACCAAAGTTGAAACGCTGAAACAAAAAGCCTCAACTAGAGACCTTCTTGCTTTGTGTACAAATAGACACACTGAAAGAGCCTCCAAATTTTACCCTCGACCTATCCATGGGTCATGGCAAAATCCATAATTTTGTTCCCAAAACCTGCCCTTGACTTATACATGAGGTCGACTTATAGTCAAGTACAGTGGGCCCTTGTTGTCCTCTGGGGTTTGGTTCCAGGACCCCCATGGATAACAAAATCCATGGATGCTCAAGATCCCTTAAATATAATGGGGAAGCAAAATGGTGTTCCATATATAAAATGGAAAATCAAGGTTTGCCATTTGGAATTTATACTTTTTTTGGAATATTTTTAAGCTGTGGATGCTTAAGTCCTTGGATGAAAAAAAATCAGTGGATAAGGAGGGCTGACTATATATAAGGTACTCTAGGAATGGATGGAGTTTGTCTGTGGATTTGCTGAAGCAAAATGGTATCCTGCCTTAATGGCTGGTCTGCCTTATAACAGCTAGCTAGCAACTATTGTCTATATAATTTGTTGATATTTATTTTGTGAGTTGTCCATCTAAACACTCTAAATTAAATAGTACTAACCCTGTGAAATACTAATAGAAAAGAAGGACTTCTTAGTCTCCCTCCCTTTTTTTTTTAACCCCTTTTCCATTTTTTGGATTAAGTTTGGAATGTTATTGCTGCTAAAAACATCAAAAGCTTTTTACAAGTGATTCTTATGAAAAGCAATAGAAATTTTGGTAGATTTTCATAGATTCTGATGGCCGCATGCATATATATCCATATATCCAATCTCTTGATTGATGACATTGTAACCCAAACTAAGTAGCAAACGTGATGGAGCACACAGTTAACACTAAGATAAAGGAAAGCACTCGTGATACCATGTGCTGGAAAGAGAAAAAAAGCTTTGTGCAGAATTAAACATTGCCTTATTGTAGATGGAGAGAGGTATGCCAATAAGTTGGAAGTGTGTATGTGTTTATGTGAAAATATTTTATATTATGGAGTGTAATATTCAGAAGAACTACTGTAATACTTGCGAACCCACAAAGCAGGTTTAGTCCTTTACTAAAAGGCTTGATAGATACATTTAATCATCTCTAATAATCCCTCACTCATGGTGCAGAAATAAAAGAAGAAAAGCACAAGTAATACATTGAAGAATAATGCTAGTTGTTTAGATGGCAGATTGCTTCTCCATGGCTATTAGTTACAGCTGTGTAATTACATATATGCTGGAGTAAAAAAAATGAAGTTGTTTTAAAACAACTCCTCCTCCGTGAGAAGAATTAATTGATATTAGCAATCCTAACTACATACCCAAGTTACACACACAATTTTTTACCAGCAGTTATTTTGGATCAGTCTCTTATTAGCTAAATTGTAATTTCAGAAGAAATTGGCCTGAAGGCTAGCAATAAATCTGTGTTCCAGTCTTCCATCAGCATTAAAAAAAACACAACACAAAAAACCCTTCTCTGTTTATTTATTGGGCAGGGGGAAGAAGAGGAGACTTCCAAGAAACTGCGATTTATTTTTCCATTGAGGTTACTTGCCTCAGTTATTATTTGCATTGTATTCAATTGTGCATAAAAATTTCGTTGAATAGTCTGAATTAAACTGGCTTAAAAGGGACCTTTTAAAAGATACCTAGTACAGTCATTACTGAGGATTATATATAAATCCATCATGAGAATAATGGTATTCACAACTAGTTGGAAAAAAAAAAGATCTGTGAGTTGCTGTGCATTTTTCATAGCCTTTTTGGGAACACCCCCAGATGTGTGGCAAAATATTTGGCTATATGTATGCACACTGGTAGAGCTAGTCAGTCAGAAGGAAAAAAGAGAGCACTTTTTAATGGAGGTTTGTGTTTGGAAGAGCTACATAGAGGTGAGTAGCTGTTTAGACTGTTAGTCTGTTTTAATTACTAGAAAGTGATGACTAGATATGTTTTTTAAATACAGAAGGTCCAAGCACTGTACAGCCAATGTTAGGTTTCTTGAATCTGACAGGAGACATATGGGGAATAGAAGGCCACCAGGCTGCATAAAAGCCAGTGTCCTTATAGACCACATTTATTTCAGAAATAAGATATATTGAGTTCACTGGGACTTACTCCAGTACTGCTGTGCTACAATGGAAAATGTCTTAAGCTTGGGTATGCTTGCTAGATCACATTCCTCTGTAAAAAGTATCCAGGAATATTTAAGACCTTTTACTAGGTTAGATTATTATGGAGTAAATATATTTAATATTGTTTTTCAAAATAAGTTCTTTATATATAAGTGCTTTAAAGAGACGGTCTCAAACTCTTTAATATGCAGGGAGGTCCAAAACAGCTGGAGGACCAGTGTTCTAGTAGATTACCACACTACACTCTTATAGTGCTGCTATTCCACTTTAACTGCCCTGGCTGCCTCCTCTTGCATTCTGGGATCTGCAGTTTGAGGATGGGCATTTAGAATTCTCAGCCACAGGGCTCTTAGCCCTCACTGAACTACAAATCTCAGAATCCAACAGGAGACAGCCAGAGCAGTAAAAGTGGAATAGCAGCACTATAGGAACGTAGTGCGGTAATCTACCTACTGGATACAATAGTAGAAAATGGCAGTTGGAGGGAGGATTCTGTCAACTGGAGCTGCATCCTGACATAAGCGAAGGTATAGACTTCTGCTTCCTCTTTGTCTGTGAAGGTATCAACAATTGCACTTGATAGCTGGAGGATTTTCTTAAATACATGTTTAGAAACATTGTCCTGCAAATCTTCAAAGGTAATCTTACACAAGCAACAGTGGGGAACATATGGCCCTTAATTAATGGTAGAAGATGATGGAAACCGCAGACAGTCCTATATGGAAAATCACATATTCCCTATTTCTCTTAGAATCTTAACCTCAATATATTAGCCTTTAGATAAAAAATGCTTTGGTTTTTTGTGGGTTTTTGTTTTTTTTAGATGATGAAGAAATGTAGTGGAGTTTCTTATCAATTTCAGGTGTGTTTGCATTCTGTGGTAGGAGCTTAAAATGTCCCATGACATTTGAATTCATCTTACCTCTATCTAATTTAAACCTTAATTTGGGTGGCATGCAGATATTATCAGACAGGTTTTTGACATCTAATTTGCTGCCTGAATACAGCCCGGGTCCATCCCTGCTTCCAGGAGCACTCAGGCCACTAAAAGGAGCCACTTAAATCCAGCTCTTGGCAGCAGCTGTCTTGAACCACGGCGGCAGCTCACTTTGGGAGCGTCCCATATGATTGCTGCGGTCTCAACCCAATCGTGGCCTCTGGCCGCTTCTTCCAGGTTGTCTGCTTTGCCCCAAGGAAACATTTCTTATATTTCATCTGCGATATCGCTATTTTGCCAAGGAAGATGTTCTTCTATTTCATTTGCAACATATCTAGTGAGTAATCAGGTAGTGTGTATGTATTGGTGCATGTGAACTAGGCCTGGGATAGAGACAAGAGTCCGAAAGAAGGGCGTTATTCTATTTGCTTCTAGCAGCGCCTCTGAGAGTTGTTTAACTTTGGGAAGATAGAATATTGCTGGTTAACATTTTAATACTTTCTCATTTCTTATCATGAAGAAAAAGAAAGGAAAATGGTGGGTGTCAGCAGTGGGTTGGAGAATTTGCATTTAGATAATGAAACTAGATTTTTCTGCAACTTGGCAGTTAGTTTGCTTGGCAAACATGGCAGAGCAGGAGGTTAGACAAACAAGTCTTGATAGGTTTTGTTACTATAACTTCTTTGTGTGAGCCTCATGCCCATTTTGTCACAGGCCCAAGTAAATCCATCTTCCTTCCCTTGAATTGTTAGTTGAAACTGAAGTAAAGAATGCATCTTTTTTTAGAACTTAACTGCATTAGCACTTTTGCAGATTCAAAACATCGTGTATATGAAATGAAAGCTGCATGCAACAAGGATTATTCATAATAGATCTTCTCATTGAGAAAGATAAATGATATCTTATACAGTTACTTTAATTACTTAAGGGAGGAAATTCTTTACCCTGTTTTACTCTGGAGCAAAATTACATACATGGGAGTCAGAAACTCTTCAACATAAATGTTCAGCTTGATGATGGAATTGCTGTCAGATGCAGTAGTGTACGCTAAGACAAGCAGCCACTGCTATAATTATGCTATCATATCCTATCATTAAAGATTCCATGGAAAAAAAGGGTTTATAAATTACTCCTCTTCTTAGATAAACCACCCCATATTAAGGCATCAACAATATGGTACAGAATTAAATTAGAATCTCATAAAATGAAATATGTTCTGTATTAGCTGTTTGACACTTAATTTGCCTCCAAATGAGTAGAGGAAATCACAAATTAACCCGCCTTTGTTTTTCCAACCATAGATTATTAGGTGTTAGAACAACTGCAATTACAGCCTGATAATAATCCCCCCAACCTTATGAATATGTACTGAAATGTGTCACTTTGAGTTAATGAAACCTGTTTGTTAGGACTTGTTTAGATTTCTTAGCATTTTTCTTGTGCATCTTCAACTTCCAGTTTAGCATAAAGGAGCATAAAGTTTAAACTGTTTTTTTAGTAAGCTGTGTTTAGAGGACATCATGTGTATGTTGCTTGCTAAAAAGTCACATTTCTGTATTTAAAGGGATATAATTAAAATAGCTTGTTTTCTTATGTCTTATTGAAAACATTTCTATTTTGCTTTTTTGTGTGCTTCTGGCAGATCACAGCAACACATGTAGTTCCCTAAAAATAATAGCTATGAAACCATTCTAAAAACATTATATACTGTAAAACGAAGAGAGCAGCCCAAATACACATATGTATTATTCCTCTTCAAAAGTAAGACCAGCCAAGTTGCATGCTTAGAAAAACAAATAGGCTTTAATGATGGGGTGATCCATTCCAACCATGGGTGCAGCCACGAGATCTGGAAGTTTCTCAAAAGCAAGGGTTGAAAATCTATCGCCCTGCCTGGTGTTGCTGAACTACTATTCGCATCATACTTCATCATTAGCCATGCTGGCTAAGGGCTAACAAAAACTCAATCAAGTTCAGTTACATCTGGAAGGCCTAAGGTTCCCCAGCCTTGCCTAGGACTCAACAGAGCATTGTTTCCCCAGTTCCTCGTATGCAGTCTGATTCTGTGCATGTTAACTCAGAAGTACACCTCAGTGTGTTACATCCACATATGTGGACATAGGATTGTCACCATAAATATATTTGGATGCATGTGCAAGCAGCCAATAGAGTATTTATGGCCATTGAGAGGCAATGAGAATGCTATGCACCTCCCATATTTTCATTCAGCTCTCTCTCTGAACAGTCTGAAACTGTTCAGACTTGGATGTTCATAGCATAGATAGTGTGGTGGAGAGGGCAATCTGGAGGTATGAAAAATGGTACTTATTGCCCATTACTTATTGTGGTTTGGATTGTTGGCTAAACATACCTCAAGTGCAGATATATGAAAAAGAAGAGGGCTTGGAAGTTGATTCCCCCCCCCCCCCAAAATTACAATTTCCAGTAGCATCACCTCCTCCAGCTAGCATGGTCCTCAAAGTAACTGTTACAGGTTTTGAAGACAAGAGCTATAGCGAGTCCCATGTGCCGCCTTCATATGTGTTTATTATGCCTGAGCTTTCTTTCTCTGCCTATTATTGTTAGCTGGGAGGGCATTCCATAAACTTGAGGTTACACTGTAATAATCTTGCTTCCTTTCCTTTAAAATAAATGATTTAAACTTAATTAGGATTACATATAAATGAATGGTTTAGTAGTGGGCTCAGGGGGAAGACCAGTGAAGCAAATCTAAAAAGAAGTGTGTGCATGCTGTGTGCTTTATTTTATGCACCTCACTCAGTTTTGCACTTTTTCAAAACTGTATCAGTGTTCAGTTTCTTCAGCCATTTTACTTCTAATTTAGCCCCAAGTAAATTGTTTTTGAGAGCCAACATGGTGTAGTAGTTTAAATGTTGTACTAGGACTCTGGGAGACCCAGGTTCAAATCCTCGCTCAGCCCACTGGGTTAACTAGAATAAGCCACACTCAGCCTTAGAGGAAGGCAAAGGCAAATTGTCTCTGAACAAATGATGTGAAAAATACCCCATGATATGTTTGCCTTAGGGTAGCCATAAGTCAGAAATGACTTGAAGGCATACAGCAACAACAAATAATTCTTCTGTTAGTGTAAGTAACTGTCACTAACCAAGCGGTGTTTGAATATACATGAAATATTTGAATAACTAAAATAATGTAATATTTTAAGCTGCTGTGGTTTTGGACACTCAAAGAACAAATTATGTGCATGTTATAGATTACCTCTGGCAGTAGACAATTTGTGGAAAATAGTTTTCAGCAAAATGAATAAATGTAAAGCAAACTACCTATATCTGCTGGTCCATGGAGTTTCATTCATTACAACCTTGCTTTCTACAAAGAAATTTCTATATGTAATCTGATATACATGGTTGTTTACAATGGCAGTGAATATTGGGTTTGCAGAGAATAAATATTCCTTATATAGGTACTTTAGCATAAGAATAATAAACCATCCAAATTTTTAGCACCACATCGATTGTTTAATGCTCTGTAATGTACTATTCCAAGTACAGGAAAATGAAATCTTAGCCTTCTTCTTGTTTCAGTCCATACTGCAAATATAGTGATTTTGTAAACAGCTGAATCATTTTCTTCTTCATGTCTATGAATCACACAAATGGGTTATCCTGTACCTGCACAGTGCATTTTTGGAACCTTCAAGAGCTGTTAAATAAGCATTCTGGTGGTAGTCCTGCCTTCAACAGCCTATCAGCTTGCTTCCCACTTAACCCCTCAGTTCCTTTTTGTCTGCCACAGCAGCAACAGCATCTCAGGAACACTTCAGAGTTTAATTTTCCTGTCAGACTCTGATTTTTGTGTTTGACCTGGTTACTGAGGGCCGATTATCAGTACCATCTTTCACTCTGTGCAGAGGAAACTGAAGAAAGTAATAAAGAGAAGTACTATTGAACCAATGTTGTTTTCTCGAATCTGCATTGAGTATTCACTACTTCATTGTGTTTAAGAATGGATGTTGAATCTCATCCTCAAACCTTAAGACATTAACTTTACATCCACACTGCCTCTAATGAATGACTGTGAATGGTTGCTATACTGGACCTGAAGGAGATGTATTTTACATCACAAGAAGTCTCTTTTGCTCCATTGGGAAGACTATGTCCTGTCCTTCAATGTATGCGAACCCCCATATGTGTACACAGAGGCATTACCATGTTTTTCCAGCCATAAATTATTTTCTTTCCATGGTAGATGATTGGTCACTTGGCTCTATAATATGCGAGCAACAATTTTCAGTTGTTTCTGCACTAGGCTGTTCCACAAATATCTGGAGTTCAGCATCAATCATGAGGAATCCCTCCTGTGTTCTTCTCAGTCATAATATTAATTGACATGATCCTCAGGCTGAAGTTGTCATAAGGAACTTTCAGTATACAGTCTCTTGCTCTGGTGTTAGTGATGCAATTTTTGGTCATTACCGACATGCCACTACATGGTTGGTGCAAATTCTGTGGGTGGTCATAGCATGAAAGAGACTTCCAACATTGATGATTTTGAGTTTGACAGTTTGGAGTTCTTTCAGTCCTGTGATGAGATAGACCTAATAATTATAGATATCTACATTATGATCTTTTACCTGAATCAACAGGTGGATGCATGATCAAATACCCCTCTCTGTCTCTTGATAAAGTTGGGATTGATCCATCCCATAAGGCATCCTGACATGTTCCATCCATCTGTCTGAAATAGAAAGCACTCTTGCACAGGTCAGGAGCTGAACACCTGTGTGCCCCATCACAGGGGGAAATTGCCCATGGACACTCTTTAGAACACCTTCCAGAAATAAGTTGGGCCAATGATGAACTTGTTTGTGTCACTTTGTGACAGGAAGTGTGTGTTTTTCTGCTCAAGAGCCCTGGAAAAATGGGCAATCTGAGCACGTCCTGGTTTGCTGGAGAGGTTACATATTGTAAGCTTTGCCACTGTTTCTGTCATGTTGCCAGTGTATTGACTACAATTTGAAGGAACAGGAACATGTACATTTTAATCATGTAGAATGGCAAGGTGATTGCAGCTATCTCTGTCTTGCATAATTCCAGAAGTTATTATTGGAGATCCCTTCCAAACCCCAGCCTGTTCGTGTTCTCAGTTGACAAGGTGAGCTATCTAGACCTTTACCCAATCAAGTCCATACTGTGGAAGTTCTTTCTCTGATTTCCCTTGCAGTCTCTCTTAGGCATATCATTGTTGAGCTCAGAGGATGTTCACTTACTGCTCTTATGCCAGTAAGTGGGTTGAGTTCTCAGAATGCTTTGGGCTTCAGAGGATCTCTCCAAGAAAGCTACTGTCACTTATGTGTTGGACCTTCTGGTGACCTTATCTAGTTGTTGTCCCTGTCTTAATTTAAGTGTCTCTTTGCATATCATGGCATTTCCGATGACTTGGTGAGCCTTCTTATTTATAGAATCCATGGGTCAGACAGTTTTTGAAATGTTATCGGGTTTTACACCATCCTGGATTGGGTGCGTTTCTTTTAATGACCCAAGGAATGCTTGAAGGCAATAGCTTCTTCTCCCTTCAGATTTCTTTTAGTGGTCCAAGAAACATTTGAAGGCAATAGCTTTTTCTGTCGTCAGATCATGCACCTGGTGGGTAGCATTTCTGTTAGTAATCACCACTGCCAGCAGAGCTGCGAAGCTATATGCTTTGCAAGGGGATCAACCTCCCCCTTTTTAGGCCAGATATTTCCTTCTTAGTGATGATCGTGTCTCCTATCCATCTCAAACAGGACATTTTCCCTTCCAGTATTCTTGCATACAGCCAGGCTATTCATTGGGCGCTAATTTCCAGAGTTATTTTCTCCTTCACTCTCCTACCAAGTAGGAACAAGCTGAATCTACGCAGTATCTCTATAAGTGGATCGCAGCAACTATCTGTATGGAATGTGAACTAACAGATAAGCTGCCTTCTGCCCAGGTGAAAAGTCTTTCAACTAGAGTGACTGCAGTCTCATCTACATTCCTGAATGGGATTCCTCTGCATGACATCTGCAGTCTCCACATGATCCAGACTGCTTACTTTTCTGTCTCGCTATCCCCTGGACTCAGGGTCACAGATGGAGGCTGTATTTGGGAGGGCTTTGCTTTTCTCTTGTAATAACACAATAACATTCTTGTGTTACATGGAACAATATGATAAAGTACCCCATAGTTAAGAATAAAACTTGAAGGATTTTAGTCTGTCCTAGAGTAAATCCTGTTGCTGATATTAATTCTGTTTGAAAAGAGGTTAGAGTACTAAACAGTAAAAATGGGATGTTGGGCAAGCCTGTTTGGAAAGAGTTGGACATAAGGTGTTGAGAGAAGAGCCAGTTCACACTAAGTATATAAATCAGTAGAGCAGAATATCAAGGCTTGCACCTTTTTCTTAGAACTGGAAAGTAAATTACAAATAGTCCCCCCCCCCTCCAGTAACTGAATTTTTGCAAACTAGGAAATAGGAAGCCTAGAGTCTAGACTGGAATGATGGTCTCCTATTTAGGTGTCTAATATTGTATCATTTAGAAAACTCAATGGGACCTTTGTATAGATTTACTGATCTTTTGGGTCATATATATAGATCTCCCTGGTTTGGAGTTCATAAATTGTCCCTTGGAAGTAACCTGCAAAGACAGGATACAGTTAGATGGTGGTCATGAAAAGTATACAATTTTCATTGGTCCAAAACACACTGCAGAAATAATCCAATTTGAGACCCAGTTTGAATTCTGGGATCTGTAGGTTTGTAAGACATTTAGCCTTCTCTGTCAGAGTGCTCTGGTGCCACAATGAACTAGAATTCCCAGGATTCCCTAGCACTGAGCCAGGGCAGTTAAAGTGGTCTCAGACTGGATTATTTCTGACATGTGTTTTGGACCAGGGAAAATCTAATATGCTTTTCCACAGGAGTTCCACTGGTCCCCCCTTTGGTTTCCTTTTGCCGATAGGCAAATATTTTTATTCAAGAAGGCTTTTAATAAATAATTGTGTCAGGGAGACTTTTATGTGAGGTGTATGCTTTAGATATGTTTTTTTAACTTGGGTATATTTTTGTCATTTTATACTGTTTTCAGCTAGATGATTTTGTTTTTAAATTTTTATTATGATTTTTTTTAAAAAAAATATTTAATCTGTGAGCCACTTTGGGTTCTTTTCTGGGAGAAAGGCGTCGTGGAAATTAAATAGAATAAACATATTATTATTATTATTATATAATTCAATTAAATGAAATTAAATAGTATATTGTGGTCTTTTGTTTTTCCTAAGAGAAGATTTCCATGAATAACTTGGTCCCTGCAACAGAACAAAAAGGGTCAGACTGATATAAAATTTGAGCACAGAAGTACATCTCAAGTTCCATCAACTTGCTCAGGACAGTACACACAGGATTGTTCCATTTTGTCCAGTGGTGACTTATCAAGACCATCCATTCAGCTTCAGTATGAATGGGCTCTTAAAATAGGACTTGCCAATCAAAGTCCAACATTATATGTATCTAATATGAAAAAGTGGCTATCTGGGGCAACTATCTGAGATGTCCTCTGATGTACTTGATTTATACAGTTTGCCAGCTGAAATCCAGCCACATGCCTTCAGTGGTGGGATATTAGATTGCTGTATATACTCGTCTATAAGTTGACCTTGTGTATAAGTCGAAGTCAACTTTTGAGGCCAAAAATATGGATTTTTATATGACCCGTGGATACGTCGAGGGTCGGACTTAAGGGGGCAGCCCAGCTGGGGAGAGGCTACTGCTTGCCCTTGCAAGCCTATCCCCAACTGGACTTTCTCCTGCAGAGGAAGCCCAGCAAGGGAGAAGCTCTAAGGCGATCACTCGCCCTTGCAAGCCTTTTCCCAACTGAGGAAGCCCATTTGGGGAGAGGGTTGGCCGAAGGACCTATTGCATAAGTGTACCCAGGATTTTGGAGGCTGTTTTGGGGCAAAAATTTCTCGACTTATAGTCGAGTATATACAGTGAATTACCATTGTATTTCTCATTTGGTGGTCCTAGTAAAAATGAAAACTTTGAAGTGTAGGAGGAATTTGAATATGTTTAATGAGCGAGAAACTTTTATTTAGAAAATAAAAGTGTTTTTAATAACATTTGTTTCTGTGCTTCTATCATTGTTGACAAGTCAGGTTATTTTTTCCTTATCTGTTAAAGAATGCATGCTCCAAATATATATATAGTGGTTTAGGACACTATGCGTACAGTGGTCCCTTCGCTTACGCAGGGGATCTGTTCCGAAACAACAACACCCCCGCTATGGGAAATTCCACATACGCTCGAGCTCCATTAAAGGCAATGGAGCTCGTGCTTGTGGCGACATGTGGCGGTGCACGCCATGGGCATGTGCACCATTACTATTTCAGGCACGGCCTCCAGCATATGCTGGAGGCTGCGTAAGGCATGCCTGCATATGATGCGGGCACACTGTAGCAGCCTATTAGACAACGCTCCTATGTTCTTCTTTGTGCTGTAGTGAACATTATTAAGAACTGAGCAGATACTGAGGTATTTAAATTTGGTGAACCAGAAGCATGCCAGGGCTATAAAGGTTGCTGTCAGACCTGTTGCTGTGGCCTATTGGGTAGTAGAATGTGATAGATGTTTTTTTTAAAGTACAGTTCTTCACCTATGTTAAATCTTGCTTCAGGGAAAACTAATATTTATAGTCTTTTAAAAATGTTTTTAAAAGAAAGCTAATATTTAGAGAATTTTCAATTGTATCTAGAACTGCTAGTGAAACTTATGTGTCAAAATAAACATAAACATGACTTTAGGAAATAATGCTTGTGTGTGTGTATATGTGTGTGTGTGAGATGCATGTATGTTTTTTTTTCTGAAATGGAAATGTCTTCTTTCATCACTGCTCAACATTCATCTTGTGGATAAATTTTGATACCACAGCTTTCTATAAATTAAGACAGCAAGAACATTCAGGATTATTCATGTTCTGGGAAACAATTAATAGACACACTCCTGACAATGGTAGATGTATCTCCATAGGCCAGCCTCACACATATTTTCAGGCACAGAATTGACCATCTGATCAGTGCTTGAAAAATATAACTGGCCAACTTGGTAGAGTACAATCCTTCCTGTTACTTATCTAAAACAGGGCCTATACAGATTGGCAGGATACTATTACTCAAATTTGTGGGGCTTGTAGAGCCTCTACTGACAGTTGCAATTTATCTTTAATTAATTTGGGGAATGTTAAACTTGACTTTGCAAGAGGGAGGTAACACATGCAGGAACTAAGCACCAAATATACTGGTGATAATTGATAGACACTCCAGGCGTAGGGAACCACAGGAACTTTTATTGGAAGAAATATAAAAGAATAAACATACAAGAGTAACTCACTCTCTCACACTGCATACAGAGCTATCTGATTATAGAAAAGTGAAAGGGGATAGCAGAGGCTGAGAGTTGGCTAAGGGGGTGGGTGGCTACATTTACCTGTGCTGAAAATATGGTCAGTGGAAAGCAGGAAAACAGGAGCAGCTTAAACGAAAAGGCTTTGAGTATGCTGGTTTAGGGTGCTATTGATACTTTTGATTTTTGGGGTGCTATTTATATCACATTGCAAATTTCCAAAATAAAAGTAGCTTGATTACAGCAAAGCCTTTGACTGCATAAATCATGAAAGGCTATGGAGTGCCCTTAAAGACATGAGAGTGCCAACATAGCTGATAGTCCTGGTGAGAAATCCACACTTAGGAGAAGAGATCACTGTCAAAACAGAACACTGAGAAACAGAATGGTTCCCAATTGGCAAAGGGCCAGACAAGGCTACATCTTATTACCCTACCTGTTTAACTTATATGCAGAACATACTGTAAGGAAAGCAGGCTTGGACACAGAAGAAAGAGGAGTGAAAAAAGGAGGAAGGAATATCAACAATCTAAGATACACAGACGACATGATAATACTAGCAGAAAACCACCCAGACCTGGAACAACTACTAAATTCAAAGGCAGGTCTACTGTTGAACATAAAGAAAACAAAAGTAATGAGAATGGCGAATCTAGACAAATTCAACCTAGACAATGAAGAAATAGAAATGCGAAAAGAGTTCTCATACCTGGAATCAAACACTGAAAGAAACAGTCAGGAAATCAGATGAAGGTTAAGAATGGGGAGAGCGGCTATGAAAGAAATAGAAAAGATCCTAAAATGCAAAGCTATATAACTGAGCACAAAAGCCAGAATCATACAAGCCATTGTTTTCCCTATTACCATGTATTGATGTGAGAGCTGGACAATAAAGGAAGACCATAGGAGGAAAATCAATTCATTTGAGATGTGCTGGAGAAGAGTGCTCAGGATCCCATGGACAGCCAAAAAGCCAAACAAATGGGTCCCCGGATCAGATCAGCCCAGAAATCTCCTTAGAAGCCAAGATTACAAAACTGAGGCTGTGCTACATCGGACACATCATGAGAAGGCATGACTCACTGGCAAAAAAATAATTGCAGGAAAGGTGAAGAGAAGAAGAAAGAGAGGAAGGCCACATGCTAGATGGATGGACTTTATTAGGGAGGTAACCGCTGTGGATTTGCAGGAACTAAGCAGAGCAGTGGAGGACAGGAGTCTTGGAGATAGATGTCTCATCCACAGGGTGACCATGGTTCAAGATTGACTCAAGGGTAGTTAACAACAACAAAAATTTATAGCTTAAAGGCAACCCCAGTTCATAGCAGTTCCATGGGAAATAAGATTTGATTGCCCCTTTATGGGACCTGATAAGGTTTTTAAAGGGGAAAGTTTGTTTTGATACTTGGGAGATGAGAGGAATTCAGTTGATCAGATGCTTGAGTCAGAGGATTTGACACATAGGGAATGGTAATTGATCTGTATTTAGAGTGCCAGGATGGTGTCGTGGTTTGAGTATTGGACTATGACGCCTGGAGACCAGGGTTCGATATCCAATTCAGCCATGGAAATCCACTGGATGACCTTGGGCAAATGACATTTCTCAGCCGCAGAGGAAGGCAAAAGCCAAGGGCAAATCCACT
The DNA here is from genome assembly GCF_019175285.1 of Sceloporus undulatus. Classification (NCBI taxonomy): domain Eukaryota; kingdom Metazoa; phylum Chordata; class Lepidosauria; order Squamata; family Phrynosomatidae; genus Sceloporus; species Sceloporus undulatus. The sequence goes on along the minus strand of NC_056527.1, from coordinate 65,594,432 downwards.
CTGAATAAACCTTGCAAAGAAAAGCCCGTGACAAATTCACTTTAGGGTCCCCATAGGTTGAAAGAATATTGAGGGCACACACAAAGAGTTTGATTTCCTGAGTAATCTCCTGAAAGGTGAACTCTACCTTATAGTAGGAAATACAGCCCGCCCTCGCTAGTTGCTGATTTGACCATCCACGGACGGCAAGCTGTCATTGACGTGGTGCTGGAGGCAGAGGAAGATAAAGCGGTGGTGGTCACATGATGCCAGATGCCCGCCCTCCTGCTGGTGAGAGCCAGGAAGGAGGAAGAAGAGGCGGGAGGTAGAGGCAGCGGAGGAGGAAGAGAAAGTGGCGGCCTCATGCCTCCAGCCGTCTGCCTGCCATTGGTGAGAGGAGGGAGGGAGAAGAGACAGGGGGAGGCAGCGGCAACAGCAGTGGTCCCAAGCCGCCAGCTGCCTGCCCACCGGCGAGAGCCAGGAAGGAGAAAGAGAAGGAGGAGGAAGAGGCAGGAGGAAAAAGAAGAGGAAGCAGCAGTAACAATCCCATGCCTCCAGCTGCCTCCTGTCACCGGTGAGAGGAGGGAGGGCAGACTGAGGACTAGGAGGAAGTGGTGGTGACTTCCTGCCACCTGCCACAGGTGAGAGAGGAAGGAAGGCATCCCCGAGTGAGGGCCAGTGAAGTCCCATTGTCCCCAGTGGTGGCGCAGCTGCATGGCTACACCACCATTGGGGACAGTGAGACTTGAGCATCCATAGATTTTTGTATCCACAGAGGGGTCCGGAACAGATTCCCCGCAGATACTGAGGGTTGACTGTAATTCTCTGGAATCTGGGATCAATGAAGAAACTCTCCTGTTAAATTTCAGTGCAGATTTTAGTAAGGACTTGTAAAATCCTGTATAAAATAGGGTAGTCAGACTTCCTTGGATGAGTAGATTGCTGACAGTAAAGAGAAGTGAGAAGTTGTGCACTGTGCTACTGATGGACTCACATTTTACATACAGTTTGTATATGCATAAAAATTTATAATAGAAATCCTATATCAGTGCAGTTCTGTATCCTAAAGCATGACTTTACACATTAAATTTGGTTTACCAGTTCATTAATGAACAGCAAGCTAGATAATGACCATTAACAGTCATTATTGTAAAAAGATAAATAAATTATTGTGGTCAGTTATTAACTTTTCTACAATAGATTTAACTGCATTTTTCACACTAACGGAATCTTATTTTTTCATTTATTCATTTACAGTCCTAGACCAATATCATTTACAGTCCTAGACCAACTTTCAATAACCTAATATCTGTGATGTAATTAATATTAAGAAAGGAATTTGACTTAAAATTTGCAGACATACTTTCTCATTTATTTTCTTTTAATTCACCTCCTTGCGTTATAGCATATAAAATTGTAATTAAAACAGAAGTCTCTGAGGGCTCTTGCTTACTATTGAGAACTTGACTTATTTTAGGTGTTTGAAATGGAAAGAATTTTTTAAAATGATTTAAAATATGGTAGAATCACAAAGGAGACATTGAGGGTTGTATGCATACAGGGTAACTTGAGAGCTTTTCTAGGCAGCTAGCCAGGCATAAAGAATGCCTTCACTGCTAGGAGGAATACATAAGGCAAGCAGAGTGGCTCAAACTTGTTGAAATAGTAGGTCTAGCATTCTCCAGATTTAATTAACTCTGCTTCGTAATGATGTAAAGGCAGGAGTGTATGCTTTCAGTTAACATGGTTAATTTTGTGCATTGACACACATGCTCCCCAAAATAAAGTTTGCAGAATTTCTCAAAAGCTCTGAATTATTTATTAATGTAATTACAGGGTTCTGTTTGCATTTCTCTGAAAGAGAACTTGGAAAGTTACTTTTAAGGGTACTTTTCACTTACTTTAGAAAGCCACAGCATCAGAAAGTTATAAGCCACTGGCCTCTAATACAGAGCATGCCTAAATTGTGAGGCTGCACAGAGCCTGTAACTTTAAAAATAACCACTGCAGTAACACCACGGAAGGAGTGTCATTCGCATTTGTTCCATTGCAATCCTAATGAAATCAAGTTATGTGTTAGTGATTCTGAAATGAAATTATATAAGGTAGTGTTTCAAAAAAAAGGGGGAGGGGGACAAAGGTGTCATGATCTGAGCTTCCCATGTGAACAATTCTGGATTTTGGATTAAATATTGACACCTTTCTTTGGCCCTTTATTCAGACCCCATACATGGAAAAATGTCCTGAATGCCAGAGGCATTTGGAAGGAAAAATAATAATGTATTTATTGCAAAGGCCAGTGCAGCCCCTTAGCCTTTCACAACTGCCCACTCTTTCTGTATTCATTTGCCTTGTGGCATGTAGTCAGGAATGGCTGGTTCTTACACATGCCTGTTCTCATTTTAGCTATTGTTGTTGATGAAGGAGAAAAAAGAAAAATAATAAATAATTATCGAGACTATCCTGCTCTCTCCTTTTAGCCTAACAATAGCCCATTGTTGGGTTATCGGTACTCTATCTGGCTCTTGTACAACCAGGAGTAAAATAAGAAAAAAATGATCAAACTTCAAACACAAATTCCTGAAGGAGGTTTTTGTGGCTACTTTTTGACCTAGTACAGTATTTTGCTAGTGTATTTGCTCCAAAAGTGGTCTGCTTTTGATGAGGTTTTTTGTCATAGGCGCCCTCTGAAGTTTCAGTGTACTCAAGCACTGGAAAAGCCCTTATTCCAGAGGCTTTGTTTTCTTTGTCAGGCTGTTTATTTTGTTTTCTTCCCACACGGTTCCCTAGCCTCACTTTGGCAACTGCTTTTCCGCATGAATTACATTCCTCCGGGCAGCCAGTCTCCTAATTCTTCCAGTCGATTTGGTTCCTGCCTGGATGATTAGGCCATGGCTCCAACTTGCTATTGGTCTCTGCCAAGGAAGCAAACTGCTTGTTAAGTGTCTTAAACATGAAGGGCTAACTCCACTTTTTTAAACCTCATTAGTGCACTGGACTCTACTTTATTTCATTTTAATAGCGTGTGCATTTCTCGAGCCCACATTTGATTTAGGATTTACATATATCCCACTCTCTTAAAAAGATCATAGGCTAGTATCTACAAAGATGCTGGCACAGAGATATCTAAGCTATTGTTGTGATGGGATTCCCCAGGCTGCTTGGACATCAACTGTTATGCCACCCCCTTCCACTGACTAGAAAAACACCAGTAGCAGAATCTTCTAAGCCCACCAGGTGCACAGTGGCAGGGCACCAGCAAGTCTGGTGTGAGGTCATCTGTGAGATTGCATTCCATGTAGATCTAGGACACAAAATAAAAGGTCCTCTTGTGGTGAAAGAGCAGACTTGTCATCTTTCCATGTTTTGCTTGTTTTCCTAAGAATAAATGTGAGTGAATAAGTAAGAAACACACACCAGGGTTTTGCAGCATTCCATTTTGGATTAAGCACGTTGAACTGATCCCCAGTTTGTCAATTTTACTCAGATCAGTAGAACTACTATAATAGCAAGAAACTGCAGTTTGCAAACTACCTGTTGAATCATGCTGCCACAATTCGGGTGTAATCACATAGTGTGTGGAGTGGCAGTCGACAGTATTTTTGGTGGCACCAAAATGAAACCTACTGACCATTTTGGTCATAGAATTAAAGCTATGCTATGCAATGGAAATTAATTGTCTTCCAAATTTTAAAAAATGGGAAAATACTGTGGGGAAATAAGAATGATTTGCATATCTATAATTTTTCATTTTTAGATGTAAAAACCACATAAATAGTGTAACCAACAAAAGTTCTGAGTAGGTAGCAGGGTTTGAGATTATTGCTGTCTATATACAGCAAAACAAGAAAATCAATTTCTGCTCTACATCATACTGGTTAAAAAAAGTGTTTATTTTTGATTGGAGAACATGATACACTATTATGTTAATTGCATTGAATAAAGCACACGTGATTTACATAAATGAGCCAGTTCTCCATTGTAAAAGACATATATCTACGTTTGCACATTAGTGTCCCAAACATGCGTTGTCAGCATGTGGGAAGGAGGAAATAATACACTGAAACAGGGAACAATCCTTAAGCAAACAATGGGGAAAGAGCAAGTGGTTACATGCCACTTGGAACAGTATATTTGTGCAGATGCATAGCATAGCCACTCTAGAGGGTGAGACTTCATGATTAATGGTGTTTATTCTTGACAGAAGCCTCCTTTATTTATCTCCAATACAGTTTGGTGATTTTATCAGTCACCTGAATGAAAAATATTCAGTCATACCAATATTGCAGTGTAAATTGAGTAGAGTCACTTTTTATTATATCTTTCAGCCTTATCATCTGCACAGTAATTTTCTAGCTAGGGGTTTTGATATAGAAAGGCAGGATTTAGCTGTACTTGACAGAAAGCCTCTTCAATTTCCCCTAAAAGTTCAGGCTGCTCTTAGAAATGTATGTATTAAAAAAAAAAGCCTCTACTCTTATCCAGGCAATTTCAGGATTTGAAAGAATAAAGAAGATAAAATGTGGAGACCTGGATGTGAGAAATACTGTTAATTTGGAAAGATGTAATGGTTGTGAAGTCAGTGGTGAAATGATGTTTACTGTTTAAAAATATGGTTTTGTACAGGTTATGCATTTTTTTGTTTTGCATTATGCTATGTTTCCATAGCTTCATCATTCTGCTTTTTTCTGATCAATCAATATCTACCTTCAGACAGAATGCAGGTTAATGCTATAGTTGATTCAGCCAGTAATTTCAGAGCTGAAGATTCTAATGATCACACACAACACATTAGTTGTTCAGATAATGTCCAATAAGTATCCCAAAAATGGTTGCGTAGATTGTCTTTCTAGCGGTACATTAGTCAAAGAGGAAGCCACCAAGTATAGACAATAGTTGAGTTACTTTAGAATAGTTAAATGAGAGAAGGTTCGTAACATATCTTTGACCCTTTCTTTTGTGACTGGGGGATAGGGTATGGTGTTATATGTTTTTGCATTAATGTGGTCTTGACAGGCTGTTTAAACAGATCAGAAGTTTTCAAAAGTATAAAACAGTGGACAAGCTCATTCGGGGGGTAGAGGGGGAGCCACTGCACATATAAGCAAATTTCAACACAAAATATCTAAGAACATACAGTTCTCAAATACTAGTCAACAAATAAGCTTTTCAGCCCTGATGCAATTATGATTGGGACATGAAAAATTACACAAATAATAGTTGTTACACACTTGGGGTGGGGAGAAGAGTTATGCCACTTGTTCTGAGTTCAGTGCACAAAATATTTGTGCCTTTATTCTTGCTTTAAGTTGAGCTGCTCTGAGTGCAGGTTGGTACATTCAAGCTGTTAATTAGCAAAATAAATAAATGCTTTTATCTTGACTTAGGATACAGTCGGCCCTTCTTATACACGGATTTTTTATACACGGATTCAAGCATACACGGTTTGAAAATATTCAAAAAAAGTATAAATTTACCTTGATTTTCCATTTTTATAAGGGACACCATTTTGCTATGTCATTATATTTAATGGGACTTGAGCATACACGGATTTTGTTATACACGGGGGGATCTTGGAACCAAACCCCAGCGTATAACAAGGGTCCACTGTACTTGGAACAGTTTACACATGGTTCCCAGTGTCTCCCATCCTTATAGGACTTCAGTCTCAAAATGAATCAGATGCTTCTAAAACAATAGGTTGGAAATCAACAGATTAAGAGATACAATTTGTTGAAATAATCTTCCTAAAGTTCTGGTAGGAAAATAAAGTTGAAAGTAAGAATTTGCTACATCTGTAAACACTACTTTGATATGATATACTCTATAGTGATATAGTTAAGAATGTGCTTGGACTTCCTTTGTGAAAATCAGTGTGACTCAAAAGATCCCCTTTTGGTTGGACCATATCTTTTGTGGCTTTCTCTTTACTGCCTTATTTGTGGCCTGTTGATATTATACATTGACCTATTGGGATTCAAGGTAATAATAATAATAATAATAATAATAATAATAATAATAATAATAGGTTTTATTTATATACCGCCCAATCACTGGGAATCCGAGCAGTAATCTGCTTCTGCCAATTTTGTTTTTTTAACAATTTCTGCAAGGCAACATAGATTGCGCCTTTGTCTCATACACTCTTCCTGCAGGGTGCATATCTGTGATTAGTCATTAAACAGATCTGTGTAAAGGTTTCTGTCATATAGGTCTTCCTAAACTTCGATAGATATGGGAGCAATGACAGAGCTGAGTTCAACTATGCATGCACAGGTATATAAAACTGGATCTCTGACAAAGAAAGATGGGTGGTATCAGTCTGCATCTAAACTGATTTCCCCTGGGAAGATACAGTAGTGGAGTAGAAATCATTTTCAGCATTTGTCTGATTATAGTATTTTAGGATCAAATCAGTTTGGTATCCCAGCCTTGTTATCTTCCTGTAGCTTGCGGCTCACTTTCTTAACCTTTAGGATATCTCCTCGCAGTCAAAAATAATAAATAAATAAAATACCTTAATGCATTTATTTTATAAATATGTTATCCCAACAGAGTGATAGAATTTGAGTGTCAATACAAGTTTGTTTGTTTGCTTGCTTGTTTAATGTGCTGCCTTTGTTTGGCTTAGACACTGGAATGTGGACTCCCAGGTCTGGTCCAACTTAGCCATGGTCCTTTACACTGGCTCCATCCTGTTTCAGGAGGAGTCTCTCGAGGACATCCTCATTGATGCAAAGAACAAGAAGAAGGCAATATCTTCTATGTCCAAGAAGGAATTTAAATGCCAGAATAAACAGTCCCAGCCTTTTTGTCCTCCCCGGTCCTTTTTCTTGTTCTCAGGTCATTCAAACCCACCTGGTCTAGATTCCAGTTTTCCTTTCATCCCCAAGGAAACTCAGATGGAATTGTCCCTCCAAGAAGTCAGTCTTCCAAAAACAAACTAACCGTGTGAATATCATCCCCATTAGATAGAGGGTAGGCTTTCCCTTTTTTCGGAGGCATGACCCTACTCAACCTCAGATCAGTGGGTTTTACAGACAGTGAATGAAGGGTACAAAATAGAATTCATTCACCAACACAGACACTGGTTCCTCAGGTGTTCAGTGTCATTTCAAACTATGGGAGGAAGCAGCATCAACAATCTAAGATAGTTGGATGACACCATACTATTAGCAGAAAACATTACAGACTTGGAAGAGCTATTAAGGTAGGTCAAAGAAGACAGTGCAAAGGCAAGCATACTGCTGAACATAAAGAAAACAAAAATAATGACCATGGAGGATATATTCAACCTAGACTGAGGAAATTGAAATAGTTAAAAAATTCATGTACCTTGGATCAAACATTGATCAGAATGGAGATTGCAGCCAAGAAATCAGAAGAAGACTAAGAATGGTAAGGGCAGCTATGAAAGAAGTAGACAAGAGCCTAATGAATAAATAAATATATACAATAGAACTCTAACATTAGAATTGTCCAAACCACTATATTCCCTATCACCATGTACAGATGTGAGTATTGGACAGTGAAAAAAGCTGATAAGAAGATGATGAACTTATTGAAGATGTGGTCTTGGAGAAGAGTGCTAAGGATACTGTGGACAGCCAAACTTACAAACAAATGTGTCCTTGAATAGATCAAGCCTGAAATCTCCCAGGAAGCCAAGATAATCAACTTGACGTTGTTGTATTTTGGCCACATCATGAGAAGGCATGACTCATTAGAAAAAGATGATAATGCTGGGAAAAGTAGTAGAAAGAGAGGAAGACCACATGCCAGATGGATGGGCTTAGTCCGGGAGACCCAAGGGCCTGAGTTGTAGGACCTGAGCAGAGAGGTTGAGAATAGGGAGACATGGGCCTCAAGCAGGTGGGTCTGATAAAGTGGACTCTGGCCGCTGTGCCGAGACCACATGAGCCTGGCCACGATCCGGGATGCCATCACAGTTTTCAATCCAGCCAGAAATAGGAACAGGTTTCTTTCCGCTCCTTTTGTGGCTGAATTTGGACTGCCTTAGGCAGTCCCATTGCAACTTCCCTGTGGTTTTGGAGCATGTGTTGTCTAAACGTCATGCCCCCAATGCAGCCTGAAAATGGAAGTACCATACATACTCAACTATAAATCAACCTCATGTATAAGTCAAGGGCAAGTTTTGAGGCCAAAATTATGGATTTTGCTATGACCCATGAATAAGTCGAGGGTAAAACCTAGGGGCATATAGAAAAGGGTCTATAGGATGAAGCAAAGCAAAACAGTGTCAAAGAACTTAGAAAATACCAGCAGACATAACTTGTTGTGCTCACTCTTAAGGCTGGATGGATGAGGGACTAGAAGGGTTCAGTGCTTCCAGGACAGATTATACTCTTGATTTTCACCAGGGGATGGTTCTTTCTTTTAAAAAAGAGTTCAGATGCAGTACTTTCATTGACCCATAAATAAGTCAACTTAGGGTTTTTTTGGGTCAATTTTTTGACCTAAATTTCTGGACTTATACATAAGTCTATACAGTAGTAATCAATTGAAGGAAGAATATATCCAGATATTGTGGGTGGGAGTATGGTGGGAGCAAAATGATAATCTTGTCAGGGACAAACAGTAGGGTTAGTGATACAGTGAACAAGCAAAAAAGAAACTATGTGCCATTAATTCTGCTTCACAATATTCTGTTTCTCCTCGTTAGTTTGTAAACATATATTTTTCACAAACCGTAATAAAAAGGTTCTTCTCTTAATAAACACAGATCATTATACCTGTGACCCATAGTTCTCTTTACATCACATCCAACTTACAAATGCTTCTCTGTTAGGTGTCTTCAAGGTGATTCTAAACTCACCACATACAGCCAGGTAAATATTGGTAATAATATGAACTAACATATTTTATTTTTGTCCTGCTCTGGTAATAGCCTCTTACCTTCAGGCAGGACTCAGCCTTCCTTATATAAGAATGCATTTAGATATATAGTTATAAAAATGAATACAATACAGATTGAACCTACTGTATCTGGAATTTTAAAGTCTAGAATACTGTACTTAAAAAAAAAACAAAAAAAAATATCATGAGGGGCTGAGATAGTGACACCTTTGCTTTCTTATAGTTCAGTATACGCAAATATTGTTTCATGCAAAAAAGTATTAAAAACATTATTAACTTATTATTTTTTAAAAAAATTACCTTTGGCCTATGTCTATAAAAGGTAGAGGTAATCCCTTGACATGAATGTCTAGTCGTAACCGACTGTAGAGGGCGATGCTCATCTCCATTTTTAAGCCAAAGAGCCATCGTTGTTCGAGGACTGCTCTGGTGGTCATGTGGCCAGCATGACTGCACCAAACACTATTGCCTTCCCACTTAAGTGGTACCTATCTACAGTCGGCCCTTCTTACACACTGATTTTTTTATACACGAATTCAAGCATACACAATTTGAAAATGTTCAAAAAATTATACATTTCAAATATCAAACCTTGATTTTCCATTTTTTTAAAATAAGGGACACCATTTTGCTATGTCATTATATTTAATGGGACTTGAACATCCATGGATTTTGTTATCCACGGGGGATCTTGGAACCAAACTCCAGCGTATAATAAGGGTCCACTGTACTTGCATTTGCATGCTTTCGAACTGCTGGGTTGGCAGAAGATGGGACTAGTGATAGGAGTTCACCCCATCATGCAACACTCAGGCCTCGAACTGCCAACCTTCCCAGTCTTCTGATAATCAGAATTGGTGTTATGGACATAAAACAGGAATGAATTTTGTGTTTAGCCTTGGGTCCCATCCCCAAGATATCTCATTACGTATGTATATACAAATACAGGTTTTCCAAAAGCCAAAAAAAATTACAATATATGGAACACTTCTAGTCTCAAGCATTTCAGATCAGGGATACTCATCCTGTAGTAACTGGTGTCATATACAAATCATCTTTAATATAGTTATTTTGCCTAATTAATGACTATACACCCTACCATGAGACTCCCCAACTCTAAAAAAGCCTTTTTTCAATATTCCTAAAGTCAGCAAGATCAAGGGAATTTACTGCCCTCAGTGGTTCTCTCAGCTGTTGCCCATAATTTTATCGTGTCAGTGCTATGTGAATTGATGGGTGGGGGATCCAAAAAGCATTAATTGGGCCCCCTCCATTTGAGTATATAACTTCAAAACCCACTTGGAGAAAGGAACAGTGTTGATTACTGCCTGTGGGAAAGAGGGAGCAAGTTGATGAGGCAGATTATCTCATCTTCACCAATGGGAATGGTCTCTCTGCATAGCTTTTGGGTACTGATGTGGCATGGATATTTGATATTGTCACCCAAAACAAGGGTGTGTGCCAGGCAGGTTGCTGCTTTTTAAAATGTTCCAAACATGTTTGGCCCACATTTGGGATCAGGGTTTCATGGTATAAAAAAAGAATGAGCCTACACTCTTTGCAGTACAGATGTGGTTAGTTAGGGGATCCTTTACTGGATGCAGAAGGATTTGCTTTTTCTTGCTGAATCTGAATCTTGTGTGTGTTATCATTTTGAATGCACTTGAAGTTGTCAAGTTGTATCTACATCAATGCATAGTTTGTCTGTGTAATAGCTTGGGCATCACTACAGCTATCAGTTAACTTTAGAGAAGAGCAGACTGTATGTACTTGGAAAGGAATATACATTTTATGGCTATATTTTGTTCTCTTTCTGTTGTAGGCCTTCTGCTCTGTCAAGTAGCCCAACATATTCAGATTTACCATTCATCAGAATATCCCCACACAGGAATCCTGCTGCATCAGAATCTCCTTTCAGCCCACCTCATCCATACATTAACCCTTACATGGACTATATCCGATCTTTGCACAGCAGTCCTTCTCTGTCTATGATCTCAGCAGCTCGAGGACTGAGCCCTACAGATGGTGAGTTTCCGACTGGCTTCTTGTTTGCTGTCACTTTGGCAACAGTTACATTAATCTTGTCAAAGTATCTCTTACACTTCTTCTAATCGGCTGCAGTAGATTTGTCAGACATTTATTATGTCATAAATGTTTCAATACTTCATCAGCCTATAGCCGGTCATTTGTACACTTCATTGAAACATCAACCAAAAGTACCATCTTATTCAAAATTAAAAAACTGAAGTATATTTATTTCTTCTTTCACCTGCCGTTATGACAGGTGATAGAAGCAATGTGCCTTTTATCCAGGCTATATGAGTGTGAATGAAAAATTCCTGAAGTTGGCAAAGAAACTCCACTCTCTTTTATAAAAAATGTGATAAAAGTTTTATTGTACCCTGTCTCGATAGTTCCATTTTATGTAATTTTAAAAGGTATAATGCTTGGGAAACAGATCTTCTTGAAGAGATGCAAGGTGCATTTGTCTTTAGGAAATTAGAGTTGTGGTCATCTAATTCCAATCATATTAATTTATCTGATGCAGCTAAATTTTCTCGGCACTAGATCTCACTGAAAGCAGTTGGACAAATCCGATGTAACAACTCTAATTCCCGCTTTGTTAATGAGATTAAGAAGACATTTCACCTTTTATGTTGATGGCTGAAGTGGGTTAGGTTTGTGCATTGTTGGCTGTAGGAATGGAAAACTACTGTCCAACAGTTCTCTTGTATAATTTAGCATCGGTCTCTGGGGCCAAACAGGGAAGGAGCTGACTTCAGATCCACTGGATCAAAAGCCACAGATGGGCCTGAACCAATCTCTGATAATAGACCTGAAGCTAGTTCAGCTAAACACAGCCCCATAAAGGTTGTGTGTGGGGGGTGGGGAGTGAGGGGGGGCTGTGATGTACAGATCTCCTAGGCTGAAGACTCCAGTACAGCTACCACCCTCAAAACACATTTCCTGTCATGGCTGGCACAAGGTGGAAGGGCTTGGGATACAGTCTTAAATCTGCCACTTTGTTTCTTTCCACTTGCAGGATTGTTTTGTCCATTAAAACTAAGTTAAATTGTGTTGTTCATGTTCACTTCTGCCAAGTAATTTCTATTTATGGTGAACTTATGAATAAGAGACTTCCCAAGTCACTCTGTCTTCAACAGCCCTACTCAGATCTTGCTGACTCAGGTCCATGGCTTCTTTGATTAAGTCTATTAATCTGTAATGTGGTCTTCCTCTTTTCTTTCTGCCATCTATCTTACCAAGCAATCTTCTCATGATATGTCCAAAGTACGACAGTCTCCACTTAGTCATCTTGGCTTTTAGCAGTGGTCAGGCTTGATTTGCTCTAAGACCTATTGATTTGTCTTTTTACCAGTCCACAATATCAGCAGAACTCTTCTGCAGCACCACATTTCAAATGAATTGATTTTCTTCCTGTCAGCTTTCTTCACTGTCCAGCCATAGAAATGGGAAATACGATGGCATGAACAACCCAAATTTGATTTTCAATTATACATCTTTACACTTCAGGATCTTGACTAGTTCTTTCATAGGTGCCCTTCCAGTTCCTAGTCTTTGTCTGATTTCTTGATTATAGTCTCCATTCTGCTTATTGACTGAGCCGGAAAATCTTGAACTGTTCCAATGACTTCATCATCTGCTTTAAAGTTATGTAAATCATCTGTGGCCATTATTTTTTTAACTACTCAACTGTAAATGTGCCATTGAACTTTTTCCCTTGATTTTTTTTCAGTAATCATTCCAAGATTTTTCTATTTTTTGCTAATAGTATGGTGTCATCTGTATATCCTAAATTGTTCACATTACTTCCTCCAGTTTTAATGTCTCCCTTCTCCCAGTCTAATCCTGCTTTACATATGATATGTTAGCATAGAAAAGATAGAACGATAAAATGGAGCTTTGCTTGACCTCCTTGGCAATTGGAAGCCATTCCGTTTCTCTATATTCTGCCCTCATGGCAGCCTCTTGTCCTTAATACAATCAAATGTTGTGGCACACCCATTTCTTTAAGACCAACCCATAGTTTTCCATTATCTATACAATTAAAGGCCATGATATATCTATAAAACACAGGCTGATTTTCTTTTAAAAATATTTCCATTATCCAACAAAAGTTTACAGTGTGATCCCTAGTACCTTTTCCTTTCCTGAACGCAGCTTGGACATCTGGCATTTCTCGTTTCATATATGGTAAAAGTCTCTGCTGTAGAATTTTGAACATCTCTTTGCTTGCAAAGGAGATCAATGTAGTGGTTATCTGTTTAGTGCAGCCCCTGATGTCCCCTTTCTTGGGGACTGGAATGTATATTGAGAGTTTCCAATCTGTGGCCATTCTTTTGTTTTCCCTATTTGTTCACAGATTTTATCTGTGAATAATGGTTTATCGAACCATTTCCTGTATTGCTATGTATTGTATATGTATTATCCTACTTGAGAGTATGAATTTTCCCTGGATGAAGATTAACCTTCCATTTTGAAGCCTAGCCCTCCCTCCAGTCCATCTGCCTTGGTCCAGGCCTCGGAGGTAGAGAGGAACTGCTGGACCTCTTACCCTTTCCCGCCACCACTCCCTTCTCCTTCTGTGTCATGTCTTTTTAGATTGTAAGCCCGAGGGCAGGGAACCGTCTAACTAAAAGATTGCATGTACAGCGCTGTGTAAATTTACAGTGCTTCATAAATAAAGGTTAATAATAATAATAATAAGATTTTAGTAAGAATTTGAGTGGGTTCTGACATTGTTGCTTGAAACAGCTGTATTGGTATGCCACCTGTTCCTGGTGATCTGTTTCTCCTAAAAGTGCAGCTTTCACTTCATTTTCTAAAATTGTGGGCTCATTTTCAAATACTTCTTCTTAGAATGAATCTGTCATCCTTTCAATTCTTTTATATAGTTCTTCTGTTTATTGTTTCCATTATTTTTTCCTTTTTCTTGATGATCCTGTGAGTTCCATTGCTGGTTGTATATTATTTCCACTCTTGTTTTAAATTTCTGTTTGCTTTCTCAGGTCTTGTGGAAGAGGTCTCTTGTTCGTCCCTTTTTGTTTTCATCTTCTATTTATCTTCACTGAATATTATGGTAGTTCTCTGTCATTTCACACAAGTCATTGAACAACTGTGTTCAGAGTTCTAACCCTATTTCTGCCCCTTTAACTGCTCGAACTCCTTCTGTCATCCATTGAGGTTTCTCTTTCTTTTAGGGTGCAGTTTTTTTATTCCTCTTTGACAATATGGAGTCTCTAGTGTTCCTGATCAATTAGGCTTAATAGTACAGATCGATTTTTTTAATGTTTGAATGTCCATTCAGTGAATCCACTTGTGTCATAAACCACAGTGCTAATCGTAGTTGTCCTCTGCTGTAGCATGTTGAGTGGCTTCCAACGTGGGAGTGCAATCTTCTGGCAGTATCTTCTGTTTTATTTTGGATTGTCTCATTGTAGAATTTTCATGGTAAAAGACACGCAAAAGGGGTTTACAATATGTCTTTCTTGGCAGTATTAACAAATGCTAGTTATGGTTGCCACTGTTGTTTTATCTGAGAGATCCTCTATCAGTGTCACCTGCCACTACTGTTCTTGCCCAGTATCTATTTGATCTGGTTTCTCAGCAAAAGCCTATGTGACATAGGGACCCAAGTCTAAACACAAAATCCATTTATGTTTTGTATATACCTTATAAACATAGCCTGCGTGTAATTTTATACAATATTGTTAATAATTTTGTGCATGAAACAGAATTTGTATCCACTGAACTATCAGAAAGCAAAGATGTCACTGTCTCAGCCACTCATGAAAAAAGGGTTGGTTTTTTTTAGAATACAGGTATTTGGATTTTGGAATTCTAGATAAGGGAACTATCCCCTTCTTTGAGTGGCAAAAAAGCCTAGTCTGTCCTGGGAGAACCTAAAAGAAGCACTGACCTCGCCCTCCACTTTCTCCACCATGGTGCTGCTTCTGGCCTTTTTGAATGATTGGGTGAGAAAATGGTGGCTCTGGTAGTGACTCTGACAATTCTCCTCAAAGGAGCACCAAGAGAATAGAGAAGGTTGGTGCTTCTTTGGATGTATCCACAATGCAGAAATAAAACAATTTGACACCATAACTGACACAGCTCAATGCTATGGAATCCTGGGATTTGTAATTTGGTGAGTTATTCACCTTGGTGTCTCAGAGAGCTCTGGTGCATCACCAAACTACAAATCCTAGGATTCTGTTAGATAGAGTCATCACAGCTAAATTTGTGTCAAACTGCGTTATTTCTGCAGTGTGGATACACCCTTTTAGGTTCTCCTGACACGACTACGTTCTTGCCTTTTGCCATTCTATTCAGAAAGGGAGATGATTCCTTTATTATAAGAGTTAATGCTGTATCTTTTGCCATTACATCCTTTTTGACATGTTTTCTTTGCCCCATGCACACATTGTGGTCCCATATTCATTGCACACACCATGCATTCTCCAATTACAGTGAGCCTTTTATGCAGATCTCAGCTTATGCTGAAAGCCGCATGGCGGAAGTTACAATGGTGTACGTGCCTGCGCACTGCACATCATTCACAAGCCCCATTATTTTCACTGGGGCTCGAGCATACGTGCAGTTTGCTTACACAGAGGGGTCCGGAATGGATCCCCCACATAAGGCAAGGGCGCACTGTATCATAGTTCCCTCCATATCCATCAGCCTTTAAGGTGAATGCAGTTATGTGTGCTGGAATTTTGTAAGTGCTTTGGCATAGTTTTCTTTTGCTTTGTTCTTTACCTGCTTTGTTACATGCCACTATGTTTCACCCTCAACTTATCCACGGATCATATCAAAATCCATAATTTTGGCCCTCAAACCTTACACACGAGGTTCACTTAAACGTAGATATATATGGTAGCTCATTTTAGCAATAGATGTTGCTAAACTACATTGCATTACAATTACAACACAATGAAGGTAACTTCAGTCTTTGCAGAGTACAGTGGTACCCCGGGATACGAAAGCACTGCCTTACGAAATTCCCGGGATACGAAAAAATCCTATAGGAAAAAACTGTTCCGGGTTACGTTTTTTTTTTTCGGCTTACGAAAAAATTTTTGGGTGCTTTTCGGCGCTTTTTCGCACGAAATCGCGGCTTTTAGCGCTAGCGCCTATGGCTTTTTCGGGTTACGAAAAAAATCGGGTTACGAACGCCGCGGCGGAACAAATTAATTTCGTAACCCGAGGCACCACTGTAACTGTAATTGTGTCTAAATATACTTTTATATGTAGAGTATGTGTGGTCTGACATAACTATAGCTAAACACTTAAAAAAAATCTTTCCAAGCTCTGGTTAGTAGTAATTAAAGATTTATACACTCAAAAGAGGGGAAAATTAGAAATTTCAATGGAATGAACAACAGCAGCAGCAAAACAAAACAAAACCACATATGCTGGTCTCTGTTGACTGTACAGAAATAAAATTGCAATTTCAGTATTTAGAATAGTAATTGCTGCTAAATTGAGCTATCATGGGTCAAATTAGCTTAGGTAGTGTTTATGGATGACAATTAATATACTGTTTCAATTAAGGGAAAAGTCCTTCCCACCACACGTGAAAATGTCACATTTACAAAACAGACAATCTGCCTTTAGCTGAATTTGAAAAATGAGCTGTACGCACTACCCAAATGGATAATACCGTAACTAATTAATCCTTACATATAAGAACATATACTTTTACAGATAATCCATTACTTAGGGATGCTTGTTCTTATGAGAATAAATTTTAATGACCTATTGTCAATCAGAACTTACATTACATATGCAGGGCATTTGTAATAGTGATAAAGAAAGTTTAGCAATTGCTTAAAACATTTGTTAATGTCCTTATAGTTATATTAAGGTCTCCATAAATAATGTTATGGCATTGCCTTTGCAATTGTTCAAAAACAGTTTTTAAATATCAGTAATATAAAATATGTGTTACATAGTTTTTACAATATTTCACAATAAACAGCTTTATATTTTATATGAATTATTTCATTTACATATTATGATTGCTTGGCTGCAAGTGCGCTATAGACTCATTGCTAACACATATGACATTACAGTAGATATTAACATAAGTATTGTACAATATATGGTAGGTTACCATAAAATACAGTGGGCCCTCCACATTCTGGAGAATTAGGGGCCTAGGATCTCTATAAAAGTGGGGGAAAACACAAATAAAACACACTATTTTCTAACCTGAGGGAAGAAACTAGAAATCTCTAGATCCTCCAGCACAATTCTGTGATCTAAATCCACAGACATTGACCATACAATCATTCTGGAAGACCTACAAATACTTAGAAAAGTGTTTTCTTTAGGAATATCTGGGTCCTCCAGTGTGACTCTATTGCAGTCATGCTGGAGGATCTAGAGATTCCCAGAGAGAACATATTAATCAGATCCTCAAAACTCAAAGCCACAAATTTTGAGAGTCAACTCTAGTCTTCTTTTGTATCCAGTGAGGAAAAATAAGAAAAGGACCACTACAAAATTAAACTTTCTAAATGAGTTTTATAACAGATGACACATTTTTTCTTGTTTTTTTTCCCCCTTCTATATATTTTCTTTAAGGATGTTGCACATTGTGGTACAAGTCACCAAGATTTTCACTGTGATCAAAAGAAAGAAAGTTCTTCTGGAAAAGCATTTCATTGCCACAAGGGTTAAACCCTTGGATGAATTGTTGGGCACAGTTTTAAATGAGAAGGCACTGACACATCCATAAAGTATCTGTGCAAGCTGTTTACTATCATTTTGGTGATGGCAAGAGCCCCAAAATATAATCATAACCAGTCACAATACAGCATGAAGTTGTTGGGATGTTTGTGGTTATGATTAAAAGCACCAAAAAGCAGATGTTCATTTACTGCCTGTTGGTATTTTTCAACTAACTAGACATCTGAAGGCCTGGAAAAATAGTGGAAAACTTTGGAAAGAAGATGTCCCTTCTTTTTTCCTGAAGCCTTATTTTTCAGGAAAACTTGGGGGGGGGGGAAAGTGAAATCTTTTTTCTAGAATGGGAAATAAAATGTTTACGCCAAAGTGTTCATATATTCCTCCTCCTCCATTATTTCAAAAAACTATATGATACGTAGACATTTACGTAAGACTCTGTACTGCAGTTCTACCAAAAAAACAGTGGTTTATAAACCAATGCCAATGTACAAGTTTCTGGGAAAGAAAGGAACAGCTGTAACCAATAGGCATAAATATAATTCTGGTTTCTGGTGTATTGATTAGGGGGGAAATGCTATATCAGATAACCTGAAAAATGCTGAAGTACAATATTAGATCATTGTAATTCTTGGTTCTGCTTTCATTTTCTCTGTTCTTTTTATGGGAATGAGTAATTTATGAGTACATCTACACTGTAGAAATAATGCACTTAAACACCACTTCAACTGGCATGGCTCCATCCTACAGAAGCCTGGGATTTGTAGCTTTGTGAGCCACTAGCACTTTTTGGCAGAGAAGGCTAATAACTTTGCAAAACTACAAACCCCAGGATTCCATAGGATAGAGCTACAGCACTTAAAGTGATGCCAAACTGTATTTTTTCTATAGTGTAGACACACCCTATGTCTGCTTAACACTTTTGACTGCCCACTGGGTTACCTTGGGCAAGTCACATGCTCTCAGCCTCAGGGGAAGGCAATGACAAACCCCATGATAGTTTTGTCTTAGGGTCACCATAACTCGGAAACGACTTGAAAGCACACAACAAAAACAAAGACAGATGGGGTCTCTAACCCCGCACTCCTTTGTGGAACCGACTTACACAGTCTTCGGCTAATTTATATTGTACCCCATTGTTTTAGATTGTACACCATTGGCAGGTTTTATTTTTATTGATTTGATCATTTGTATGAACAGTGCTATGTACATTTACAGCACTTTAGAAATAAATAAATAATAATAATAATAATAATAATAATTGCCTCTCAGTTTAGCCTAACTCACAGGGTTGTTATGAAGTTAAAAGGGAGGCATGAATTATGCAAACTTGATCTCTTTCGAAGAAAGGTGTAATATAATGAAATAAATAACGAATGAGAGTATTTTGCCATTCAGTATAAATTTCTCTGATAAAAAAGGATATAGGAGGAAGGCACATACAAAAGAGTACAGTGTACCATGCTGCAACTGGGAGTCTGAACAAGCTACTAGCCACAGCAGCCCCTGCTGCCATCTATTGCTAGCAGCACAGGGAGCTGCTAGCACAGTCCAGGAAAGTCCAGGGGACTGAGACAGCAGGTAGATGGGAGTCACCCTTCAAATGTCTGGGTGGTTCCAGGGGCTGAGGAAGTGAAGAGAAAGAGGGCCAAGACAAGGAGAAAAGTGAGGTTACAGGAAAACATAGAAATGATCCTGAAGCCCAAGGTGAAAAGGAGCCAATGACCTTCTGGGAAGTTAAGATGAGTGTATTGACAGAGCAGACCCCAGAAAAGCTCTCTTGGTATCTTTCTCTTTATTTCAGAGAGAACCCACTGGAAGGGGAAAAAGCCATCCTTCACTGGCTGGTTTGTGTGCCAGGAAAGCAAGGGGGAGAGAGTGATTGTTGGCAAGTGAAGGTAGTGGTCTCCACCAGCAGGAGACTGCAGGCAGAATGTAGACTCTCTATTTGTAAGTGGCAGAAAACGATGGGGTGGTGGTGGTGGTTTGCAGGTCATGTACCTCAGATTTGAAATTGATCAGCCACCAGAACAGGACATGCAGGCAATTGGAATGCAAAAGGAAACAGAGCAGAAAAAAAGATTGTAAGAGAGTTTGGCCTAGGATCAAGAAATGAAAAAAAGGAGCATGACTGATTTTGTGGAGCTAACAATTTGTTCATCTCAGAAACATTCTTCAGGCAACCAAAGAGGCAATTGTATACATGGGCATAACTTACTAACCAATATAAAGCAGAAACAGACTACAGTAGGCCCCTGGTATCCATTGAGCTTTAGTTCCAGGATCCCTAAATCTGTAGATGCTCTATTTCCATTGTACATAGTGGCATAGTAAATTGGTTCCTCTTACATAAAATGGCAAATCAAGGTTTGCTTTTTGGATTTTTTAAAAAACAAATATTTTCTATCCATGGATGGTTGAATCTGTTGATGCATAATCCATGGATACAGACAGCTGACTATACACAGCTGGAAACAGAAAATGGAGAAGCTCCATTCTTTTGCATAAACAAGATCAGGAGCAAATGGTAGCACAAACCATAAAAATCAAAAAGTAGAGTAATAATAATAATAATAATAATAATAATATTTTTATTTTTATCCCGCTTTTCTGCGATGATCAAAGCAGCGAGTAAAACTAAAGAATATTAAGTAACTTGTTTTACCAGAATACAACCTGGGTAATTTGGTTTACCAAAATACATTCCTTGAGAATTTAAAGATGACGTGAAAATAGGTTTGCACTCTTAAGCCTAACTGACCAGGAAGCAGAAGTATTCTGGACTGAAGACAGGGACATTGTGAAAGAAGGATGCAAACAGATCACATTGCTAGCCAAAGAATAAGAAAAGCCCTACCAGATGAAAGTTGAAACTCTCCTAGCAATTAAGGACAAATAAGAAGCAAAAGTAAAAGGGGACAGAAATAGGGTCAGAACAACCTGAATGCTCTTCATGCCTTGTTCCCAGGATCCAAGTTCAGACTATGACACAGACAGGGAAACAGAAGGACTGGATGTTCCAGTGCTTGAAACAGATGGTAACAACCCCCAGCAGCTACAGCACACAGGCATGGAAGCAATAATACCTACCACAGACAAACACAAAGAAGAAAGAGGGGCTACAATGCTCAGAACACTTTAGCATGAAACACCCATTCATCAGGCAATGGCTGCAGGAGGCTGCCAGATCATAACTATTCCAGCACCTCCCTTGGGAACTTATTGCTGACAACCATACATTCTGGGGGAAGCAACACTTTCATCTCTTGATTCCTGGCCTGTGTTTCTGAAGAACCTTGGACTTTACTTTGTTGACTGACCAAGCTATCTGACATTCCCTTGGATTGACAGCTTGGATTTATTGCTGTATTCTAAAACTCTGGACTGCCTGGATCCAGAGAATGGTACACACCTTTCTGGTAAACTCTTGTACATGATTGGGGCTGCTATTTTCTCATCTATCTGATGAACTCTGCTTAGTATGTTGCTGCTAGCTGACCTCCTAGACAGGAAAGCAAGAACAGGAGGCATCTTCCACAAGATCTGAGAAATCAAAGAGAAAATGTAAAGTAAGAGTGGGCTACTATATGACCAACAGGGGAACACACTGGATGATCAAGAAGGAATAAAAAGATGATGGATTTACACAGTTTATGCTGTGAAGGGGAAACTTTTTAGCAGTGTACATAATATACAGGTAATAATAATAATAATAATAATAATAATAATAATAATAATAATTAATAATATCCCGACTCTCTGTCCATGACAATCGAGGCGATTGGTAGGTCAGGCTTGCTTGGTCTTATTTCATCCTGCACAAAATGCATGCAAGCTCCAGATTTCACCAGTGCACTGCAAAGGAAGATTGGTAGTAGTGGGAAAACTGCATCAGGAAAGGGTGTTTTGTGGTGGGTATTTTTTTTTGGGGGGGGGGGTAATTACTCAGAATCTTACTGAAGAACCCCAGCAAATATTGACCTTGTTTAAAGGATCATTCAAGGCTTTGTGGTTGAGCTACTTGGAACTGAGTGCTCTTTCTTCATCCCCCCTTCCTTTGTTGCTCTCCTGCACACTGGCTGAGTTTCCCGAGTTTCATTAAGCTGGAGACAATTTTTAGGTTTGAACAAGGAAACCCTGGGCTAATATCACTTAACAAGCCACAACGATAATGCAAAATGGGTGCCAAAGTTATTTTTCTGGCTCCTTAAATGACTGTCAAAATTCTCCAGTTTAGACATAATAGAGAAATTGGGCTTAATAAAAGTGGGTTGAAGAAGTCAGGTGGAGGGGAGCATCATTCACACCATCCTATACCGTATTTGTTAAGCCTTGAATGATTATCGCCACTAAGTCAAAGTATGAAATCCTCCTTGCTTCTAAAACAGAGAACCCTTCTTACAATAATTTTTCTGTGGACATCTTACAATAAGGCAAGCATCTTGTCCAAGTTTTTCTTATTTTCAAACGTTAAACATCATTCAGGGTAAAGAATGCTAGTAGTGTAATTTATCTTCATACTTCATGCCCTTGCAGGTTCTGCAGACTTGCCTTTTAAAGTTTACAGTTAATGTTATTGTTAGTTAACCCAGACACTTATGTCAGAAAGCTCAGGAAGTAGTTTAAGTGTGTCTGGAAAGATACCACAGTTGTCTAATACAGTAAAAGGTTTAAATCAATGATTTCCTGTAAGATTTTTTACCCCAATGTTGTTCTTCACCATTTTATGTCAGGTAAAGTGGTATGAGGGTTTTTTTTTTTGCTTTTATTTTGTGTTTTTTACTGAAAAGTATCAATTTTAAATGTTCTTGAGACACTTTTAATTCACATTTAATCCCTTGAAACATTTCTTACCTAGTTTTGAAAGCTAGATTTTGAAGTTTTGCTATATAAATGTGAATTTACAAAGACATCAACTGGGATCCAAAGAATGGCCATGTATTGAGGTACCTGGAGTGTCCAGGTAGCTGGAGTGTTTCTTGCTATTTTTGTTGCACAAATTCAACTTTCAAAACAGAAATTATACATTTAAAAGTAAGGCCTGCCATTTTAGCCTTCTGCTGAGAAATTGTTTGGGTTTTATGTGGCAGGGAATAGTTTTTCTGTCCTCAGAGGATCATATTATACTTGCGTCTAAACTTTGGAGGAAGCAATCCAAAGCATATATATCCCCCTTTCAAATCAGTGAGACTTATTTACAAACACATATAGCAAATGAAATCACTGAAAGGGTTCCATAGCAAGTTCACAGTTCTTGAAATTGATGAGACATAAATGGACCATATTTTAATATTTGTTTGAGAGGACCCTTACAATAACTGATGACAAACATTTTTAGTATTTAAAATTGTGAATTCTGTACATTCATGGAATAAAACAGAAAAAACACCGCAGCTTGGATGAGATTTAGAAGACACAGAATAGAGGCAACAATTGTCATGGGGAAGGGGAGTTAGAAAAGCAGTAAAATGTTGCTTCCTGTTTACCATATGTCATTTAATGTTCTTTTTTATGCTGTTTTTAGTGCCACATGCTGGAGTTAGTCCAGCAGAATATTATCATCAGATGGCTCTGTTGGCAGGCCAGCGCAGCCCATATGCAGACATCATTCCTTCAGCAGCCACAGCAGGAGCTGGGGCCCTTCATATGGAGTATCTCCATGCTATGGACAGTAAGTAATAAATGTTGTGACTAAATGTATTAATTGAAGCTCCTGAATTTGCTGGAAATACAGTTATTTTGAAAAGATAAATACAGAATAGAACCATTGTATGTAAAATATAAATGGCCATTAGTTTTTTTCAGAGACTTAAGCATTTTCATTGAAGGCCAAATCCCATATTAAGTTTGAGATGTTTCCCCAACATTATGACGTTAGTCCAAAACACACTGCAGAGATAATCTAGTTTAAGACTACTTTAACTGCTCTGGCTCAATGCTAGGGAATCCTGGGAACTGTAGTTTTGTGAGGCATTTAGTCTACTCTATCAGAGACATCTGGTGCCACAATAAACTACAATTTACAGAATTTCCTAACACTGACCCAGGACAGTTAAAGAAGTCTCAGACTGGATTATTTCTATAGTGTGTTTTGGACTGTAGTTGCTGTTTATTGCTGTTGCTGTTACTGTCATAATAATAATCAGTAGTAGTACTGATAATAGGTTACACTCATAGACACATGAACCAGGACGTGAGAGTAGTCTTCTTCTTCTAATTCTGTTACTTTCTTATTGGAGGTCTCACATCATAATGGCTAAACTCTCAATGTGGTCATTGTAAACAAAGTTGCTGTATTGCTTTCACACCAATCTCAAACATTTTTCATCAAAGAGGCTCTTCCTTTTCCTGTCCTTCTTCTCCATTTAATCAAAGACAACACATTATACTTTTCATTTCTCATTTTATGATAGATATTCCAGTTTTCTGTTTTTAGGGTTTCTTCGTACTTGTGTACTCTTTTTAGTACTTTTTTATTTGTTACCCTCTTGGCCCTGTAAATTCTTAACATGATGCAATAAATCCATATTTCAAATGCTTCAGTATTTTTATGGTAACTTTGTTAGTCCATGATTCCATACCATAGAGTAAAACTAAGAGTAGGTAGGTCTTCCTTTACCAGTTCTGTTTCCTTTTGCTGTTCTTCATCTCGGTTTATGCGTATGCAGCAGTTTGGGTCCGGTTAACAGTAGTGCCCATGCCATTTTTCAAAATAGCACGAGGAGGGGGGGGAATGACTTTCATCAACATTTTTAAATTATAAATTTTTAGAAAAAGGGAAGACAGTGGGTGGGTTGGGTGTTTCAACACATAAACGGTATACAGTACATTAGAAAATTTGGAAGTGTCTATGGCCCAAAACAGACTGTCTGAAAAACATGGTTTCTAGCCAGGTTTGGGGCATAGCGTTTAGATGATTCACACCCTGAACACAGAGGGAAACCACTCCAGACTTGCATCTTTCCCAAAGAACTAGGCCAAAAAGGAGCAGTAAAATACCAGATTGGGGCCCAGTGCATATGGCTGCCCTGGCATTCAGCCCATCTTTTTTTGACCTATCTTAACAGACACTACACTGAAAAAAATGTTTTTCCACTTTCTCATGTGAAAATATTCACTAACAGTAAAGTTTTACCAATCCAAAAGTAAATGTATGATTCTTCCCTGAGTTAAGAAATGTCAAAGGAGGAGCAATGCTTGAGGAGCAAGCGTTGGAGAAGGATAAGAAATAAAATAGGAGACATGAATTCCCAGAATTCCATAGCATAGCAAGGTTCTGGCCTTCCAGCTGGAAAGAACAAGCCTTCCACCTGGAAGAGATGGAACTTCTGCCTGCACCACCCTTCCTTGTTGCGACTCGATTTTCCCAAGGCAAACTGAGCTGCAGCAAGGAGCTGGGACAAGCGTGCACCCCTGCCCCTATTTGCTGTGACTGCCGCATGTCCTGAGAGATGGCTTTGCCTGGCAGAGAGGGCATGCATGCCACAGGTTCACCACCATGGTTCTAAAGCATGTTGTGGCCTCCCAGATCCAGGGGACAGAGGCAGCTTGGGCTGCCTTGGTGGATGACCTATGCCAGAAATTGAACCAAAGTGATGTGTCCCTGTGGGTTCTGCTGAACCTCTCCGTGGCTTTTGATTCTATCATCTATGGTATCATTCAGGGATGGGACTCAGGGACAGTGTTTTATAGTGCTTTTGTCCTTCCTAGATGAATAGATGAACTCAGAAGATGGTTCTGGGGCTTCTTGTTTGTCACAGTGACTGCATTGTGTCCCTCAGGATTCTGTTTTCTTTTCCATACATGAAACTGATGAGAAGTTGGTTTGGCAACACCAGTATGCTGATGACACTCAACTCTCTCTCTCCTTTCTATTTAACTCTAAGGAAGCTGTATCATTACCAAGCCACTGTCTGTTTTTGGTACTGGATTGGATGAGGATTAACTTTAAAGTTCGCTAACTTTTTGCCCTCATGACCCCTCTTTACATCTACATGCAGACTTCGTGATTCCCTTTGACACAGTATGTGAATCAAAATATTTTGTTTGTTTAGTTTGCATATTTTCATTCACACAATCATGTATATTCATATTATAACATTTTAGAAAGAAAGAAAGAAAGAAAGAACATGGTTAATATTAGGACAGTTTTGTTTAAATAAATTCAGTACTTAACATATGTATAAATTTTACATACACTGTCTCTTACAGAGCCACAAACCACTGCTCTAGATATGATCACACCCAGGCTGAATCTGCATTGCAGAAATAATCCAGTTTCACAAGACTTTATCTGCCATGTCTCAATGCTATGGAATTCTGGGAAGTGTAGTTTGTTGTGGCACCAGAACTTTCTGACAGAGAAGGCTAAATATCTCAGAAAACTACAGATCCCAAAATTCCATAGCATTGAGCCATGACAGTTAAAGTGATCTCAAACTGTGTTATTTCTGCAGTGCAGATTCATTCTTTCTTGTACTCATACACATTTACTGTCTCGCATATACAGTAACATAGAAACATTCATTCTCAGGGCACTGATGAATCCCATTGTGGGAGAAAGGCGAGGAAATAAATCCTGGAAATAAATAGGTGGGAGGAGAAGTAGCAGTGGCTCAAAATAGTCCCAGTCAGAGGCGACAATCCACTAAGCTTCCCCTCTCTCTTCCTCCTTCTCATTCTCCTTAAGGCAGAGTCAGTGCTACAAGCACCATCCTTTCTTCTCTTCCAGGTCAGAAAAAGTTTGGAAAGTGGAGGAGGAGGAGAAAGAGAAAGGATCAGAGCTTCCAAGTTTCATGTCCCTGTTGAGCAGCTTTTACACTCCCCTCCCCAGGGTCCCATCACACTGTTTGAGAACCACTGTTTTAAAGTCATGTACCTGTATGTATTTGTTCAAACTTGTTAGACCCAAGGGCTTTGATAAAAAGCAGCATTTTAATTAGGCACTGAGATGAAGCCAGTCAGGTCGCCAAGGAGAGGGTGGGTATTCAGCAATAATTTCAAAATATTGTTATGCAGACTGCAGTTTATACAGTTTAATACAAACTACTTAAAAAGAATAGAGATGCCATAAATAAATTAAAGTGGAGGAATAATTTAGATTATTTCTTCTCTGAATGTGCTCTGGATTGACAGAATGTTTTTCATCACTGAAGATCAGGCAATTAGTTTGCTCTAGGATTGATGTAGGCATTTATCCTAGAGACTTGATTTGATCCATTCAGACCTGGCATGTGTTTGGGATGAATGTTGCATGAAGTGATTGGTCTCAGCCTTCACTGTTTCCTGGGTGAATCTGCATGGAAAGTGGGGTAGGCCCAGAGTACAGATGGTATAGAATTCCTATAAGACCTTCCATGCCCCAGAGATGTAAACAGTAAGTGCCAGAATCTAAACTTTAAGTGTCACAAAATAAATGTAAGGTTAATCATTGTGGACCCAGCCAGGAAAAAGGTTCTACAAAATCTGATGCATGTTCCTGAATACTGCTGTACATTTGGCTTGGCCAGATCAGGACCGCAAAGCTATTGCCAAATGCTGATTCCCCCCCCCCCCCCCCCCCCCCGGGTTAACTTATATGGAATCTGTTTCCTATTTCCCAAAAGACAGAATGCAGGAATGGGAAGGGCAGCTATGAAAGAACTAGATAAGTTCTAAAGATTCTAAAGGTAGAATTGGCTTGGAGACGTCTCATCCACAGAGTCTCCATGAGTTGGGGATGAGTCGGGGGCAGCTAACAACAACAACAAAGACACAATCTCTTGTATTTGTGAAGCTCACGGTGCATAGTTAGGAGCCCAGGCCTTTCAAGATAGGGAGTCTAGTTTGAAGACCCATATGCATCTCATTCTTTATTTCTTTCATTGATTTCTATTGACTTGTTACTTCCTTCTCTGCTGTAATAAATGGGCTTGTAAGAAAATATGTCTATAGAAAGTTGCTCATATACAAACCTCAAGTAATATCTGGGACAATAGAACAAAAGTTTCACTCCTTATGAACTCAACAGGATGAAAAGTGCTTCCAGAGCTTTGGGTATGCTCAGTAAGTCTTTATATGGGTAGGTGGTTATTTGGGTTTTTTTTTTTTTTTTGTTTTTGTTTATTTGTATCTCAAATATCTCTACATTCCTTGTAGAGAGCATTTTAAATATAGTGTGCCGTGTCAATTCCTATAACCAGATTCAGGAATCTATGTATGTATACACCTAGAGAGACAGAGAGACATTTCAAGGTTATCTAGAAGCAAAGCATGCAAAGTCACTTTTAAGAAAAATGAATTTAATGTCATGCTGGAGCCATTCATAATGAACAATGGTAGAAGGATACTCTAGTTTCAGCATGTCAGCATGTTCATTCTTACAAAAGGTGACTTTCCAAGCTGTCCAGGAAGAGAAATACAAAACACACACACATCAATGCAGGTCCATAGAAGGAGTTTTGCTGTTTCTCATTGCTGCCTCTATGGAATGGCTGACTGCTAAAGTGGCAAGAGCTGGGCCAAGCAACTCAATGGAAAGTGCTTTGTGTTTCCCTCTCTGCTTTTGCTGTGCTTCATAGTAGGTGGTGATTAATTGTGTGTGTGTGTGTGTGTGTGTGTGTGTGTGTGTGTGTGTGTGTTAGAGACTTCAGGCCAGGGCAGCAAGAGGAAAGAACTTTGCTCTTTCTCCTTGGCCTTCTGCTGAGCTGAACAAAGACATGTGTTTGAGCATTTTCTTAAGTTGAGATCACACATTTGAGCTTCATTACAGCAGCAACTTTTCAATTAAAGACTGTTTCCTGTATTTAAAATGCACACAAACATGCAGTGGTATTATGCAAATTGCTTGTTTTTAAACAGTAAATAGAGAATTAAGCTAAGAGTGAATTGTGGAGAGGTCATGCAGCCTCACCGTCTCTCTTTGATGAGAATTTGTTTAGTCAGGCAATAGTGCTTTTATCTAAATAGAGGATGAAGCTAGCCTTTTACTTTGTAAAAACTAATTAAAAGTATCTTAACTTGCATGGGTGTACAGTAAATTAATTGTCATTAAGTAGGAATCTGAATGTCCTACCAATTCATCATGCTGAAGAAACCCCTTTCTTCTTTGTCAGAATTTTAGATGAGAGCAGGAAAAACAAAACAATTAGCAGGAAGCCAAGATTAAGATGCTAAAGACAACAACAGGAATGCCCAGGCTTGCATTTCATACCCAAGAGTTGCAGTCAGTATTACAGTGTATTGAAAGTCAGCTTTCTGCTGAGAAAAATGGCGAGTGATCCCTTTTCATTTTACTCTCGATCAATCTCTTGGTCATTCTCTGCTCAAGTAACTCTTTTAATTCTTTTTTATTTAAAAAATGACTCTTAGGATTGTAAATTCTTCCTGGCAGGGCCTTTTCTCTTTGTTGTTGTTGGTGAGATATAAAATAGTAACACCAATACCAAAGCTTCTTTTTCTGTTGCTGCTATGCTGCTGCTA
>NC_056527.1:65495766-65565394 GCF_019175285.1 Sceloporus undulatus | reverse complement strand
ATCATCATCATCATCATCATCATCATCATCATCATCATCATCATCATCATCGTATTGTAGCAATCTTGAATAATTTTCTTTTTCCTTTATTGCTTCATGAATATGAAGAAGAAACAAGATATAAGGCAACTTGTGAAAGTAATACATGTCTTTAGAAAAGCTGTGAGCTTTTATTAAGAATTCTTTCATCTGAAACAGCAATCTACAGTACTGGTAGCTGTTGCATTTTGCACTACCTGTAGTTTCTGGTTCATGTTCACCACATATAGAGTGTATTACACTGGTATAATAACAATGTTATCAGTGGATGAACTAGTTTGGCTAGGTTATTCCTGTCCAGGAAAGACTGATTATCTAAGCCAAGATGTATACCTTTACTTCAAGTGACAGAGATGGATCTATGGCTTCTCCATATCTACACAGCTGCTCCTTCAGGGAGACTGCAGCACCATCTATAGCAGGTTGTTTCTCTGATTCTCAGGAGGAGTAGAGCTGAGTGTCATCAGCATACTGACAGTACCCAATCCCAAAACTTGTAATGACTTCACCCAGTGCCTTTATATAGCTACTGAACAGCATGGGAGAGAACATGGAATCTTGGAGCACCCACAGCATGACGACTGTAGGGGTGAACAGGAGTCTCCCGATGCCTCTCTCTTTAAACGGCTCTGTAAAGTAGGGCAAACCATTCTGTTTCAGATTAATACCCTGGTCTGAAACCAAATTGAAACAGGTCTAAGTAATATATTTCCTCCAAGGACATCTGAAGTTGCCCATATGCTCCAGACAGGATGTAACAAAGGCATGTTATGGAACTTTGGCTGTATTTTCAGTCTTGGACTGATTTACTACTATCTTAAGGTCTATTTGGCAACTTTTCTTCAAGGTTGGCTCCAGAGATTGGTCCATTCTCTGATCCCTAATTAAATCACCTTTACCTCCCCTGTACTGTGAGACCACTTCACGGGCCTTTGTCTGTAATGCTCACTTAGGTGATGAGACCTCCCTTTGAATCTCTTGCTACAAAAGACCTTTGTTGGCTTTAGTTCAATACAGCAGTTCCTATTGCCATTATTCAGCCAGAAGAGCAAGTGAGTTGACTGCTCTAAGAGTTGATGCACCGTGCCTTACTTTTTTCATAAGGATACGGTTGTCCTTCATCCAAGTACCGCTTTGATCTCAAGGAAAAGCGGTATATAAATAAACAGTTTATTATTTATTATTAAGTACTTTCTTTTTGCCAAAACTGTCTCTTCTTTTCACATGAATTCAGGACTAGTCTGATCCATATTCATGTCCAATCCCTTTTCAGATTTGGACAGACCCTACCATTCCTTGGATATTAGGAGAGTTCTTGCCTTTTACATTTCTCAGACTTCACCTCTCCATTCCTATTAGAGACTTTTTTGTGGTTTATGCAAGGCCTAGGAAAGTAATCCCATTTCCTTGCAGTGTTTTGCTAATTGGGTGATGAGCAGCACCCTTCTCCAGCAGTACATTTGGCAGGATGTCCTGAGCTAGAGCATTTCAAGTCTCATTCAACTCATGCCACCTCTACAGCCTTCTTTAGAGAGGTTCTTCTTCAAGAACTGTGCAAACCAGTTATATGGTCATAACGTCTCAGTTGGATTGCGTATTATAGACATGATGTACAAGAGCTGGTGCTTCCTTTGGTAGGGCTATATTATCTTCTATTTTGGCTTGACATGAATTCCACCTCCTGGTGAGTTACCTGGCCAGTCACCCTTTGTGTAATTTCACAGAGGCTACAAAGGAGAAGAACAGATTGTTTGCTTGTAACTGTGGCTCTTCAAGTGGTCATCTGTGAATTCACACAACCCTTTCTTCCCATATCTGCATGTTTGTAGCATACACAGAACTAAGGAGATCTGTGGCACCAACACCCATTGTTTGAATTGGCAGATGACTACTTGAAAAACCATAGTTACAGACAAGCAATCTGTTCACTACAACAATATGTTCAGTTAGCACCTGCCTTAATATTGATCCTCTCTGTTAAATTTTACATCTACTTCCATAGTTTCAGAGACCACAGAGACTCAATTTATATTGGCAAAAAGGGATTTTGTTCCCTTTAATAATCAGCTAAATTACTACAGTTAGAATATCAGCAATTGAGACTGAAGAACATTTGTCAAACTTTGAGGACAACAAATACTCCTCATCCTTGGCATGGGTATTGATTTCTCACAATAACAACAATGATTTCCTGTTGACTTCCTGTTGCAAAACAGTCTTCTTCTGGCTCTCAGGTAGGCTAAAGGTAAAGATTTTCTCTTGACATGAATGTCTAGTTGTAACCAATCTCCAGCCTTGTCTGAAGATGAATCTGTGGTCATGTGGCCAGCATGACTGCATGGAACACTGTTACCTTTGCACCAAAGTGGTACCTATTTGCACGGTTTCAAACTGCTTGGTTGGCAGAAGCTGGGACTAGTGGTGGGAGCTCACCCCATCATGTGGCACTTAGGTCTCAAGCTGCTCAGATAGCCTAGGAGGAGCTAAAACATGGTAAAATTGTGCCATGTCCTGATAGGATCATTTGTTAAAAAATTAAAGAAAGGTACTCCTGGGGTCTACTGCAACCCCCATCTCTTTCAGAATGCCCATCACTATTCTGCAAGATCTGTGCCGAGCAGGTTAGCCCTCCACAGTCATTCAGCAGCATGGGCTTGATGTGTAAGATAGGTCAGATGCAACATTCAGACTTTGTCACTTCTGTATGGGTTGTTGTTCACTTCCTTAATTACATAAGGTTTTCTTATAAGCTTTGATAACTGTTTTAACTCCAAAGTAGGCAAAAGACCTCAGTGAGGTGGAGGAGGTAGGGGATGGCTTTTGTGGTTTTTGGAGTGGTCATCTGTGAACTCTCATTACCCACAGATTTTCTCTCTGTTATATCCTGTATTCCACTATATTTCATGTTTTACTACTGTGGCATACTGGAACTGAGAGACCTGAGTGGAGATCTCATTCAGTCATGCACAATGGAAGGAGATGTGCCTCCTGCCAAAAATATGAGTTAGTTTTAGCCTTTCCTGTGGATACTGCTGCAAAGATACCAAATAATCCTTTTGTATGATATACACTAACGTTAGAAATTGTCCAAGTCATTATATTCCCCGTTACCATGTGCGGATGTGAGAGCTGGACCGTGAAGACAGTGGATAGAAGGAAAACCAAACCATTTGAGGTATGGTGCTGGAGAAGAATGCTAAGGATATCATGGGCAGCCAGAAAGACAAACAAATGGGTCCTAGAACAGATCAAACCCGAACTCTACCTGAAAGCCAAGATGACCAAATTGAGGCTGAAAAGACAGGCTTGAACTTGGAGGACCTGAGCAGACACATTGAGAATAGAGGGTCTTGGAGATGTCTCATTCAAAGGGTTGCCATGAGTCAAGGTTGATTCAAAGGCACTTAACAAAACAAATGAATTCACAGATGGACCACTCAGTGAGTTATAATTTCAGATGGCCAGCCTGTTCATAGGATTGAAACTTTAATGACACTTGTGAAAATAGATGGAACCCTGGCGGTTAAATGCCAATACTGCAGCCACTCACAATTGCAAGGTTGTGAGTTCGATAACAACCAGGGGCTTCAGGGTCAACTCAGTCTGGCATCCTTCCAAGGTTGCTAAAAAGAGTACCCAGGTTGTTGTAAACTGCTTAGGGAGTGTGATTGCTTAAGTGCACTGATAAGCGGTATGGAAATGTACTTGCTAAAAATTAAATCTTACCACACATCAACATGCAGTGGGTGGCAAGCATCATCTTATATGATGATCTAGGATCAGGAATTGACTTTTTCCTTTCTTCTTTAAGTAAAAATAAACAATTTAAGCATAGAGTCTAATTTTGTAACATTTGTAAGGGTTGTAGTTTACTTCCTTAATTAAATAATGTTTTCTCGTAAGCTTTGATAACTGTTTTAGCTCCAAAGCAAGCAAAAGACTTCACCATGCTCAAGTATAAAGCAATGCATTGAATGAAGTAGCAGACAGCCATACAGTTAACTGGTAGGCCCATAAAAGGGAGATGAAAAAGGTTAAATTATCAAGAACTTCAGGGATAAAAAAAATCTTTACATTTACTTTTAAATGCTGACTCGTCAACACAGTATCCGGACTGAGATTGGAACAACATGGATGCGTGCTTGTTATGCAGATGTAGAAGAAGAGAATAGAACCACAAGCCAGATGCCAAAGATAACTGACACTCTTGTTGGCAGTCTTATCTGTGGGGTTATGGCCAAAGAGAGTTCCAAAATGAAGCACAGATGGGAACGTAACTAGAGATCAGATCATGTAGTGATAAAAGCAATAAAGCAAAGACTCAAATACCAAATTTAAGACTGAGTAAATGCACAGCAGGGAGAGATCTGTAGATTTGGTATTTTATTGGCGCCCTGTCTTGTTTATCCCTCTCCCCCAAATATCATGACCGAGGCATTGTTAGAGACTACATGCTGGGCAGGTTTTGGTGTTTGTTTGTTTTTTATTATTCCATAGAGCTGTATTGATTTTCTTGGTATAAGAAGGGTAATAGTACTGAAGAATGAAAAAAAAAAGACATTAAACATGGTGCCAGTGATCTTGGATCACTTGCTTGAAAAGAGAAGTTAGAGTAATGGTAGGAATATATATGTCACTTTGGGCACATCAACCAAAATTAAGCATGGTCTCATGGATTTCAGGGGGAAATATATGCAAAGTCATGTCCAGTTTAAAAGTGTTTAATTGTTATTTTTGTTCATAGCATTTCTTTTCTGAAAATAAATTTGAGTACTATGAAAACTTCCAACCCTCCATTTTAACAATGCTTTCATATCCACACATCTAAACATCCAAAACCAGAAGCACTTAAGAAATGTATAATAAACTCTTACTGCCGCTTAGCTTAATTGTATGAGTAAAGAGTGAAAAAGCTGTTCACTTAAATATGGAAGAGCCAGTATTGAATATTATTTTAATATTAGGTGAAATCATCCTTAAATTTACCTCACAGGATTGTTGGCAAGTTTAAGATAGATCTAGGAGAAATGGTAAAAAGTATTTTCAGAAGCATATTCATCCCCCCACCACCATTTATCTTTGTCTCATTGTCCAAACAAAATTATGAACAAAAGGAAAAAAATCTAGGATCTTGATCCCCACTTTGCATTTTAGAAGCCCTTGTTGACTCTTTTCATTAATGTGGTAGGCTTTGAGTTTGCCGGTAGCTCAGATTTGAACCACTCCATCTCTTTGCTTCTAGTGAATTAATGATGTGAATGTCTAAGCAGCCATCAGATTCATAAATCACCAGAAATGAGAGGGATAACACATAAAAGTCTTTTCCTTTTGTTTAGCAATTTATCATTTTGCTTGCACATTAATAAACAGAGCTCCCCTGAGGTAAGCAATGGAAAGATAAATTTTTCTTCCTAATTTTTCTCAATCGTAGCTAGTAGATCATAAGTGGAAAGAGTGGGCTTGTCAAAAGCATGTCGTACTGTTGTGGCGGCTCTTTATATCCATTGTGAGTAGTAATAAATAAAGAGGGTCAGGTGCTTGGGTAGATAATTGTTTTTGTTTACATAACAGGCGCCAGGTTTCCGAGTCCTAGGCTGCCAACGAGACCAAGCCGAAAGCGAACACTGTCCCTATCGCCTCTGTCTGATCATAGCTTTGACCTTCAGACCATGATCCGGACATCTCCGAACTCCTTAGTCACAATTCTCAACAATTCCCGTAGCAGTTCTTCAGCAAGTGGCTCCTATGGCCATTTATCTGCAAGTGCAATAAGGTAAGGACTGGGAAATGCACTGGATATTCAATGTATATAAGTGTTGAAAGATTGAAAACCACATGCCACTACACACAATCTTTAATCTAAAGGATTTATTTGTAATCAGGAAATTAAATTACAGTTTCTTCTGAAAGGATGTTGCAGTCTTTAAATACACATTTCCAAGACAGTATTTCTGCCTAAAATAAAAGACTCAGCGTAAGCATGAATGAGATTCCTTTCCCACAGTTTAAAGACAATTTGTGAGTTTATTTGGCTACATTTTATGCATGTTCACTCAAAAGAACCTGAAACCAGACCAAACACCTCTCAACACCAACTTTCTGTTTCTCATGAGGCCAACCAGATGCTTGTAGGAAGCCCACAAGCAAGACTTGAGGAGAATAGTCCTCTCCTACTGTTGTTTTCCAGCAACTAGTATTCAAAGACATGCTGCTTTGGTAGCATATAGCCATCATGACATATCTACAATGAAATTGTCTAATTCGTTTTTAAAACTCTCAGAAGTAGTTGCCTCCATGGGCATTATATCTTCATCCTTTTTCAAACTATAGTTGTTTTTGTCATTTTTTACTAATAGATCTTCATATCTCAACCATTTAGAAATTTGTGTTCTGTTAAAGAGAGCCTCATGAGGGGAAATCCACCCCGGGATCTTCCTGTAAAAAAGTTGTTTCACTTTTAACCAAG
This sequence comes from Sceloporus undulatus, assembly GCF_019175285.1. NCBI lineage: Eukaryota > Metazoa > Chordata > Lepidosauria > Squamata > Phrynosomatidae > Sceloporus > Sceloporus undulatus. Next base: position 65,558,889 of record NC_056527.1, on the reverse strand, counting down.
ATGTAAGGATGGTGTTTTGAACAAAGTGGTGTCTAAAGTCTCTATTAATTTTGTCTTTGTCGTACCACAAGTACACGTGCCAACTGTAACGAATATTGAAACCCTCCAAAGCAAGTAACTTTTCATCTGTCAAGCTTTTCCTGCTCTAGGATTCTATGATGTTAGTAGGAAAAGTTCCTTTAGTGCCACAGGAGCTGATTATTTTCAAAATGTGAGTGCACAAGTGACACAAATAATATGGGTTTGGAGCACATTTGGCAGAGCAAAGAAAAATAACTTTTCATGCTGTCTGGAGGGTCTGTATTACAGAAAAAGTATTCTTTCTGAGAACTTCAGCTGAGCAAGGATAGGAACCCCATTCAGACCTCTTTTATTTGCTCACTCTAGCAAAGAAGCTACATTCCCTCTGGTTCTCTGGATCAGTTGTATTACTAGTTTTACATCTGAGGAACAAGAGATTGGTTTATTTTTCAAAACAAAGTTACAAATATAAATTTGCATGAAGCACAACATGCTATAAAGAATAGACAGCTTACTTGAAATAGGAGAGAGGAGCAAATTCACTGAACCAGTGTTCATTTCAGTGATGCATTCCTGCCATTTCAGTTATGAAGCTAAGAGGAAGCCAGGCTTGCATCATTCTTAAGTAACCCACTGTGAGACCTCTTTTAAAGTCATGTCTGCCTTTTCTGGGGGAATGTGGGGAACCAAAAGTCCACATAAACTACTCCTTGAAGACATCTCAAACATGAAAAAATTGGCAGCACCAAGTTCTATAAAGTGAAGTATACTCTGAGGGTTCCTTTACAGTTTGAAAAGAGTTGTTTTTCCTTTTTCCAGATATCTGACCCCCTCTGTTCTTCATTTGCACAGGCTACCTGAAATGAAGCACACAATTAACAAGGTCTTGTTAATTGTGGACAGATTTTTGCAATATCTGGTTACTTTCACCTTGTTTTTCGACTTAGATTAAGCTAAACAATGTTGGAAGGAGATTAAGCAGTTGGAGGCCAAAAGGTTGAGGCAGGTTTAAACAGCAGGAGGAAGAACAGCCAGGGCTGAAAGGATTGGAAACAGGCAAAGTAAAATCAGCTTGGTTACCTCAATCAGCTTCCCTTCCCTAGCCAGCTGTTTTGTAAGAGGGAAATTGGCTTCATTTGACTTGTGAGAATGAAAGTGACTTACTCTTTTTAAGTGGAAAAATGAGTTTATCAGCCTTGGATATATGTTCTTTTGGTACACTCTTATGCATTAGGGCAGTTTCCACTGTAAGTTGAGATCAAAATCCTGTGCAGAGGTTCTTTAAGCTTATGTCCTACTGGGGCTGTAGAATCAATGGTACTTACTTCCACATTGATGGTTTGTGGAGCAAGGTGTCACCCCTGTGTAACTGAGTGTAGGATTTTTTCCCTTAAAAGGGTAAAAAACACTATCATCTTCCACATTGAAACATAATACACAATTCAAGCTAGTGCAGTAGGATTTGGAATGATCCAAAAATACCAAAACCGCAATTGTCATTGACTGTGGGAACCAGTGTGGTGTGGTGGTTTGAGTGTTGAACTACGTTTTGATTCCCACCCCCTCAAGTATAAAAACCCATTGGCAAATCACACTCTCTCAGCCTCAGGGGAAGGCAATGGCAAACTTCCTCTGAACAAATCTTGTCTAGAAAACCACCTATAGATAAAATATATGAAATAAAAGAACTAGATAGGTTAACAGCACTACTAAACAAAAAGGACATAGAGAAGTAGGGAAAAGAATGGTCTGCAGTGACATACAAATTAGAAATTGTATAGAGAAATAAAAATAGAGATGAATTTAAAGATTTATATAGAATTGATTACTGTGTTCAGTTATCTATAAATAACAGAAAATTGATTAAATTGACTAAATTTGGTTTAAAATTAAGATTACCCATAGGTGGTTTTTGAATACCATTTGAAATGGACTAAGTGTGGAGAAATCAGGAAGTTAATAAGATTTACAAAAGACTAGAAGGAAGGGAGAAATATAAAGATGACAAAAGGAATTAAAAGTATAAGATATATACAGTGTATATGCTGCTTGGTGTAAATATTTGTAATCTCTGCCTTTTTGGTTAAGTTATATGTAAGATATGCTGTCTTTTTGGGTTAAATTATATGTAAGATCAAGTTATAAGCAGGATATTAATAAAAGAAAAAGAAAAAGAAAACTACCTGATAGGTTTGCCTTAGGGTCACCATTGGTCAAGAATAAATTGGAAGCATACAACAACAACAACAGCAAACAAAGACATAACTACATGTGATTTTTCAACCACTATTACACCAGTAAAGAAGCTGCTTTGGTGATACTTATCACACAACGATGCCTCTGAGTCATAGCTGTGCTGTCCCTGATCTGTCCCTTTTCATTCACACGGAAAACCTGTGAATGACCTGGCAATTGCACAAGTGAACAGGTGGGAAATGTCACTACTTGGGCAGTTGTGCAATTGCCAGTCACATGGTGCCAGTGTTCCTTCCTCTCCCTATCACCTCTCCCCCTTGCTATTCCAAATCACCTTTTATTCTTTCTTTCTTTCTTTCACTTTTCAATACTTAAATCATGACAATAGGGCTATGGAATTGCATGGAAAAAAGGAGGCAAATGCTTAGACATAATGCAAAGACATAAAGCAATTAGGCGGGGTTAAGGAAGAGATCAGGAAGAAAGCACGATGGGGCCAGTGGCCCGAGTCCCATGACTGAGAGAAGTGTGGTGATGGATTCTTGTTAAGTTTAATATTACTGAGACTGCTACGAGAGTTCGTGCAGTAATGATGTAAGAAAAAATGCCATTTGTACAAATGAATCCAGTGGGGTTTACAAGTTGGGGGTATTGTGTATTTCTCACTTTCTACTTTAAATGTTTACTCTGTAATCTTGCACGATATGTGAATGCAAGGGTGTTCACACATGTACACAGAAGAACATATACATGCCTCCTGAGTTCAGGAATATCATTTTCATGGTTCTTAATCTTTTTTATTTTTGGATTAAAGTGCAGTAGATTCCAAATCTTGTCTTTTGTTTCATCACCATCATCAACAACATTTAAAAAAATATTTCTTTTGAGTGTTCTGTGTAATTTATATTCATGTCCTGGACATCAAAGAGAGTTGTACAAAGCCTGATTTTTAAGAGTTCAAAAAGCTGTATGATTCCTGAGCTAGCCTCCAAATCCTAGGTCAAGGAAGCTGTGCAATTTATTTTTTTTATGTTTTGTTTTACTTTTTCAAAAAATATTCTTTCCCATCAAGCTTTCAAAATTCAACACAAAAATTAAACCAAATCTTTCCTTGCTACATATTTAGTAATCTTTTAGGAAAGAAATGAAGAATTAAAAAAATACATAAATGGAAGGGCTGGCTTAAGTTATTGTAGTCATTTGAAAAGCTAAAGAGCACAAAAAAAGAACCAGATGTCTCTTGGCGTCAGATTCCCTTCTTTCTGCAAAGCTTTAAATAATGCCATAACAACCCATTGTTTTTCTTCATTTGAAGTTTTCAGATTCCACAGATACTCAAAGCTGTGCTTCATGGACTAAATACTGTTTTTAGTTTAACCTGTGGATCCTCCTTCATTCATTTTCTGACATCAGAATAGCTCTGTTTTACCATATCTATGTACAAGAGAAGAATTGCTCACTTAATGTATGGACATTGTTTCCTGGTTTGTGTACTGTATATGTTTTTAACCTAAGAAATCGTGGGGTATGTTTTTGAGGGTCAGAAATACAGTATTCGTACCTATTTAGTATGTAAAGGGAAGAGGCAGAAATGCTGCTTTGAAAAAAAAAATCTCTAATGTGGGGATTTTGTACAGCAATTGGAATGTGCTATATACTTAAATATCCACAATTTAACTGAATCAAAATACAGTGGACTCTCAGTATTTGCTGGGGCTTGGTCCCAGGATCCTCTGTGGAGTGTAGCTGGCTCTCCATATTAACAGATTCATGAATCCATGAATGCCCAAGTGCCGATATACACAATGGCATAGTAAACTGATGTTCCTGTTATAGAATTGCAAAATCAAGGTTTGTTTTTTGTAATTTTTGGTGACTATTTTAAAGCTAGTTGGTTGAATCTGTGGACATAGAGTTTGTCAAGCTGGGGACTCATTTTAGCAACCTCAGAAGGATGCAAGCCTGAGTCAGGCCTGAGCCCTGGCAGGTATTGAACTCGCAACCTTGTGGTTTATGAGTGATTTGCTGCAGTATAGGCATTTAACCACTGTAACACCATACTATATTACTGTATAAGCACAAATCTAAGTATGTACCAAGTATAGTACAGTGCTATACTATAAGCACTAAATGAAACCATAAATGACTTCTACCTTCTATAGCACACAGATTGAACAAAAAGATGATGCCAACTTGGGGGGGGGGGGAAGTAGCACGGGATCACAAGACGTCTTGCGAAGTGCCATCTTTACATTCAGTCTGTGAACTGAATATCGTAAAAGTTGTGAAGGCTTTCATGGCTGGAATCTATAGTTTTTTGTGGAGTTTTTGAGCTATGTGACCATGTTCTGGAAAAGTTTATTCCTGATGATTTGCTAGCATCTGTTACTGACATCTTTCTCTGAAGACTGTAAAAGGTGTTTGGGGTGTACAAAACACCTGTAAAAGTTGTTTGGGGTGTTGCCCTGTGCTTATAATAAAGCACTATGCATCAAATAAATGGTTTCTGGTAATACAGGGGGCCCTTGGTATCCACTGGGGTTTGGTTCCAGTACTCCCCATGGATTCTCAGGTCCCATTATATACAGTGGCATAGTAAAATGGTATCCTTATATAAAGTGGCAAAATCAAGGTTTGCTTTTTGAATATATATATATATGGTATGTATGTATGTATGTGTGTGTGTATATATATGTATGTGTGTGTGTGCGCACACACACACACACACACACACACACATACATACCAAGGATTATTGTATCTGTGGATGCAGAATCCATGCATATGGAGGGCCAACTGTAATTTAAATAGTGCTAAAACAGATTATCAAAAGGCTATCTGTTGAAAAAACAGGGGATATCAGTATGTCATACTGCCCCATTGACCACGTTCGCTAGGTTTTTATTAGGTGTGGCTTCAAAGCACACGAATCTGTACATGAAAGCACATGCTTATGACGGGTCTTGTGACCCCTTGGTCAGTAGCATGTCTTAGGCAAACTGGAATCAAGAACCTACGTTCACACAGAATCTTCAGAACGGGGAATTTTATTTTGTATTATTGAATACACAACAATTGAGATATATACAATACCAGATAACAAACAGCAAACAATAGAGCTTCATGAATAGCAAACAGTACATGCAAAATAGATCACAGTTGCTTTAGGATGGGAAGATGATTACTCAAAACAAACTTGGAGGGTTATGAGCACTTGAAATTAAGTAATGTAAAGCTGTAACAGTTGCTACGAAAAGGGAGAGATGAGAGAAAGAAAATAGTAAGACCAATATAAGTCTCCCTAATACAGCTTGGGTCCAGACTATGTATTTGAAAGGCCGTATCTCCATATGAACCTGCCAGAACCTTAAGGTAGTCGGAAGAAATCTTTCTCTCAGTCCCTCCACCACCACAGGCTCGCTTGGTGAGGACATGAGAGAGAGCCTTCTCAGTAGCTGCTCCCACCCTCTGGAACTCCCTTCCATGGGAGACTAGACTGGCCCCTTCCTTACTTGCTTTTTGCCAGTAAGCAATACAGTCTTGTTTAAGCAAGCTTTTAATGATTAGTCTGAGGAGGGTTAACTATAGAGGTATGTTTTATCTGTTTTAAACTTTCCTATGGTTTAACCAGTTTTATAGTGTTCCAATGTGATATTTTAAGTTTGTTTTAAACTATATGGAAGCTACCTTGGGTACCAGTCTGGGGGAAATGGTGCCCCGCATGCAGCTTAAAAAGAACCTGCTGGGAAGCAGGTTCTTTTTAGGCCTCCCGGTGGCTGTGGCATTTGGTTGCCACAGTCTCCATCCAAGGCAGAAAGGGGTGGTGTCTCACACCCCTTTCTTCCAATCTGTCCAGCTCCTAAGTAAGCTCATCTAAGCCAGAGCCAGGACTTTAAGAAAAAGAACAAGCTAACAAGATTCTCTGGACTAAATCTCTGACTCTGGGAGTTTTAAAAAGTGATTTCATTTTAAACAGAGCAAGGCAGCAAGAGAAGAGCAAAGCTAAGTCAGAAATTTCAAAGGCCTCCAGAAGGAAAAGACAAACAGGCCAAGTTCTTGTTGATTCTTCATATGATTCTTCACCATCTCCCCCTCCCACTAACTACCTTTGAATCTGGGAGTCAAAGGATCCCAGGAATGAAAGACCCTTGAGGCCTGCTTGTGCATTTCACAGTCTTGCATGGCTTAGGATATTGCCCCAGTTTGCTGACAAAGGTTCACCTGAAAAAGATTATTACTTTATCTGGCAAACAAAGAGATGTGTTAAGCTGATTAGTCTGTGCCCCAAAGGGAATATTTCCCCTCTATGTAATGTCATGCCATGTCTATATTGCATTGTTTATCAACTGTAAGGTCACATGCTGAAAGGGATAGATCTTTGTCTGGAAGGTATTCAGTATTTTAATAGTAAAATCAGGAAATTTCACTAACTTAAGTGCCCAAACAGACAGGCCAAAATAAAGCTACTTCGGGTCACTTTGGAACTATGCTGTTTAAATGATGCATACGTCCTAAGAGGCCAGAAGCTGTGCCAGAGCTGCGCTCCAGTCCTTAGGACTGGGAGATGGCTTTGGTGTGGCTTCCGGCCTCTTAGGACACATGCATCATTTAAGCAGCATACCTCCAAAGTGACCCGAAGCAGCTTTATTTTGGCTTGTCTGTTCGGGCCCTTAACTATGGTTGATAATGGAGTTCAGGAGAATCTTTCCATCTAACCTTTACTGTCCTCAGCCTGCAGTCAAGGAAGTTCCTTAGCAGAGGTGTGGTACAGATCTGGCGGCCTTATAAGAGGAGTTTATTGGACATGTAGTAGGAAAAACTATAGAAGATTTGGGAAGGCAGGTATATAAAACACAAAGTTCACAGTTTATATAATAAGTTTTGCTCAATGCTTCAAACTTATTTATGAAAGAAAATAGATTGATAAAACCTGAATTTGGTAGGTATTTGTCAAACAAAGGTGAATTAAAATGAAACCCTTAGTCCAAGGAAACAGATAAATTGTATTCAATTAGATGTTTTTTTCTGGGCTGATGTTATGTGCCATTTCAAAGTTTATCAAACCAGAATCCAGTAGCAAATGTCAGTGAAACCTACATCACATTCATCCATCAAATTGAATGAAGAGTGGATGAACATCATGATCAGATCAATATCCATCTGTGCCAGTTCCATAACAAGACCTCTTTGTTTAAGTACAATTGCAGTACTTCGTTTAAGTACAATTGCAGTTCAGCAGTACAGTATTTATATAACTAACACTGCTTTCCCAGTATTACTTTAGGAAAAGCAAAAATCTTCCACTTCATAGATGCACATAACAACATCTGCATGTCACATGAAAAAAACATGTTTGCAACTGGTGTGTGGTCAAGTGTGTGTGCATGTCTGTTTGTCTTCTTCAGCAAGGAAACTGAGAGTTTTAGTGCCTCACATACAATTATATTAAAATCTAATAATGGTGACCTGTAACTTAATATCTTCATGTTTAAGTAAATGCAAGTTAAATCAATTATAAGCTATCAAGGAAAACCAATGAATAAATTTTAATTAAAGGATATGAAAATGTCATGATTGCAGAATAAAAATAACTCCATCCAGAAACATTTCATTACCAAATCTTACCATTCCACTGAAATGACACTGGATGGTCACGGAGGAACAACATTAGGTTATATGCTGGGGTTTGGTTCCAAGATCCCCCATGGATAACAAAATCCGTGGATGCTCAAGTCCCATTAAATATAATGACATAGCAAAATGGTGTCCCTTATAACAATGGAAAATCAAGGTTTGATAGTTGAAATTTATACTTTTTTTGAACATTTCAAACCGTGATGCTTGAATCCGTGTATTAAAAATCCGTGTATAAGAAGGGCCAACTGTATACATTTACATGAATAATGTATTTGATGTCTGTGAGCATGTGAAAACAGTCTGATTTTACAGGGGTTTTTCCTATTTTGTTTTTGTCATTCTTGCAGCCTCCTGAAAACAGGCTTGTATATGGGTCTTGTGACAAATGTTGATATAGAAGAATATATCTTAATATTCCATAAAGATTTTCTAAGGTAAATTCTACAACTGTGACTCTTAAGCAACCTGCTTAAGAGAACAGCAACAAAGGCCCAAAACAGACAGGCACACGGGGCGGCTTCCCGCTGCTCTGAGGACATGGTGTTTAGACAACGCATACCCCCAGAGTGCCTGGAAGCTGCGCCAGGGCTGCCTAAAGTGGCCCAAAATTGGCCCCAAAAGGAGTGGATCATTTCCACATCTTGCCACAGTCTATTTGGGACTGCAGCAGGAGGCACCCTTGGGGCCATGGTGTGTGTTCACCGCAGCCCCAGGGTGATCAGGCTGGAAGAAACTTCTGGCAACTCCTTCCTGCTTATCTGTTTTGCCCCTAAGTAACCACAATGTCTGGTTCTCATTATGTCTGCTTTACGTCTTGAAGTCAGTTTGATAAGATATAATGAAGAGCCCAGCCCTCCTGATGACAGCATCTTGAGTAAAAATGACATTTAATCCCAGAAGGTCATTTCTCCTGTAATATGGTCTTCAGAAGGTGTTGGGGAGAATTCCTCACAGGCAGGAACCTATGGCAATTAAGATGTCCTTTTGGCTCTGCACAGATTGCTGTTTGAGTACGTGTTTCAACTCAGAATCTCTCTCACTAACTGTTGTTTGCTCTTTCTAATCATAGTCATTGTTTCAACCTGGAGTGTATTTAACCTAGAGTGTTGTAGGCTGTATCTCAGAGGAAGGAACTTGCAACTGGAATCTCCTATGCATATTCCTTGCAGAGGAAAATGCAATGAAATTCATGGAGTCACCAAGTCAACAGGCAACTTGAAGGCGCATGTGCATGCACGCACACACAAACACAGTGGAGGAAATAGGATCTCTAGTATCTGCTTAAGCAGAATTTCTAAGCATTCTCAGCCTTTCTGGCAGGAAATTGAGCATAGGTGAGGACTAGAAAAGGACTATGGGTCTCTTCCCTGCTGTGTCTTTTTGCTTCCACTGCTGCTTATGATGCTGATCCTTTCACTGGTACGTCATACACTTTAGGAGACAAATTATATCCCTTTGTCTTCTGAACAGCAAGCTTTTAGCTGGGGTACACATTGGCAAGCTCTATGCCTAGTGTAGGGATATTGCAGGAGCAAGCAAGAGATTGCTTGGTATCATTTGTGAGAACTGTGTACAAAGAGATGCTGTTAGGATAAAATGGACACCATTATAAGTTATTGGTACTGGCGTTTTGCATTAGCATAGGAATGGGAAATACATTCTGCTCTTGAGTATACAGCTCAAAAGAGAGGAAGAAAAAAGGAAAGGGAAACATGCTCACTGTGAAAGCCAGTGTCTATTATTTCATTCATTTTATATTTTTCAATTCTATATTATCAGTCCTCCAATAATTTATTCTTATGGATTCTGTTCCCTGTAGATGAATATAAATGCATATCAGTTTAGTCGTGAACCCACAATAGTAACACAGTTGTCACACAATCCTGTGCATGAAGCTGTGGTTAAATCATTATTTAAAAAGTCCTCCCTTGATCCCCTGGACAGAAATAATTATAGGCCAGTTTCCTTCTTCCATTCTTGGGCAAAGTGATGGAGAGAGCAGTTGCCATTCAACTCCAAGCAGTCTTGGAGGAAACTGATTATCTAGATCCATTTCAAACCGGCTTTAGGCAGGATACGGAGTTGAGACGGCCATGGTTGCCTTAGTCGATGATCTCCATGTGGGCATTGACAGGGGAAGTGTAACCCTGTTGGTGCTTTTGGATCTCTCAGCGGCCTTTGATACCATCAACCATGGTATCCTTCTAGAACACCTGAAAGAATTAGGAATCGGGGGCACTATCCTCAAGTGGTTCTGTTCCCATCTCTCGAGCAGATTCCAGATGGTGATGCTGGGATACAGTTGCTCTTCTAAGAGAGAGCTAAAATCTGACACCCCCCAGGGCACCATCCTGTCTCCCATTCTATTTAACAGTTACATGCTGGGCAAGATCATTCAGAGACATGGGGCGGGGTGTTATCAGTACTCTGATGATACCCAAATATGTTTCTCCACATCTTGGACTGCTGCAGTGACTAAGGAAGGCATCTCTCCTCTAAATGACCATCTCAGGTCAGTAATAGACTGGATGAGGAAAAACAGACTCAAACTGAATCCTGGGAAAATGGAGGTACTTGCTATAGGAATCCCAAATCTGAGGATGGAAATTTGCCAACCAGTCTTGGACAGGGTCACACTTCCCCTAAAGGATTGTGCTCTCATCAAATAGATGCAACAGCCAAAGCACTTACTATCAACTTTGGTTGATATGCCAGCTGCGACCCTACCTAGAACGGGGGGATCTAAAAGCGATGGTACATTCGTTGGTAACCTCTCGTCTTGATTTCTGCAACACACTCTACATGGGGCTACCCTTGTGCCAAATTCGGAAGCTTCAATTAGTTCAAAACATGGCAGCCAGACTGGCCTCTGGGAAATCTAGGTTTGACCATATAATACCTGTTTTAAAATCTCTGCACTGGCTGCCAGTTAGTTTCCGGGCGCAGTAGAAGGTGTTGGTTATTACTTTTAAAGCCCTACATGGCTTGGGTCCAGGTTACCTGCGGGATCAGCTCTCCCTATATAATCCACCTTGCACTCTCAAATCCTCTGGGAAGAATTTATTGCCGCCACAAAAGACGATTGGTTCCAAACTCCCAGAGGACTTTCTTCTCTGCCGCTCCGAAACTGTGGAATGACTTACTGGAAGAGATCCGTCTTATTACCACCTTAGACACCTTTAAAAAGGCTGTCAAGACAGATCTCTTCTGGCGAGCCTTCCCAAACGGACCTCCCAAAGAAAGAAAGAAAGAAAGAAAGATAGCCTCATCTGCCTTCAATCTGCCCACTCCATCCTGTTTATTTTAGGCTATATTGTTGATGTAATTTTAAACTGTTATTGAATTTTACTATTTGTAATGGTGGGAGGGTTAAGGGTTAATACAGTGCAGCTGCATCATATGCAGGCATGCTTTACATGGCTTTGAAAGCTGCGTGGGGAGGAAGGGGCGGCGCATCCCATAGAGATTATTGTTATTATTATTATTTGGAAGTAAGTCCCATTGCTTTAAGGGGGCTTAATTTCAGAGCAACATGTATAAGATTGCAGCTTCAGTGCATTTTGGTTTCATATCCAATTTTCTCCCCTGCATTATATTTAAGGGAAACCTATTCACAGCAATGATCAACTGACCCTGGTCAGTCATAGTGCCAGTTTCCCACTTCCTAGAGTAGTTTTAAAATGTAAAAAAAAGCCCCATAAACACCAAATACACTGATCAAATACAGAGTGAGAGTGCAAGGAGAGAGCAGTTTCCCCGAAGCATCGAGGAACAGCTGAAGAGGAAATGATTATAACCATGTTTCTCTAAGGAAGCAAAGGTGCGCAAGTTCACTTCAAAATAGAAAAACCTGCATGTGCTTCTGTTTGTAGCGACAACTATATGCTGTCTAAGTGACAAATTTCACTTCAAATTTGTGTTGATCTGTTGTAACACAAATGACAATGAATCTTGTGATATCTTACTGTGGGTATCATAGACATTTCATCAGATAATCTGTGTGAGAATACATAACTTTTACGTCTTATTCTGCTCCTGTTGCCTTTCTGATTTGAAAACTGCACGGATGATGTATGAGGTGAGTTTGATGTTTCAATTCCATCTGTTATCAACTTAGATTGCTCTAATTCTGTTTTTTTCCCCAGGAAACTATGAATTACAGTATAGAGATGGTGTGATATTTTTTTAAAGGGCATTCATATAGCCAGTCAGATTTTCTGCCTGAGCCTCAAAGCTTGGAATAATTACTTTTTGGCACTGCTACTACCAGAATCCTCAACTTGCATGGTTAATAGCCTGTTCTTAGTACAGGGAGGTGAAGCTTTAATCCATAGCCTACACCCTAAGTGAAACTGGAGCAGCATACTTAGCATGGTTTCCATCCTGCATTTAACAATGCACAATGTTTTTGACCCCAGGGGCCACATGTGATTCAATGTGCATGAGGATCTCTGGGCAATAGTGAACAGAGGAACCTTGGTTTGCTATCCCTCCTCTCCAATCCAGATAGCAATAAATATTTGATCAGTGCTATCCGGAGCGGAGAAAATATGATCTATATAACATTAGGAGTGTAAGATTTGTCAGGACATATGTTGGAGGACAAGGCTATGAATATCTTTCGTAGTTGCTAGCCATAGTTCACTATATTATTTAGCTGTATTTGTCTTCATACCACTTTATCTTTTACAAAGTATTGGAACTTGAACTGATACATTATTGGTGCTGTTGGTTGTAGGAACCATGGCAAGTCAGTTTACTTCTGCACTTCTCATCCACTTACCTAATCTTATAGCAGAACCCCACTCCCATTTCCACCCCACCATATCTTCTCTGGAAGGTCCTGAGGAAGGCATCCATAAAACGGGATTTATGTTGCTGTTACTGCCCAGAAGAGGCAAAGTAAACATTTTAAGTAAAAGGAGAGAAAAAACTTGCCCACCACCACCTCCTCCAGTTCCTTTGATTCCCCTGAAAAAGCTTCTTTAGAGCTTTTGCTCTTCTAACATTTTCTATTTTCCTGTTAGAGAAACACTGCTCCACTCTTTAAGTGTGTGTAAAAACACTGCTCCGCTTTGTAAATGTGCATACAGCTCCTCTCTCCCCAATCAGCCATGGTAAGAGCCTTGAACAGGAGAGTCACAGAAAGCTGTCAGAAATCAATAGCAGAGCAAGGAGAGAGTTTGGCTTTCACAGCAACTGCCATGCCTTAGTCTTTCCTCTGTCTAGCTGTGAATTAGAAGCAGAAGATACTAAGAAATAATCTCTTCTCTACTGTTTGTCCCTAAAAGCTAGCAAAAGCTATTTTTCATCCTTTTAGTGAGTACTTTTAAAAGACAGTTGCTCTTAAAATTAATGGTCACACCCAAGCTTAACTGGATCTAGGAGGCCTTTTTCCCCATGGTTTTTCTCTTTGTAGAGCCTGAACCCATTACCTCCACTCCCCTTCTGAGTACTAGTTCAGCCATCAGACCATTATTTAATCTAAGATGGTCCTCCCTGTGCCTTTTCATGAATATGTATTATTGATGGGGGGTGAGGACCACAATGCAGGGGGGGGGGGGGGAAGGAAGAACAAAGACACCCAGACACCGATGTGAAATGAAATAGGCCACAACTTCACTGTTCACAGCAAGCAGATAGGGTTGGCATGAGGCATGGGTCCGAATCTGGTATCGACCAACTAAACTGCTGATCGATGAACCCTACCTGTTCACTGTTGGGCCCAGGGATGACAGAAGGGCCACTAGGCTTACCATAGCCCCACCCTTTGTCAATGGGGGATGTGGACAAGGGGTTCACCCCTGCATTGGTGGCCTCTTCAACGTTCCAGCACCCCCAGGTGCTGTGGGACTCCCAATAATCAGCGCTCCACAGCACTGATAACCATTCTCACCAGATCCACAACCCATTCTACCACCCCTTGAAAGTTGTGACAGTACAACCCGCATCCCTCTAGCAGGGTTCCTGGGTAAGGGCAATAAGAGCTGCAATAGTGGCTCCTTCCGGCTGCACAGTCTTATATAGGGGGTGGCACAGCCACTCAGGAAGGGCTGGAAGTCTCACCCCTTCTTGCCATCTAGGTCAACCCGGAGCTAATTCTGCCCCCCCCCAAATGGGAATGCAAGTCCATGTGGGCTGGGCTGGATGTATGCCCACTCCGGTTTTCCGAACCAATGGCTTGCGCGGAAGCCCACCTCCTGACCTGGCCAAAAACCCCCACAAAACCCCCCAAAAAAACAGCCCAGGAGCAGCCTGGGAATGTGATGCACTGGGCCAGAGCAGGCTGGGGCTCCCCCTGCCCACAACTTGGCCAACCCATTGAGTTGGGTGGCTGCATTTGTGGCCAGATTGCTCAATGTCTTAAGATGTTGAAACATGAAATTCGCCCCCCCCCCCCCCCCACCCAATTCAAATAACATCTTCCTGTGAATTCAGAGGACATTAATCAGAAATCTGTAAGACCGGACCAAGGAATCTGAAAAACACATTTATGTCAGTGACGTTTTGCCCCAGGCTGTAAAATGTCTCAGGAGCATGCAATGTGCTAAAGGGGAATTGCTGACTCAGAGGAAGCTGATGAAACTTCAGTATGGAGTTGTGTCATAACAGTTCAAAACTCTACAATCACTGTGGGCACGTGACAGGATGACGATGAAACACTAGTAGGGGGTTGGATCAGAATCCTAGCCTGTGTTTGTGTATGTAAGGAAGAATGTTCCTGTACACTATGAGTTAAGTGGATGTCAGTTGGTAGCAGTGCATTATGTCGGATGGTGCAAATGTTGCTGTATCATGCTTGTAAATATTTTGCTGCCACTAAGATTAAAAGCCTCTTCAGAAGAACCTCAGCAGTTGTGAGTGAAACTCTGTTTGGAAGCAGGAGGGTTTTTTTTGTCTCCAGTTACTTCCAGACTTGGCAGTGGTTTTTCCTTTCCTGGCTGGCAGTCTTCTGCATATGGACTCAGTTTTACTCAGCACTAACAATTTATATCCCAAAGTTCACCAACCTGTATTGACACTAGAGGATTTTTCCTCCTTAGGTGAGTCTTGTAGGGCAGCTAGTGAGCTATAAGATCTTTATGAAGAGGAATCATCACCTTTTCTCTCATTGATTAACAGAGTTTAACATTTTTTTTAAAATAGAAGAAGAGGAGAGAGAAGGGCAGACTAGGGGACTTCATACCTCTGCTCTCTGAAGCCTAGTTTCAGAGTTCCCACTCCTTAACCTGTGGCCAAAATGACATGATTATCAGTGACAGAGCATCATCCCCACCCAATAAATCTCCCCATCACATTTTCTCTGCTTCCAGTAGCTGGTTGATAATGAGTAGAAAGCCCCACTATATTAAAAAAAAAATACAAGGGATGAGTTTATACCCCAAAATGTATTCCTTTTTCCTCCCAAGCCATGTAGGATTTCAAAGTTACACTTGTAGAAACACCTTTGGCTGTGCTCCTCTTTAAAGTTTTCAAAGACAGTCATGCTCCTTTGAAAGTCCCAAAGGGAAAAGAAAGATTGGATCGGGCATTGACAAAGACATATGAAGCCTCATATCTTGCCATTCAGGCTATATAGAGAGAAAGCCTATGTGATGTAGTGGCTTGAGTGTTGTACTATTACTTTGCACCTTGATAGGTTCACCTTAGGGTTGTCATAAGTGGGAAACAACTTGAAGGCACGTAACGAGAACAACAAACTCAAATTACAAGCTGAGAGTCACCAGCAACAGAGACATTGGAACCCCACCCCTACCCCACGATATCTAGGAAGAATGGGTTCAGGAGTTGACTACATTCCTGTGCCCAAAAAAGAAATTGATTGTGAGTGTATTCTAGATTTCAAACTCAAAATGGAGGCAGTGAAGTCCATTGCAGCACTCTTTATCAGGAGCTTTATCTGACTTCCCTATGTCTCACAGTAGTATACTTCAATGCACTGATAATACTTCCTCCCAGGCACTACTTGAGGTTTTGTTATAACAACGAAGACTTTGAGAACAAAGTCCTACTCTGGCCTAGTCTAAACACCAAGGATACTTAACAAAACTTGTGATAGCAGTAGGTACAGTGGGCCCTTGTTATCCGCTGGGGTTTGGTTTCACGATAACAAAATCTGTGGGATGCTCAAGTCCCATTAAATATAATGGAAAAGGAAAATGGTGTCTCTAATATGTAATGGAAAATCCAGCTTTGCTATTTGAATTTTATACTTTTAAAAATATATATATTTTCAAGCTGTGGATAAAAAAAATCTGTGGATAAGGAGGGCCGACTGTACACATCTTTGCTTCAAAATACTGCCTAGTTCCTATATCTGGACAACAGTCATCTGAAATCTTCAAAATCAGAACTGACATACAGGCCATACTAACCTCTCTTCAAAAACATAACTTTATCATAAATCACAAGAAGAACCATCTTGTTTCTTGTAATTCATTATAGGGGGCACATAGACACTTATCATTGAGTAATTTCTGTACAGCCTATACATGTACGCAGGACCTCCTCGGCACAGATCAATAATACTCACATTCTAAACCTTCTATTTTCTTCCTGCCAGATAGTTCCATTGGTCAGGTTTCACTCCAGACTTCTCCTATCATTATTCCTCATGTAGCCTTGAAACAACTTTTCCTAATTCCAGAAGGCAGGGACTCCTTGTAATGGTGACAGTCAATCCCAAATCTTTCCCTAATCCACCAAGCATCACAAGCACAAGTAAGGCCAGCAAGATAAGCAAGGGAATTTCTTTGACTGGGGAGGTTTCTATCTCTCATCCTGGACTTTCTCTACCAGGGAAAAATACAGCACACAGGGCCAGGCTGGTTCAAGCTAACAGCCTGAAAATTGAGTGGGCCAGTTTCCTGACAGTAATACCTCCCTAAGACATGTTTTTAACACAAAAACAAGGATCCAGGCAAAACTCCATATGAAGTTGCAAAACTAGATTTTTGCTGTCCTTCCTGGAAAAAAAGTATGAACATTGGACTTAAACTGAATACCATAAAAAGATAGCTTGCTTTTCTCTCAGCAGTTCTAACCAGACAAAGGACGTGGTTCCTCTCAACTTACTCTCACATGATTTATTCCTGTGAGCAGCCTTTTTTCTCTCCCCATTACTATACAGAGTCCCCACATGGAACGCCATGTGGTACTTATGTAAGACCATCACCAGAGCTCCTTTTGAACCTCTCAGGAAAACCCCTTTCTGAATATTCAGAGTAGCTGTGCAACTTCAGCAAGGAGAATGTCAGTGCTTGAAATACTGTCAGTCCAAGCCCATCTTTGCAGGTTCAGTAGAGACTTGCATCACTCTAATTCCAGATCTGTTCTTCCAGCCAAAAATTAATATTTTCCCCACAGGTTTGAGGAATTTGTTCTCCCATCCTTCTTCCCTAATGCTTTCCACGTGTCAGATAAAGAGCCTTACATATTTGTAGACCAATCAAGGTTTATATCGAACAGACATGTGGCACTGACTTACCATTTGTATTCTTCTGTGGAAATGGGTCTCAAAATTAACAATAGACACTTGGATCAACAATTGCAAGGTCTTTCTATATGAATATTTGAAGGGATGTCATATTGAGGCTAGAGCAAACTTGTTTTCTGCTGCTCAAGAGAGTAGCATGGAGCAATGGGTTCAAATTATAGAAAAAGGGATTCCACCTATAGATTAGGAAGGTGTTTTTGACAGCAAGGGCTGTTTGATCGTGGAGTATTCTGTCTCAAACATGGTGGAGTCTCCTACTTTGGCAATTTTAAAACGGACTGGATGACCATCTGTTCGGAACGCCTTGAATGTGTGTTCTTGCACAGCATGAGTTGGGCTGGATGCTCCCCTTTGTGGTTTCTGCTATATTTTGGTGCTGGCCATGTGCCGTAATAAATTCATTCATTCTTGTGGTCTCTTCTCAGATAATTCTATTATTCTACTGCATATGATTCTACTGAGGTTTCTTATCCTAGGAACATCATATGGGCAGTAGCTACCTCTGCATCCTTGTAATCAATATGTCTCTAGCAGGAATATGTACGACTGTAACCTGAGTGCAGCCATCCATTTTCAATAAACACTGCAGAATGGACCTTTATGCTTCTGTGAATGCAGTCTTCCTGAAGAGAGGCCTTCTGTCCATGATCCTCACACCTTAAACACAACCTGTCTGGGAATAGGCTGGGTATTCCCCAGTCATCCAGATGCTTCTTGCAGAGGAAGTAACCTTCGTATTTACCGTGAAGATTCCTCCTTGGCAAGTCCAAGGGAGATCTTTTTAGTGTCTGATAAGAGTCCATGGTTCTACTACAGTATATATAATCTCTCACACTTCAGTGTACTGGTTCCTAAATTAGCACGCATTGAAAGAGGATAGTCTTCCCTCCTCCATCCCATTTCTCCTGGCAGACATCTGACAGGACACTCCACAATCCTATCCAGAGTCAGCAACAATCAGACCTAGGGGTCCTTTTTCTTTTACTGAAGCCATGTGACCTTCTCTCCTCTGGACAGTGACAGTAACAAAAAACAGTCTTTTAAATGGCTCCCTCAGGTGTTCCAAGAAGGAACCTTTACAGTACTATTGACAGTTTCTGACTGTCAAATTCATATTTAAATCCACACATTTGAACCTCTAGTTCGCTCTTGAGAAATTGATCTTAGTGAGATTTATTCCTGAGCAAATATCTGCAACTTGTTTTTTTTTTTTTATGCTTTGGATATGATGAACTCTTACGACTTCCATTATGACTATTTTTTACTATGTGCTGAGCTGAGTCCCTTCCACAAAGCTAATGTTAAATTACAATAAGAATAGCTTGCTGCCATTGTTCTAAGAATGCACTGAAACCTATCTAAAATAAAATTAGGAGGGGAAACTGAAAGAAAAGGAAAACTGTTCAATAGGAGTATTTATTGCAATAACAAACTTTAGATAAGGAAGAGGAATGGGTGACATGATGTTTTACAGTACTTTTATTGATAATGTTGCTGTGTTCCTCTGGGTGAAGCAATTTCTTTAATCTTGGCTCATGGTCCACTCTTTCATATGTCTCTAGATCTTATTACAAGGGAGAGAGAAAATCAATTGGTTAAATGTGTTTTGAACACCATGCTTGTCATATCACTCATTTGTTTGCAAAGATGGAAAGCTCAGACCATCCAGAATGTCACCTAAAGAATTTCTATCAGTGCTGTTTGGTTGCAGAAACTGATGGATTAACCTTTTCCCCCACTGAAATTAGTGATCAATGAGCCTCAATGTAGAAATATTCCAATGGGAAAGTGCATACTCCCCCATCTAGTTAAACAACAATAAATGTCTATTAAAGCCTATTATGCATGCTAATACCTGTCATCACTTCATTACTCTACTGTATTTCCCAGCGTATTCTCTAGCTTAAAGAATGATGCTGTGACAAAATGACATTTCTCCCCCGATTTATAGTCTAGGAATGAATTGTTTACAATGAAAGGGCTAACAGGCTGTTGTGAGATCTTTCGTAATAACTTAATTTCAAATTTAATGTGTATTTTAAAATTCTGTTGGATATCCGCAGTGTTTGATTTGCCTTTAAAAATGTGTATGTGGAGCATCTTTGAAGGTATCAAAGTGGATTGTAATGTCAATGGTGGGTGTAGTGCAGATTTAAAGTCTGTCATTGTCATTATTGCTGCAGTTAAGTACATTAGGCGAAAATAATAATGTGAAAAGGGTGAAAGCATTGGAGTTTTTTTTAAGGAACAATTATAGCTCACAACTGTTTATTTATCGCCAGTTTGACTAGAGTCCATAAAGGGATGCAGGAAAAGCAATGTGATTCAAGTTCCCATTTTTCCTGGGGTGATCTCCCTATTACAATAGCTTGCCTATTAAAGAATAAAAGAGAGAATTTTACTAGTCTTTTTTAGGAATTCCCTTTTCAGTTTATATTGTATCATTTTAATAACAGGTGTCAGAAAAGTCCCCCAAACAGTATTTGTTCACAGCAAGAGTTAGAGGGAAATTGGTAATAATATTCAGTTATCGTAGCCCCCTTAGTCCTTGCTTGTGTTCCCTGTAAGCGACCATGAATGATTACTGTGCAACTTAGCTAAGGTAGCCTCTGTGGATGATTGATAGGACATTAATCAAAAGATGCATATCAGCTTCAGAATTTGTTCACAAGCTTTCTTCTAATAGCTGATTTCATGTTCTCTGAGCTCTATGCCAGTTTGTTCAATTTATTCTACAGTGTATGAGCCATTCATCATGGAACACAATGATTATACTCTCTCTCTCTCTCTCTCTCTCTCTCTCTTACTTTTCCTCTCAGGGACCAGATTATGAAATGGGTATAACCACAGTCTCTGGTTCATTAAAAAGCACTAAGCCTGCGTGTGGTGTGTTTTGTATAGAGTATAGTATTGTATAGACTCACCCACACGTGCACAATTGTAAAAAATATTTTACTAATCTCTTGCTGTTTAAATAGATCCGTGTTAGTCATAGGTTGTGAGCTTTTAAAGGGACTCTTTACATTTTATCACACTTGTCTTCTAAGGATTCAGGGTGAGGCAAAAGGGCACACCCCCACAACACCCCTAATTTATTAATAGAATATCATAAAAGAAGTTTAAACCAGTTGTAAATAACCACCACAGAAATAAGCCCATACCTGCTTTAAAATATAGAAATCATTTGCCCAATGTACTGTTAAGAAAATTCTTGCATTTATAATTTTAAAGTATGAAACATGCATATTGGCTTTTAATATAAACTTTTATTAATTCCCCTACAAAATTACATATGTAATACTTGCACTCAATGTTTATAAATTCTCCCCGTGTTGCCATTCACGTTATTATTTCATAAAGTAATAATATCCTTCTTCTCATCAGATTTTTCCTATTAATATGCTTCTCAATAAATATTATACTTTGTGACACTAATATTCCAAAGAATTATTTTTCTCAGCCCCATGCTTAAAAATAAAAATAAAGTGTAAATAAACCCCAATTCAAATCAGGGATGTCCCTTATATTTATGATATATTATATCAAGACAACGTAATTCTTCTTTTTTTCTTTCTTAAGCTCAATAAGCGATATATAGTAGGCTGTTACATCATTAAAAACCATTAGCTATTAACTTAATAATGGTCATAGATTCAATAACTTTTGATCATTTTTTCATCTAATAGTTTTTTTGTGGGATTTGTGCTGTGTGGCCATGTTCTAGCAGAGTTTCTTTCTGACTTTCCCAGCATTGTGGCGGCAAGATGCCAGCCACAGAGGCGGCGAAGCGTCAGAAGAAACTCTGCAGACATGGCCCACAGCCCGAAAACCCCAAAACTATGGAATTCCGGCATGAAAGCCTTCGACTTTACATTCAAATTAAGTTTTAACCCATATGTGCCACTTTCCCCCATTCAATTCCACAAAAGTAATAATTTTTTTCCCATACTTTCTTCCATTCATCTTTCTCAGCTTTCAGTTTGGTTGATAGGTATCAACTCCATCATTTCAACATTTTAATGACTATTAAAACTGCTTAATGGTGATCAATAAGGGTGCAGCCATAGGCATGGCATTAGATCTTTTGACAGCCCTCAGTATTAATTGGTAGACACCTCTGGACTTTTATAAGATTGCTCGTGAACATTTTTTCAACTCAAAACTCCTTCAAAGTCTAAGTATAAAACTTATACAGTTATTAATATTGTTTTATTTTAATTGTTACAATCTTTGCAAAAACTAATTGTGTCTTAAAGGGAGTGTTTGCCTGTTGGTGTATGTTCTAGATACGGGGGGGGGGGGGAAGTATCTTTTATTTCATACCAAGTGATCATCAATTCAGACTACAAAATAGGTGTCAGAATAGAAGAAATGCTAGGTGTACATCGTTAATCACTGAAGGAAAATTGTACATGTTATGGAGGATCTGTATTTAGAATTTGGAATAAAATGATTGAACTGTGCTTCCGAGTGGCTAATAATTAGGCTAAAATGTTTCAAACTGCAATGCCTCCCCCTCCCCCCCCCACACACATACCATTACCTTGCCTCCATTTCTGTGCTGTTGTGGCAGCTGTCTGCATGGGCATCCCACTGGGCTACCTGGTGCATCTGGCACCAGCTGCAGGGCACTCACTTCTGAGGTCAGAATGAGTTGCCCGGCTATGGTTATATGCATGGCACCTTGTTCTGATCTCAGAACAAGCAACCCACTGTAGCAGTGGATGTGCCAGGCTGTCCAGCAGGACTCCTGCGCAGACAGTGGGAACAACACAAAAATGGAGGGCTATGGATCTTCACAGAAGATCTGGAGCAACAGCTAAGGTTTTTTTGTTTTTTTTACTATATGGTAAGTGTTTTCTGATGTGGGACATGCAGGACAGTGTCTGGACTTCCCACACCAGAACTGTTTTTTTTAGGCTGTGCATTGTCGAAAGAGGACAATGCCAGAACAGGGCCCGTGCAGACAAGGCCTGAGTCAAAGAATTTTGGCTTAAGTGTTGCTTACAAATGAAGATATCAAACCAAAATATAGTACAGTCCTCCCTTCCCATATGCGGGGGATCCGTTCCAGACCCCCCTGCATGTGGGGAAAAGAGCGTATGCTCAAGCCCCATAAAAAATAATGGGGTGCGTGCTCGCAGCAGTGCACAAGGTATGCAGCACAAATACGCGTCCCATTATTTGTGAATAATGGCTGAATATCATAAAGCATTGTCTCCAAACTTCTTTTATGCAAATCCTGTTGATACACTAACACCATGGTCTATTGGGTGCATTTTCCCCATGGTTATACAGCAATGGCGAGGAAAGGTAGACAAAATTGTAGTTGTATAAGTGTGGACAGTGCAAATGTTGACAACTCTGAGCAGTCTATTTCTTCAGTTCTTGCTGTTGGATGTGGGGTGTCATTGGACTCTTAAATATTCAGGAATGACTGGCTGGGACAATGTCAGCAGACTTAGGCTCGAAACATACTCTCTCCCTGAAGGCAGGCACAGGGGAAATGGCTGCATGGTGCTGGCAGCCTTCCCCCTCAAACAGTGGTGACTTTGTCTGCTTTTTTCCCCTCTGACTGACACTGAGGTCTTTTTTCTCCTGCGGCTGTAATGCTGCTGTTGCTTACACTAAAGTAGTGTGTATTATAATATAACGTATAATAGAGGTAGTTTGAACAACTGATACTTATTTTCCTGATTTCTCAGTTTTGTTTTGTTTTTGGTTTTTGTTCAAATATATGTCCTACCCTCTCTCCCAGTCCCCACCCAAAAAAACATGGTTTCTGTACATCTAATGCCTCAGAATAGAAAGTGAATCCACTTTCCTTATTTTAAAGATGTGGGCATCACACATATTTTTGCCTGATTCTTTTATTGGTTTTATTTATTTCACCTCCCCTTACCTGACCCATAATGCAGCCCAGCTCTGAGTTTCACATACCCTCCCACACCAGTATCCCTCCAGCAGATGCACCAACAAATCATCAGTCGCCAGCAAAGTTTGGGCTCAGCCTTTGGTCACAGTCCTCCACTCATCCATCCTGCTCCAACCTTTCCTACCCAGAGGCCTATTCCTGGCATTCCTAGCATCTTGAATCCTGTCCAGATGAGTTCGGGTCCATCGGAGTCTACACAGGTAAGGTAACATAGGCTTTGTACTGTGTTAATTCATTTTTTTAAAGCCAACTACTTTGTCATGTTAGCGATTAATCACTCCAACCACTCAACAGATTGGTTAACAAGTAGCTTGGGGCAGCAGTATATGCAATCTTTTATTATAAATTACTTAGGAGTGTATCATGGCTTCACACTGACAAAGTGTTTTCAATCCCCATAAATATTTCAGCTTTGAATCTTACTGTTTGAGACGATTCAAGCAAAGAGCATGCGAAGCAGTAATAATATGCTAAAATAAAAGAATTCAAATTATGAAGTGAGAAAACTTCCAATGACTGTAATGACCCTAAAGTGTAACCAAAGACTGAAATCCAGGGAAGCTGATGCATCCATGGAAGCACTTTCAATGAAACAATAGTCATTTCCCGCTTCTGGTTCCATACTGTTATGTCACAATGAATGCTGTTACAGAGGAACCACTCACTTTTGGGAGCACTTGGCTGGTGTGTGTGTGTGTGTGTGTGTGTGTGTGTGTGTGTGTGTGTAAGGGCCTACGTTATATATGGGGGTACTTGAAACACCCCCAGTGTGTGCCAACATTATCTAGAACCCTTAGAATGCCACCCATATTTATTAAGTTCTGCTCCCAAGATCTTAAGGATTTTGCATGTTGGAATTCTTAATATCCTGATGCACTTGGACAGATACATTAAAGTTCTTTGAGAATTGTAAGATTGTGATGCCATTAGAAAATCTAATTCAGATATTTAGTTTTAAGTACAGTGGCATCACGTCAACATAGCAAAGTGATAAATTATTCCCCAATCCTCAGAATTAAGGGACTTCTCACAGTGATAAGCATAGTGATGGTGTCTAGCCATCTGGTGTGGAGGATTGGCCATTTTTTTTTCTAATATGCCAGGGACCAGCACCATTTTGAGGGCCATTGACTACATCTGTTTCTTTCTTTCCTGAAAACTCTCCATGGATCATCAGCCAATGGCTCATGGACCAGCATCTATCCAGAGAACACTACTTTAAGTAGTGCTAGTCTAGGACATTGGCTTGTCTATCAGTGCATGTAGGTATGCAAGAAGAAAAGAAGGAATAACCAAGAGGCATGCAATGCATTAATGTAAATGTTATCTTTCAAAGAACACCTGTTGCCATTTTTAGTTTTTTTTAAAAAAAAAATCTCCACAATGAAATCTCTCTATATAATAAAAGCATAGCATCCAGACAACTGAAAGTTGTCAGGTGTGAAATAGTGATACAGATTTGCAATATAGTTGTGATAATTCTATATCTGTAAATAAGAAAATATTTAAATTTGGCGCCCAGATCATTGTTAATATGAAATAATATAAGAAAGCACATTTTCTCCTGTGTCCACAGTCACAGAGTGTTTCCTTCAGCAGGGTTGAAGGAAACATCAATGATATTTATTCAGAATTGGTTTCTCAAAAGTTAAAAGCATTTTAAAATCACTGACGTTTGTAATACAGCTTTACTGAAGCAAACACTCCTTTGCTCTCACTGTCTTACATAGGCTCATCTTGCATTTTATGATTCCTCTAATGAAGAGGAAATATTAGAAAGACTGATTTAATCCCAGAAAGGTGAATTCAGAAAATACACTACCAGACACTTACACCTAGGTGACAAAATAAAGTTGCTCAGAAGAGTCTGCATATATCTGTGTTTAAAGGAATGTATTTGAGTCTCTGTCTCATTATGTCTTTTGTGGTATGGCTGTGTAGCAGAGCAAACCCACAAGTGAATCTGCGGTGAGCAGCACAGGGGACCCGATGCATAACAAACGTTCAAAGATAAAACCTGATGATGACCTCCCCAGCCCAGGTGCAGGAAACATGCAGGTAAAATGTCCTGGTAAACAGAATCTTTATTCTTTTATTCCTTAATCAGTCACAACTTTTTGACACATGGTTCTCCGGACCTACTGTGGCTATGGCCTCAGTGCACAGCACTGTGCACTTATTCCTCATCCTTCGAACATATGTACTGTATAAAATTAAACACAGGCACCTATTGTTTGCTCAGCCATGATCAGCTGAGCCATGCAGTTTTGGACCCAGAACGCAGTAATCATTAATCTAATAATAGTCTAGTATTGTTGTTGTTGTTGTTGTTATTATTATTATTATTATAGAACACCCCAAAACAAGGTTGAAAACTACCTCTTCTAGAACATTTTCTGTGATGGCCCCTAGACTTTGGAATAATTTACTGGAAGAGGTCTGTCTTATCACTTCCTTAGAAGCCTTCAAAAAGGCACTGAAGACGGATCTCTTCTGGCGGGCCTATCCAACTGATCTCCTCTAATCTCATTTGTACATTTGAATATATGACTCGATCCTTACGGCTGAGCAACACTGTAACAACTTTCTCCTTTTCCCTTTTATTTTTATTTCTTTGATTGATGTTTTTGAATTATGTATGTATTTTAAGATGTTTTTACTATTGTAATCCCACTTCGATCCGAAGGGAGAAGCGGGAAATATAAATTATTATTATTATTATTATTATTATTATTATTATTATTACTTAATGCTGGTCATTTTAAAAAAAAATAGATTTGGGAAATAAATTCAGCTTGTTCAAGTTCTGATTAAAGTCCCCTTAAATATTCAGGTTTGTAGTTGGGATATACTCCTGAATTCAGCCATGAACCTGGATGGCAATAACTACAAGTGTGTTTGCACAACTAAGGCTAGTGAGCCAACTGTGCCGCTCCCTGGAGATACCAGATTGGCCACATACTACACCTTAGTTACATTGAACTAATATAATGTGCACAGCATAGGACTGTCTTTGAAAAATGTTTAGATACTTCAACTGGCTCAGATTGTTGAACTGTTGATCAGGGCTGGTTTCAAGAAACTTACATCCCATTTCTTACCTCACTGTTTACCAGTGTGCTTTCACGCCCAAAGAGCTGATTATTCAGAGTGCTGGTTATGAATTGTAAAACCCTATCCAGCTTGAAACCAGACTATTTGAATATCTCACTCGTATAAGTATGTCTAAGTTTTAAGTTTACAATGTGGTTTGTTTTTTTTAGTTTTAAGATTCATTGCCACCACCACTGGTGGCATGTTTAATGGGCATGCAAAAGAGAGCTAGTTTAGTGGCTTTTTCCAGGTTCTGGTGCTCCCTTCCAAATAAGGCTAGGCTGGTTCTCTCTTTCCTATCTTTCTAAGAACATACAAAGCTATTTTTATTCAGAGAGACATTTAGCATTTAAACTGATTTCTTGCTGAAGGGGAATTAAAGAGGCTGGATTCTATTTATTTCTTCTCATTCACTGCTGTTAATTGATTTGTTTTAATGTCTTCATTAAAACATTGATGTTTTCTGTTTTATATATATTTATCATTGTTAGCCAAATGGTGCATCATTTTTGGTGGAGAGACAGTATATAAAGCAAATAAATAAATGAATTATTGAGTTGGCTACATTCACATCTTTTCAGTAAGTCATCTTTTTGTTTCATTCTGAGATAGGGATGGCCAAACGTTCTATAAGTACAGAGTTTCCAGAGATAATCAATGTTGATCAGCCATGATCACATAAGCACTTGCTGAGAAAGGACAGCAAACTCCTGGTATATTTAAAAGCAAAGGCTCAGGGAGTGGAATCCATGTTAGCCTAACTTCTTCAACCCCTTGCCATATAGAGAACATTTGCTTTTACCTGATGATTGCTTATCACAATTCCTCATGTACAGCATCATCTACACCTAAGAGGACTGTCCTGATAGCCTGGTCATTTAGGTTTAAAGCCTGTCTTATCCATCAGGCTTTGACTAGCAGGATTTCCATAACAATTCTAGAATGGTCTTTTGTCATCTTCTTTTCAGAAGTCAGGAATTGAGACTTGCCTGCATGGAAGTGCTAACAGTTAAATGTAGGCATTGAACCCCCATGCAAAACAACAAATATATCCATCACCTTTTTCCAAAAGAAGGTAGGGGGGAAATGGAGGAAGGTCTTCAAATGCCATTTATTTTCCCTTCTTTGTTTTACATGGTTAATTTTACCTAAAAGGATATATTGAGCTTTCTGTTACATTTTTGAGCCAGGTGCGGCTTTTCTCTTCTTTTTTACTCATTAACACCCCTTCTTTTTTTTTTTTAACATCCAGGAACCACCCGAAGGAATGACCTTAGTAAAAGAAGAAGGGGACAAAGATGAAAGCAAGCAAGAGCCTGAAGTGGTCTACGAGACAAACTGCCATTGGGAAGGCTGTTCACGAGAGTTCGACACACAGGAACAGCTAGTGCATGTAAGTTAATGGCATGGTTTGAAAACTGTGACCTTTTCTGCAGGGTCAGGTTCTTTGACTCTTTGCTGAGTCAAGTTTCTTTGCAAACAGCATTGCAGACTGGAGAGAGGTTTATGAGTTTTTGCGAATAAAGCAAAACTCTGAGCTGTAGTGTTTGACCTGTTCAGTCAGCTAAAGCTTAGTGTAAAATTCAATAAAGTCTTCAACAGAAAGTGTAATGGCTCTGATCCTGTAAGCCACAAAATACTATTTTGAATCAGAGTCTTTGATAGTTATTGAGTAATAGTAAGCTGGACATGAGTTATTATTAACCTCTTGCCAAGTATGATTTCCCCCCACTGCCTTCAAATGGGACTGTAACAAAAGAAAAGGGAGACAGAGAAATTTCCCCTCACAATCTTAAAGGATTTGTGGAGCATTTATTATATCAGTTTTCTGTTGTGGGTATAAGCTGAAGTGGATTACTTGGCAGAATAAGAAGACATTGTGTTACTACAATTCCCATGAATAAAGGCAAAATTGTTGGGCATTACTGGCAGGAAAGGAAGTAGCTACTAGTGGATCATATGTTTCCTGTGTTCCTAGCATCTCTTATCATATCTATTTCATAATGGACAGTAAAACTTACGTGATCATAGATGTACATATTGTAAGTTGACTAACAGAATGACTTTTCAGGATATGTAGATATAGACTTTCCATTTTGGGGACATTTGCAAGCAAAAGCTGATCACTCTACCTTTAGTCACCTGCGTCTATCCACTTCTGTTTCTCATGATTTGTAGATATTCATCATACTTTCCAGGGATGGTATGCATTCATCTCTGCTCATCAACATTCATTGGTTTGGGATATTGTCTGTGACATATGCAATATAATCTGAGTTTATGGGTAAGAGCTTCCTGGTAACTACTAGGAACTACTCTAAGGTGATTACTACACATCAGAATTACAGTTGGAAAATAGCACCTTTGGTGATACTTATTGCACAACATCACCTCCAACCTGTAGCTGCTGTGTTTCTCAAGTGTGGTTAGGGCGTCCCTTTTCATTGGTGGGGGAACCTGTCAAAAAGCTCCCAATCATCTATTTCTTTTGTCTTCTTTTTCTTTTTAACTTAATTTGCATTAGCATAACCTCAGAATTGCATTAAAAAGTAATTTTTTTTTAAAAAAAAAATTTAAGCCCTGAAAAGCATACTGTATGGGGCATAGGGTACGGAGGCAAGCATAAGAGGAAGTGCTGAAGAGAACGCAGTGGCAGAAATAGTTGTGGTGTTGCCTAGACATGTGATAATGGCTGCTCTCAAACTGGTTTCTATCTTCATTAACTAGTGCAGTTGTGGTGGAAACGGGACACATGTGGTAATGTCCCAAATTAAAACTACACTCCTGTACATATTTACATAGGAGCAAGACTAAATGTGCTCTGAGTAGACATGGACAGGATTGTGCAATTATTTATCTGGATATACGTTCAATGTACTTAATAATTTCTCGAAAGCTTTATTGTAGCCTAAACTTTATCTAGCATGAAAATCAAGCAACAGAATCTTTTTAAAATTATCTGTACAAGTCATTTATTTTACTGATTTGCTGGAATGATATGATATGGAATGTATCAGTGTGTTACATTTATATCCCTTGTTTTCTACGTACCAACTCAGTTTCACTGCCTGTGATTTTTAGCCAACTAAGAATTTTAATAGGCCCCGAAGTTGTTGGCTGGCTTTACACCCATTTTTGGTAAGTGTAAAATTCATCAGCAAGGCTCATCTTAGTCTTGATCACAGCCTGTAACTGCCTTGAAAACATTTTGGAGTCAAGAGGAGCATAAAAATGTATAATTTTTATTCATTTTAAAAAATCATTTATTTAAAAAAAATTGAAAATAAGAGTGAATATTTTCCCACCTTCAAAAAGGGGATCCCAACAATTACTGCCCAGGTAGTCCGACATCAAAATCAGGAAAGATTTTAGCGCAGATCATTAAACGGGGTGTCTGTGAACATTTAGAAGGGAATGCCATAAGCACAAAAAGTCAACATGGATTTCTCAAAAACAAATCAGGCCAGACTGATCTGACTTCTTTTTTTTTTTTGATAAAATTAGTAGCTTGGTAGATGAAGGGCATGCTGCGGATATAGCATATCTTGATTTAGTAAGGCCTTTAACAAGATTCCCCCATGACATTCTTGCAAACAAGCTAGTAAAATCTGGGCTAGACAATGTAACTATAGGTGGATTTGTAATTGGTTGACGAGCCAAACCCAAAGGGTGCTCAACAATGCCTCCTCTTCATCTAGGAGAGAAGTGATCATTGGGGTGCCACAGGGTTCTGTCCTGGGCTCAGTGCTATTCAACATCTTTATCAATTATTTGGATGAGAGAATAGGGGGCATGCTAATCACATTTTCTGATGACACCAAATTAGGAGGAGTAGCTAATATTCCAGAGGAGAGAATCAAAATGACCTTAATAGATCAGAAAGCTGGGCCAAAACAAAAAGAACAGAGAGAAATGTAAGTTACTGCATTTAGACAGAACAAAATGAAATGCATAGATATAGATTGAGGAACACCTGGCTTAACAAGACTACATGTGAAAGGGATCTAGGAGTCCTAGTAGACCATCAATTGAACATGAGTCAACAGTGTGATGCCCAAAAGGCCAATGTGATTATAGGCTGCATCAACAGACGTACAGCGTGCCCGTGTCATATGCAGGCGCGCCTTACGCGGCTTGAGCATACGCGCTCAAGCCACGGGGGGGGCGGAAGGGGCGGCGCATCCCATTCAATTGAATGGGCGTGCGCGCCCGTTGCGCCCCGCGCACCACCGCACCACCGTGCACGAGCTCCATTGTTTACAATGGGGCTTGAGCATAGGCGGAATTCGCCTTACGCGGCAGGATCCGGAACGGATCCCCCGCATAAGGCGAGGGCCCACTGTATAGTATGTAGATCAAGGGAAGTAATAGTTCCACTGTATTCTGGAAGGGGGTCATACCACCCAAAATTGTTTAGTAGGTTGGTTGGTTCCCTCCTTTGTCTCAACCCAGTGTCTCAAGGTGGTTTACAGAATTTCATATAGATAAAAACTCACATAAATAAAAAAGAAATACATAAAGTTAAAATATAATTACACCATCAGTGCAATTAAAAACAATTTAACATGTATCTGTTTAAAAGCAAAAAATATTGCAGTCCTTTTAAAATCAATGTTACAGACTCTTATATGTTTACTGAAACACTAGTTCATTGCCTGAGACTGTAACAGTGGCTTTACAAACTGTTCTGTAAAAGCCGGCCAGTTCTTTAATATGATGGGTTATCTTCTATCACTCTTCTTCTGGACTGGATAGATATCACCAAAGCTTCCTGGAAAAGAAATTGTCCTCTTAAGTGCATCCTCGCCAGTGTGCAAAGGTTCTGTGATAGATCACATAACCCAGCATATTAAAAGTTACCAAAACACAAAGTGTTTTAGAGTTTGCTGCATTAACAAATTAACTGGGTTGTGCAAACTGCCATGCTACCACTGACTGGGATGCCAGTAGTGTAAGCTATGATGTTTCTCAGCCACTGACAGGATATTTCAGAACCATTTCAGGTTATGCTACAGTTAACATTTTTAAAGATTGGAGCATTGACATTGATCATCCAGACAGAAGCAAGGAGTGGTTTTATTCATTGCTTTCCCATGGCCCATGGCTCTTAAGCTGTATTCAAAAAAGGCAGACAGAGCCAGCATTTATCACTTCCTACTGTATACATATCCATACCTTCCCTTCCTGTAAGAAGTTGAATAAAATAATATACAAACCCATACACGAACAATCAGAACTCTTAGAAGATTTTAACACTGTAGTAATTTTCCACTGTTGAGGTTTACTTTCCAGTGTATATGCCATTTAGGACTTAGCTCAGTTAAAATGTTCATGATGCATGCTGTAAGAGGCAATGTGTTAAACTATTCAGATGGTTTGCCTTATTTATAGTGCCTATCTATCCTTTTCCTCTACCTCCACCTCCGCCCCTGCCACCAGCCTCCCTCTCCTTTACAGTTAATAGAAAGATTCATGATTCTTCATGGTTGTCTATCTAGTGTCTGACAGCGCTGACTCCCTTTGCTAAAGCAACTCACTATCTATAATTGATATCCTTCTAAGGAATGGGGTGCTGACTGCAATTGAAGGGCTTTGCTGAAAGCTCTTAAATCCTGACAAGTTCTGCCCTTGTTCTGGTTCAGTCGCTGAGCTACACTGCTGGAATTCCAGGGTTATTTGAACTTTGTGCAAAAGTGATGCATGTGTTTCACATTAGCAAATCACAAAGTTGGAGAGCAGAACTATGACCTGGACTGCTGGGTTTCCTGCCAGTCTCATTTACAATGCACGGAACTCCTAAAAAGATTGTCTACTTATATTACTATTTGGAAATCTTTCTTTCTTTCTTTCTTTCTTTCTTTCTTTTATATGAAGTAAAAAAGAACCCAGTAACAACAAAAAAGATTTTATTTATTTTCATATTCTCTTTGCTACTGGGCCCCTTATCATTCAGCTCTTTAATTAATTTCTCAGCCCACAAGATATAATTGGGCTGAGCAGTGTGCAAGTTTCTTTTAAATATGTGATAAATTTACTTCAGCACCCAGAAGCAAAAAAGATACTGCATTTCCCACCCCGTTTTTTAAGTCTTTTTCTCAGTGAACTTCAGCTGCTTCCCCAGCTATCTTTTAAATTACAAGCAAGACAAAAATTACTGGAGAGAGGGAAGGTTAGACATCAAGATAAATGGTTGTTTAGGAAAATCAACCCCAGAAGGAAAAGACTGAAGTTATTGTTAAGTATGAATACAATGGCAATCAGAGAACTGAAACATTCCCTTATTTGTTTGCTATTTCTATGAAATGTTAGTAGTAACAAATATTTGTATGTAAAAATCCCCTTATATTTTGCTATTAAGTGAGATGCTAAATTTTCAGTTGTTTTTGCCTTATAATTTTAGTTTTGTAGTTTTATAATTTTATAGAAGAAAATTCATTATTTTGATGAGAGCTTGGTTGCATAGTAGTTAAGAAAAATACAACAAAAATGACGTGGTAAAACTGTGTGTGTGTGTTTGAAACTGTTTTAGATGTTTTTAGTGTTCTAGCTATTTTAATCTTGTTTTTAATAATGTTGGCATTCAAGTCCTTTTTAACTTTTGTAAATTAATATTTTAGTTGGCTCTTTCTAAAATTACTGTAAGCCACCTTGCATCCCATTTTGGGGAAAAGGCCAGATATATTGTAAGTGTAATAAATAAATAAATGCAACTATATTTTTAAGGGTTTACATTCCTGAGGTATCTTAAACAAAGAGAAGGAACATCCTCAAAACAATTCATATTGTATTTTGTTTCATGAAAATGATGGTTCCAGATGGTGATGTATATTTCTATCTGTATCAGACACATCCACTGCATTAAGTGTAGAGTGGACAAGCATTTCAGAGTGCACCATGGATTACACACTGATGGTCTATTCCTCCTCCTCCTCCTTCTACTTCTTCCTTTACCCACCTCTCCCCATAAATTGAGGAGGGTAATAACCACAAATCAACAATGTACAACATGAATTAAAAACACATTAATTAAAACATGCAACAGTTTAAAAGGACAAATAAGATGTACATATTTTAAAACAATCCCCATTTAAAATTCATCACCAGTTTAAAAATCATCTATATAAGCCTGTTGGAAGAGACTGGTCTTCAGTGCTGTTTTAAATTCAGATAACATATTCAGCTGTCAAATATCCTCTGGCAGTCCATTCCACAGTCTAGGGATCTAGGGGTGGCTGAAGAAAAAAAACCTTATGGCTGACAGTTGCCAACCAAGACCTGGCAGACTAGAGTAAATGTTAACCAGAGGACCTGATGTATGGAGTGGATTATATGGGAGGAGGTGACCCTGTAGGTAACCTGGACCCAAACCACGTAGGGCTTTAAAGGTAAGACCAATAATTTGTACCTTGCCTGGAAACTAAAAGCCCCCCGTCCCCGAGAATATTCCCACTGACTGTGCATCCCCTTTGGATTCAATGTGAAAGCTCCCTGGTCTGTCACAGCTGTGTCTTCATGGAAGTTTGTGAAACCAAATAATTTGGTAAATCTTGCAGTCCTATTTTATACCCTTTTAAAAAACATCAGTAATTGCCAAAGCAACAGTATTTTATTGTACAATATTAGTAACTGTGATGCTGTTTTTGTTTAAAAAATTGATTTTCTTGGACTGAAATTTGATTAGCAGAAAGGTGCAGCATCAGGCTTTTGCAGGTTAACCCTTTCCACCAACTACTGAGTATGATCTAAGCTCTTGATTACCATTGGCTTTGCTGTACCAAGCTCAGCCTGATTGGCTATGTGATAGTTACTTCAGGATTGTTTAATAATCACTGTGATATGCATATATCAATAAAAGTTACATGTTTTGTTGCATAAGAAAAAGAGTTCTTAATTTTCATCTTACTGAATCTTCTTAGGATAAGAAATTGAAGAAAAAATTTGTGCATTCGGGTTACATAAGGAAAAGATATTGTAGACATATAGGGCATAGAAAGAGGTAAACAGTGAGAAGCACTTTCTGGAGAGAGAGAAGTATAAATGGAGCATCTCTCTCTGGCTGGTTACAGACCGCCGCTTTGCAGTGCTCTGCCGCCGCCGCCGGTTAGCAGGGGAGCCGGAGCCTCCACACGGCGCGGCTCCTGTGCGGACCAAAAAAGAAGCTCCAAAATGGAGCTTCTTTTAGAGTCGCGTTTGCGACGTAGCGAGGTGCCAGGGGCGCACTCGCTACGTCACAAAGGACGCGACGCGTACGGAAGCTCAGCGTCTGATACGCAAAGATGGCGCCGGCCATGTAGAAGGGCCGGCGCCATCTTGTACGGACGGAGTCCGTATTAGGCCCAGGGACGTCTAGAAGAGACGCCCCTTTTTTAAAATGGGACGTCCTCCGGACGTCCCAAATGCCGGTTTGTAACCAGCCACTGTCTCTCACTCTGTTCCCCTCCCTCCCTCTCCAGCACAGAGAGCACTTTCACTTCTTATTTAGGTTTTGTAGAGAATCATGAATATAATATAATATAATATAATTAATATAATAGCAGTGAAAGGAAGGACACATCTTTGTCTCAGCTTTGGGAAAGAAAAGGTGGAGAATCTTAGGCTTTATATTTACATACATTTACCTTGATTGGAATATAGGTACACCACGCTGAACTCACAGGAATACAGCGACCTGATTATCAGTTTTGCCTGGTCTGTTTCTGTACCATATTTGTATGTTGTTGCACAAAGCAAAGTCAACAATCCCCCACAACAAATCTGCCTCCTTTTTGTCTGTCTCCTTCTCATTCTTTTTGTTCACACAGCATGCTGTAACATGGAATGTTTTTGTTAAAATATATAGAAGAAAATTATATCCCAGACCTCTAACCCTCATCAAAAGTAACTGCTTAAGTGTTCTTGGTCTCAAGGGTAAGTAATTCCAGATGCACCTCATGGTTGCTTCACAGCTGTTTTACATATGTAGCCTGCCATGCCAGTAACCTCCTGGCACTTTCTCTGTCCCCTTTTCAGACTGCATCTTTTCTCATCAAGGCAAGTCAAGAATGTGTTTGTAGTGAATATGCCTTTCATGGCCTTCAGAGACATTTTGCATAACTACTGCCAAATTATGTTGCTCACTGAGCAGGTAACGTAAAAAGAACAACTAAGTCAAAGGAAAAACAGTCACTGACATTGAATAAAGTCCTGTTCTTGGAAACATACTCTGTCAAAACTTTTGCATCTTTTTCTTAAAGACATTTGGCATGCTTTGCTTCATTTGATTTTGGTACTCTTGTAGGGAAAGAACTGACTTAAACAGCTATTTAATGCATTTTGTCTGGTTCTGCTCCAGCAGGTTTAGAAAAATAAATAAACAAATGCTCTTGTGCATTGCACAGCCCTTTTCAAAGAACAGTTAGTAATATCTATTTTAAAAATGTTCATTAGACAAAGTTTTGTGGACTATGCCTTTGACAAACTGTAGCAGTTTTTAGACATGGAAAGTAAGGAGGCAGCATTTCCATGTTTGTAGATACGTTGAGAAGCTTGCATTTTTGAAGTTGTTTTCGTAAGTTTTTTTACTTAATGGTGCAGTGACTGTTTTGAGATGTCCACTCAAAAACTGGCAGGTTAGCCAAATGTGCTGTGTAACAATCTGATGCTTCCAAATTGAGATTTTTTTAGAAGCCGTGCTACTTCTTAAAGTAATGAGAGGTTCAGTTTAAAAGGTATGCTGGGCATATAAATGAAACTTACCCATGCAGGGATAAATGCAGCTGGCATCAAACATAAATCAAGTCACACATTTCATGTGAGTGTCATGTTAGAATGCCAGAAATGCATGAACTTGATATATGCCATTCTGATGTCCTAATACTGCAGGTGTAGACCAAACTGAATGTGAAAGGGTCAAGCGAATCTTTCATATACACACATTTTTATTGAGTCTTATTCTAGCTCATGCTAGAATATATACACACCCATTACAGAACATGGATGATTTTTAACAATATTTTTTAAGTTCAGAGTGTCCGGAAGTACACTGGTGCCTCGGGATACGAAATGATCGGGTTACGAAATTTCCGGGATACGAAAAAGTTGGATTGGCAAAAACTGTTTCGGGTTACGAAATATTTTTCGGGTTACGAAATTCATTTCGGCGCGAAATTCAAATGCTGCAAAGTGCAGCTATAGGCTTTCCAGTGCTAACGGAAAAGTGTTTCGGGTTACAAAATTTTCGGGTTACAAAAGGAATGGCGGAACGAATTAATTTCGTAACCCGAGGCACCAGTGTAAAACTCTTAAGAGTTTACCTCCTCTCACAAATAGAAAAAATGCAAACAAAATGCAAAACTTGTTATGCTTTAAGACTTTCTTTAGCAGTAGCTGTAATTTCTTTAACATTGACCTGAAGCCACTTACCTGTCCCAGTAACATTAGGCACATTGAATCAATAGGAATTTCGCTAATTTGTACTTACATAAGTTGCACTGAGTCAATGAGTCTACTCCAGTTTGGATTAATAATTGCATTTAGATCAGAATTAACATTTGCAGGTCAGTGATTCTAAAAGTCAATTGCTCTCATCTAGGAGAATAGGGAAAAAATACCCAGAGCTACTTAGGTGTTTACGGTGGTTTACTGATTTTTAAAAAGAAAACAACAGAGGATACCCCTTTACAATTTAAAAAAGAGTAGAGTGTCTTCTTCATCAACTATCTCGGATTCCACAAAAAACTATTCTGAATTTCCACTGGGGGAGAAATGGGAATTTCTTTGAGATAGAAGGCTCTCAAGTTAACTTTTTTAAAAATATATTTTATTGTATAAAATTCAAAATTAAGAACAAACAGACACAAAAAGACATTTACCATTAACATATGCAAACATATAACAAAAAAGACAGGAAAAAAACTTACTTCCTAGCTGTGGCTATGAACGCGTTAATGCATTTTCCCCTTATTATTATCTCTTTTAAATATCTTTCACTATTATCTAGAGAGAGTCCTCTTTTAACCCTTCCATTCATGTGTCGAGTTTACTTCACTGTGTCTCATCCAATATTTTCTATCTTATCAATCCTGTCTATAGTTCAAGTTAACTTTGACATCCTTACTGAAGTATTACAGACAGAACAGTGTTTCTAATAAACCAGTATCCCAACACATAGTTAAAAATTATATTAAAACATTTATACAACACCCAGCTTTGAACCCAAGGTAGCTTAAGAACACATAACCTGAACAGCCTTTTTAGCTTCACAGAGAGGGTTATATTGATGCAATATTATGTATATACAGAACTGCAGTCACAACTGCCTAAATACCCTGAAGACACCAGATCCTTTCTAATCTTGGAAGCTAAGCAACCTTCATTACTACTTCGATGTGAGACCACCAAAGAATAACAGGTGCTGTAGGCTCTGTTTCAGAGGAAGGAACTGGCAAACCACCTTGCCTAAGAAAACCCTATGAAATTCACGAGGTTACCATAAATCGACAGGCAACTTGAAGGCACATGCACACACTGAGGACATCCAGGGGTAGCGTGTTGGCCATTTAGCAAATTCAATCAAAAATCCACCCAAGAGTGATACTTTTATTGGCCAACCAAAATACACAATATACACATTGCAAGCTTTTGAAGCTTCACTGGCTTCTTCATCAGGCAAGGTGTTACAAACCAAACAGGAGGGAGGGAAAACTGAAGATGTTAAACATAGGCCTGCATTGTGCTGTTTCTGTTCTTAGTTAAGATGTACATGTATATTGTGCATTTTGGTTGGCCAATAAAGGTTTCACTGTTTGGTGGATTTTTGATTGAACACACACATAATATTTGCTATTTGCCAAAATTGATTTTGCTTCCCTTTCAGTCTGCAAGTACTTAAGAAATAGACTCCTCCCAAATACCATCTTGAATAGAAAGCATATTGTTTATATTTTCGTTGGTTTTATTTAAAATTATAATTTCTGAGACTGGAGAATAGAGTGAGTAGAATGGCTGGAAAAGAATATAATTGTTTCTTTTTGTTTGGAAGGGTTGATCGTTTATTCATTAATGTTGACTTGCTTGCCTTTGAATTTGCAACATGAAAACAGCCACTAGGAATGTTATACATTAAGGACCAAATTACCACATTTGCTCTTAAAAGGTTAGATTAGTCAGCAGACTTAAACATTTGGTATTTCCTATCATAGGCACTATGCCTTATGCAGTATCAGTTTGCTTTGTGTAAAAACTAAGGACACATGCAGCTTTCAAATTCTTTCCAAGTCTCTTTGAAATATGTGGGAGTGTGCAAGAAGTTCTGTGCAAGAATAATCTGTAACAGACAAATTCAATTTCACTATGTGGGGCTGTTGCCCTTCCTCAGTTTATTTTAATAGTGCTTCTGTGGAAGAGAATTTCCATTGAATTTTACCTGACAGATGTTTTTATAAACGTTTATAAAAATAATGGTGTAAATGAGAATAGATCAAGAACTATGTAATAACTGATGTCAAGGCTGTCCAATGAAATTAATTAGTAATAGGATTGTTTGTCAATTGTTTTGAGCAAACAAATGAACTGTTCCTTCAAAGTGTATACAATTAACATAGGAAATGTAGTGCTGAATGATGCCATTTTGGCTATAAGATTTCTTTTAAAAGGACCTCCAATTTTAAAATTGGTAGACACATGAAATAACATTACCCACTGCTAAACTGAATCGCACAGGTACAGAAATAGTGCATCTTTGAATAGAAAAATGCAGGCGTTTGATTGTTGTCATCTTGCCTGGCTTGCCAATTTCTCAGAGGTATCCAGGGAGTTATTGTTGGAAAGACAATACTGGATTAGATGAATCTTTGCTCTCAACCAGCAAAGGTCTTTTAAAGTTCTTAAAGTCCAAAATGCAAGTTCCTTCAAATGGCATAGGTATAGCAAATTTGTCTGTGATTTTCACATGATGCTTTGGAAGGGGTGATGGTGGTTGAGGTTTGGAAGGGTAGGGTATTTTGTTTTGTTTTGCTGTGCCCTTTGTTTGTACAGTGTTTTAATAGAAGGATGCATCTGATCCTTTTATCATGCTGTAATAAATCCAGCAGTTACTCTTTTTGAAAACTTGCATGCTGCTGTGACTTTTCTTCAAGGTGTCGGGTGTCTAATCTTGAAAATGAATGGGTGGTGTCTTTGTCTGCAGTGGGTAGCTGTGGTGGCTTGTATTATAGGTATGAGGTCTACGTATACCATTCTTGTGGTATCGCCAGGGCTGAGATGCTGCAGTTCTTAGAGTGAGATAAAGTAGTCAAGCTGAAAATGAAACAAAGCTTTAACTGTATTCCTCCTTATGTTTAGCAGAGATAAACTTCAGTGGAGTCTCAGTGCTGCCCCGTTTGGCTTCTGGCAGCAGCTTTAATTGGTAAAATGCAGATTTTTTTTTTGATCAAGAGAGGATTATTCTTGTTATCAGTCTGGAGCATCTTATTTCAAGATGAAAAGGCTTTGCTGAATTACAGATGCCAACATTTTTACAAAGGGCTTTGGCGATTGACATCTCAAAGAGAAAGTATGATTTATTAGCCTATAATGGTACTGAGCACTGGGCTAGGTCCCACTGATTTGTGAAATTGCTTAATATGAATTGCTTTTTTGTGTAATTCAAACCCCAGGTTCCTCAAAATATATTTTGTGTATAAAGTATGAAGCATTATGTACCTGGGAAACAGCAGAGCTAAGAGTTGTGGGTGGGGGGCAGAGAGGGGAAAGCTGCTTCAAAATCCATCTTGGTGGTGGTTTTACAGTAGTTTGGCTGATAAGCTGGCAGGGTAAGGATTAATAACGAGCCCTGTTGTTATCAGTACCTGCTTGTCGATCCTCTGTAACAGGCCCGTCTGTTCAGCATGGAAATTATTGATTAAATAAAAATTGCTATTAGATTGTGATGTGATCCATAATCACAAACAATGGCGGATGTTCCACTTTCAGATCTTGAGCCATGCATCAAGTTTTTCCTTTGCAGTAATTTATATTGTGCTGACACCCACACTCATTAGCTTTTACCCTTTCCTACATGTGTCAAGAAAGCACTAAAAGACAGAACAGTAGTGGGAAATGAAGTGGCAGGTAAGGAAACGCTAAATTTTCAGATAGAGGAAGATTAAATGGCTGAGCAATATCCATCCATTCATTAGCTTCCCCCCACCTGAATTTTCTTTTATACCCATGAACTCCACGTTTTTCTCCCCCAGCTAGAACTAGAATTGCTTCTATATTCAGGGTGAGAGAGAGAGATTCAGTAGTCATACATACTTAACCATTACCCAAATACTAGTTTCCACTTCAGTGTTATTTTCTGGATTCTGAATCAGCCACATAATTCCATATTAGTATAAATCTTCATATACCAAGCATTAAAAATAACAGGAGCAGATCTCAAACCTAACTACATTCTGTATTATTCAGGATGCCAAATCACTTAGTCCTGGTCTACACATGCAGTAGAATAAAGTGACTGAATGAACTGTGCCACTTTAGATTGCAGATAGAGAATGCTTTTTTATGTTCCCATTATGTAAAAGAGGAATATCAGTTGTCTCAAATTAACTACAGTCACCCCTCCATATCTAGTGATTCAACCATCTACACTTGGAAATATATTTTTAAAAATTCATAAATTCCAAAAAACAAGTCTTGATTTTTGTCATTTTATATAAGGGACACAATTTTACAATGCCATTGTATTTAGTGGGATTTGAGCAGCCACGGATTTTGTTATCCACTGGGAGTCCTGGAACCAAACCCCAGCAGATACCAAGGGCCCACTTTATAACACTAATAAAAGCAAATTAGAGGGAAAGTTCTAACACAGCCCATTTCCTACCATGATGATTATTTGCATGGAATTCAGTTTTGTATTCAAGGGAGCTTTCTAAAGTACAGTGGTGCCTCGGGTTACGAAATTAATTCGTTCCGCCATTCCTTTCGTAACCCGAAAATTTCGTAACCCGAAACACTTTTCCGTTAGCACTGGAAAGCCTATAGCTGCACTTTGCAGCATTTGAATTTCGCGCCGAAATGAATTTCGTAACCCGAAAAATATTTCGTAACCCGAAACAGTTTTTGCCAATCCAACTTTTTCGTATCCCGGAAATTTCGTAACCCAATCATTTCGTATC
This sequence comes from Sceloporus undulatus, assembly GCF_019175285.1. Classification (NCBI taxonomy): domain Eukaryota; kingdom Metazoa; phylum Chordata; class Lepidosauria; order Squamata; family Phrynosomatidae; genus Sceloporus; species Sceloporus undulatus. The sequence goes on along the minus strand of NC_056527.1, from coordinate 65,517,371 downwards.
CCGAGGCACCACTGTATTATTCTCCATTTGTTGTCTGAAATGGTACAATCTGTTTATACCATCTCTAAACTGTCTCGTCTCATATAGCATCTTGACTGGACCATTTCTCTGGCACTTCATATCACTGTGTTTTGGACGATCCTAAATGCAATTATTTATCTAACATCTACACTATAGGTTTGTAATTTTGTGACATATTTTGCCTTCCCAATCAAGAACTCTGGTGCCACGACATACTACAAATCACAGGATTCCATAGGATGGAGCCATGACAGTTAAAGTGGTGCCAAACTGCATTAATTCTCCTATGTGGCAGCAGCCTGGGTATTGACTGAATAATGTATATTCCTTTTAGCGATAGATAGGTTGGATTTTAAGTGCTTAGGGCCCCATACCAAAAACATGTCCATGTGTGAACCTGGGAAGCCTAAAGAAGAAGGTGAAGCACATAGTCAGCTTCCCCACTCCACTTCTAGCTTCAAGTCTAATCCTCAACTTTCAGAATACTTTTAAAAATAACACTGAATTATTACCTGGCGGTCAGCTGCCAGATCACTAAATAAATACATAAAAATAACCAAACTAAAGTGGCTGTAATTCTCAGATACTATAGGCAGCTGAAATGACATACATAGTACTGTATGCTAGAAATAACTGCTGTTGTTTGGTCATTTGTGAGTTTAACTTTAAAGTAACATTTATTTTAATAGACTGTTTGCGAGGTTTGAATCAGAAGAAAGGTTATTATTTTATTTATTTCCAGGATTTAAAGGAATAGGGCTTCTCCAGGTCTCTTGCTTCACAGTTAACAGAAGGTATTAAAAAGAGAGTTAACTGAAGCAGAGAGAGGGGTGTGAATCTTATTTTATTTTTTGTTTATTTGTCCACAAAGCATGGTGAATGTCCTTTATTTGAAACAACACTAATTCAGATGTCTTTCCCTTCTTTCTAAAAAACTTGACCTAGTTGCACAAGTGCCCAAAAGTATTTTTTTTGGGGGGGGGGGATAACCTATAAAGTTCAATATCTAGATGACCTACTAAAATTCTTCATTTTACTTGCTATTTTGCACTATAAGGACCTTAACACAGATACTTTACAGAGGAAATGTATATTTTGTTAAGCCATGTGAATGTTGATTTGGACAAATGTGGATATTTAGAACATTTCAAATTCCTTTTAAAAAAATCCTATCAACTATTGACCTATTTGTCTCATTAAACTACAGCATTGCATAGATTTAGACATGGGCTCATGGGATTAAGTAGTTTGTCTATTGTAATATATAGTGATATAAAGCTGCTGGAATATATAGTTACATTTTAACTCAAAGAGCCTGTTGCATAAACCTTGTTGGCATGCTGTTTCTAAAATGCAGTGCTCAACTTCAGTGCAAATACTTTTAAAGTTATATATTTTTATTATTTTTTGGTTAAAGGTCTGACGTTTAGATAACTTGTTATGATTTTTATATAGTGGTTTTTGTGACATGAGACCTTAGTCTCACTCCTGTTTTATGGTTGTAGTTTATCCTTGTAGTATTTTACTATGCACATGAGAAATTGAATTTATGCAGTGAAACTCAATCAGCAAAAATCTGTTTTATTTACTGAACATACAGTTACTATTCATAGATGAACATTGCTACTAATTTTACTACTATGGAAAAAAATTCCATTCTAGATCATCCTTTGAATCCACTGATCCATTTAGTTATGGTAGCATATGTAAATTGAGAAATGTGGCAGAACTGTCTGAATCTGTTTCCTGCCCATGCCACTCCTATTCTGTTGGATTGGTGTGTGTGTGTGTGTGTGTGTGTGTGCATGTGCTTTTCAAGTCACCTGTCAACTTATGGTTACCCCATGAATCCCATAGGGTTTTAAATAGTCAGAGATGGTTTTAGTAGTTCTTTCCTATGAAATATAGGCCTGGTACAGACTGCCACTTTGTGGCAGTCTGGGGCCAAAATTAGGGCTGGGGGGCATGGAGCGTCTGCACGCTCCGTGTTCTCCTGGCGCCATTTTGGGTGTGCCCCCATGTGCCGTGCGTGCCGATGACGTGTCTTGTGTGCCATGTCCAAATGGGTGCGGCGCACAAAGGAGAGGGAAAAAGGGCGCTTTTTTTCTGGCGCAAAAAGGAGCGGTATTTAGCTGCTTCTTTTTGCACAAGGAAAATGCCGGATTGGGGCTGTGGCATGCCTCAAACCACTCCAGGAACTCTGTAGTACTGTACCTAGTTGCCCAACACAACACAGTGCAAGATTGTATCAAGAAATCAAATGTCTTGCATGTATATATGAACCATCCCACAGATTCATTGGATGATGGAATGAAGAGTTAATTTTATTGTGGGTCCAGAAGCCCATATAAATATTCTACATACATATAATGAATAATATTTATTCTCAGGACACAGATGCTGCAGAAAAAGCAGATAGCAGTAACAAAAGAAATACTATCTTCTAGTGGAGGCAACCACTAATTGTATTGGTATTTCAGAACCAAATTCCAAGTTGTTATGGGTGTGAGCAGGGATGAGTAATTTTCCCTATTGGCAGATCCCCATATTGCCAAGCATTCATACCTCCCTCCCCAAATTACAGTATATCAGTAAGGTTAAACTTCCTGTGGTCTGCTTTGCTAGTGGAGATTCTAAGAGCGTCTAGCAAGGATCCCTCACTTCAGTCCAGTCCAGTCCAGAAATCAAAGAAGAAGGTACTTTGGATTTTTTTTATTCAAAGTGCAGAAAACATGGAACTTAACAAAACCATGTAAAATATTTTAAGAATACAAGGAGTAGTTTAACAACTATGCAGTCTTGCAGGGGGAGAAGGTTTCAAAAGACAAGAACAAAATCATAACCATGAATGCTACAGTCCAGTGATTAATGCTCAAAGACAAAGAAAATTACTACAACAATCAATGCAGAGAAAGGAAGAACAAGTGACCTCTTCCACAAGATCCAGGAATTCAAAGAGAAATTTACACCCAAGAGTGGGGATGCTGTATAATCAGAAGAGGAACATAAGACACAACCATGATGAAATTTTTAAAAATGTTGGACAAAATATGCAGAAGAACTAGAATCATAGAAAAATAGAGTTGGAAGAGACTGCAAGGGCCATCCAGTCCAACCCCCTGTCATGCAAGAAATCCAAATCAAAACATCCCCAACAGATGGCCATCCAGCCTCTGTTTGAAGACCTCCAAGGAGGGAGTTTCCACCACACTCTGAGGGAGTGTGTTCCACTGTCGGACAGCCCTTACTGTCAGGAAGTTCTTCCTAATGTTGAGGTGGAATCTCTTTTGCTGTAGCTTACATCCATTGTTCCGGGTCCTAATCTCTGGAGCAGCAGAAAACAAGCTTGCTCCCTTCTCAATATGACATCCCTTCAAATATTTAACTATATAAAAGTGTGAAAGATAAATGACACATGGGAAGAACTTACAAAGATGAACCTCAAATATTGAAAAGGCGAGTGAAAGTTGCACTAAAAGAAACTGGGCAGAATAAAGAAACAGATGACATACCAATAGAAATGATACAATACACAGAGACAGAATTTGCCAACAGATGTAGAAAACAAAGCAGTGGCCCACAGACAGGAAGCAATCAGTATACATACCTATACACACAAAAACGCAGACACAAAAGATTGCAGTAGCTATAGGACCATTGCACTCATTTCCATGCAAGCAACGTATGCTCAAAATTCTGCATCAAAGACTCCTACCATACATGGAGTGAGAAATCCCAGAGGTGCAAGCTGGATTCAGGAATGGAAGAGGCACTTGGGATCATATTGCAAACATACAATGGTTAATTCCAAAAGAAATTTTTAAAAAGAATCTGCTTATGCTTTATTTACAGCAAAGCTTTTGACTACATAGATCACAAAAAAGTTATTGAATGCTCTCAAAGAAATGGGACTGCATTTGAGAAATCAGTACCTAGGACAAGAGGTTGCCATCAGAACTGAATACAGAGAAACAGAATGGTTCCCAGTTGGCAAAGGAGCCAAGCATAATATCACCCTATTTATTTATCCTGTATGCAAAAAATATTATACACAGAGAAGTCTTAAGCTCAGAAGCAGAAGTGAAGATCAGAGAAAGGAACAGTGGGGGGTCGGAGGATGCAGCCTGCACCAGTTGACACCCCAGAAGATGGGTGACACCCAGCCAAGCACTCCTACCTCCCCACCATGTGCTGTTCTGTTTGTGAATAGAGCAGTGCAGTGCTGTGACAGAGAGACCAGAATGCCCCCCTCCCTGCTGCGTGGCATCTACTCACAAGTAGAGGTACAGGGCAGTGAGAGAGAGAGGGCAGAGCAGACACCCCTCCCTGCCACGTGCTGTCTACTCGCTAGTAGAAAGGCATGGGTCAACAAGTTTGGGGGCACCCTTTAAGCCCTGCCCCCCCCATTGGGTCCCACAGAGTTCTGTCCTGGACCCAGTGCTATTCAACATCTTTATCAATGACTTGGATGACAGAATTGGGGGGTATACTTATCAAATTTGCAGATGACACCAAATTAGGAGGAGTAGCTAATACTCCTGAGGACAGGATCAAAATTCCAAAATGACCTTAATAGATTAGAAAGTGGGCCAAAGCTAATGAAATTAAATTCAACACGGAGAAATGTAAAGTACTGCACGTAGGGCGGAAAAATGAAATGAACAGATATAGGATGGGGAACACCTGGCTGAACTAGACTACATGAGAAAAGGATCTAGGAGTCCAAGTAGACCACAAATTGAACATGAGTCAACAGTGCGATGTGGCAGCTAACAAAGCCAATGCAATTTTAGGCTGCATCAATAGAAGTATAGTGTCTAGATCAAGGGAAGTAATAGTGCCACTATATTCTGCTCTGGTCAGGCCCCACCTGGAATATTGTGTCCAGTTCTGGGCACCACAATTTAAAAAGGTTGTTGAGAAACTAGAGCGTGTCCAAAGGAGGGCGACTAAAATGGTGAAGGGTCTGGAAACCATGCCCTATGAGGAACGACTTAGGGAGCTGGGGATGTTTAGCCTGGAGAAGAGAAGATTAAGAGGTGATATGATAGCCCTGTTTAAATACTTGAAGGGATGTCATATTCAGGAGGGAGCTAACTTTTCTGCTGCTCCAAAGACTAGGACCCAGAGCAATGGATTCAAGCTCCAGGAAAAGAGATTCCACCTCAACATTAGGAGGAACTTCCTGACAGTAAGGGCTGTTCAACAGTGGAACAAACTCCCTCGAAGTGTAGTGGAATCTCCTTCCCTAGAGGTCTTTAAACACAGGCTGGATGGCCATCCGTCAGGGATGCTTTGATTTAGATTTCCTGTATGGCAGGGGGTTGGACTGGATGACCCTTGCGGTCTCTTCCAACTCTATGATTCTGTGATTCTCTGATTCTATTGGGGCATAGGGCAGGGATGCCACTGGGAAGGAACTTTAACAACCTAGGAAATGCAGGCAACACAATACTACTAGCAGAAAGCATCAAAGTCCTGGAGCAATTATTGAAGAAAGTCAAGGAGGAAAGTGCCAAGGTAGCTTATGGGGGAACATCAAGAAAAAATAATAATGACCATGGGGAATCTACAAGAATTCATCCTAGACAATGAGAAAGAGGTCCCATACCTTGGATCATACATTGATCAGAATAGAGACTGCAGCCAAGAAATCAGAAGATTAGGACTAGGAAGGGCAGCTATGAAAAATTAGACAAGATCCTAAAGTGTAAAGCTATAACTCTGAACATGGGGATCATGCAAGCTATCGTATTCAGATATGAGAGCTGGATAGTGAAGAAAGGTGATGGAAAGAAAATCAAATCATTTGAGATGTGATGGAGAAAAGTGCTGTAGATACTGTGGACGGCTAAGAAGACAAACAAATGGGTCTGAGAATAGTTCAAGCCCCAACTCTCCCTGAAAACCAGGACGACTAGACTGAGGCTGTTGTACTTTGGCCACATCATGAGAAGGAATGAATCACTCGAAAAGACAATAATGTTAGGAAAGGTAAAGTAGAAAGAGAGGGGGACCACATGCCAGATGGCTGGACTCAGTCAGAGAGGCCTGCGCCTGGAGGACTTGGGCAGAGCAGTGGAGGACAGCGGTCTTGGAGATGTCTCATCCACAAGATCACCATGAGCCGAGGTCAAATCAAAGGCAGTTAACAATAAGAACAACAGATCTAACTTTGCCCTCACATTATAAAATAACAGGTTTTGACTGGTTGCCTTTTGTAAAGAGATATTCCAAAACAACATTACTGTGGGAAGGTGATTCCCCAAATACTCTAAGTGGTAATGTTTTATTTATTTATTTCCTCCTCCTCAGGTGTAACACAGTACAAATATATACTATATATATATATATATATATATATATACACACACACACACACACACACACACACACACGATTAAAGATTCAAAATACAACAGTAAAAAGAACAACACTTATAGTTACAAGCCCCCTTTGCAGTAAGCAAGAACAAGTGCTAAAGACTTACCTGAATCAATGGTCCTGACCTGCTAAACTGTGTCAGAATGCATTGCACAAGCTTTGGCTCCAGGTGAACCCTGTAGTTATTACACTTCAATTAGAACATCAAGCCTTAAAAAAAAAACATGATTTAAGAAGAGCATCTTCAAATTATTGTAAAAATCGCAATTGAACAAGAAATTACTCAGAACCTGGAGTGCCATACATGTTTAGTTCAACTGAGTTAGAGTGAGGAGTCTTAGGGAGATAGGGGGCAAGAAGGTAGGAATTATGGTGTTAATTCACTGTGATTCAGATACATTTTGTTGCCAAGTACCGTACAGTAACACATATCCCCAGCAATTTACTAGTTGCTACTCAAAAGTCAAATTCACTGTTAAATGGGATCCCTGATTAGGAGCATAAAATCTCTCTTCATGTGCCCTCAAGTTTCAAAAGAGAACTAAAAGTGAGGGCAAGAATGGCACAGTGCATGCTGGCCCTAATCTGTCCTTGTCCCTGTGCATGTCCCATTCTTTCATTCTGTGACCTCCCTGTCCATGAAGGACTAGATGAAGGATAGTATTTATACATGTTTTAGCCAATCTAGAAGGGTTCATGCTGTCAGCCAGACACAGAAGCTGACTCTGAACAGACATACTCACATCTTCGTTTTAAGACAACTCTGGGGACTAAAAGCAACCAGGTGTTGACTTTTAGAGCCTTACCTTAGATTACATAGGTAACTAGTACATGACATCTATCTCATGATTGCTGCATTTTCTTTTCTGTTGTTTAGTATTTTCATTGATTGGTTAATGTTAGATGAGCCATTAGCAAAGTATGATTTTTACAGGAATGAAATTCTTCCAAGATTTCATTACTTGACCATCTAGCGCCCAAAGCCTACACAAACAGCCAGAGACTTAAAATCCAGTTATAAGAATCCTCTTTTGGGCTCAGCCAGCAAAATGCATTTATTTTGCATGTATAAATACTGTATATAATTGATCAGAGATTAAAAGGAAGGTCATGCAGCATTATGAACGGCTGTCTTTATATTCAGGATTAGATTACTTTCCTTGCAGCTCCCCTCCATGGCTTACGTCTATATCCTAAGGGTAGGTCCTTTCTCTTGGGTCAGGAATGTAATAAGGCAGGTTTTCCTCTCTCCAGGATATTGTGTCTGCCTCAGTATGTTTAAATTGCAACCAAAAAAAAAAAAAAAAAACCCTTCTGCTGCAAATACAGTGTTTTCTTTGTACAGTGGCCAACAATTGATGCATCCTTAGGGACATATCCATCTTTAGTATTTAAGCATATATGGTGGCCATGTTTAACCTATTGATGGGTGATGAAAACACCAAAAGCATTGATTAATAGGCATTGAAAGGATAAGGGAAGCCACACATTTGAGATGGGAGTGGTAGCAGTGTGTTAGGCAAGGATTTTTATAAATATAGTTACATGAAGAAAAATAATTGTTCTGTAAAAGTGAAACCAAATACTACTGATGTGTGCTTTAGCATGTTCCTCCTTAATGATGAAAAATGCATACCAGATTAAAGACCATCAGTGACACTATATAAGAAGGAGTCTAATTGTTAAAGTCTCAGCGAACCAAGTTCTGGTTTGGAATAATTTGTTTATTGCATGCTTAGTTGTGGAATGTTTCCACTGGATCTTAAAGCTACATAAAATTATTACATATTCAACATGCATCTTTCTTAACATTTTAAAGGTAAAGGGTTTACTATTCCATAATTGCCATATGTTGAATTTTGGGTGTGGTTTATATGAGGATTAATTGAAGCCTAGTCAAAGCATATCCATGGGAGCCAGCATGGTGCAATGGTTTGAGTACTGGGCTATGACTCTGGAGATCAGGTTTCAAATCCTGGCTCTGTCATGTAAACCCACAGGATGCTCATGGGCAAGTCACACTCTCTCAGCCTCAGAGGAAGGCAATGGTAAACATCCTCTGAAGAAACTTGCCAAGGAAACTCTGTGATAGGTTTGCCTTAGGATCTCCATAAATCAGAAACTGCTTGAAAGCATACAACAACAACAAACAAAGAAAGCATATCCTGTGGTCTCAGTTTCCCTTCTCTGTCTGCACTATATGTGGAGTTGCCATTAGAATTTTATCTAAGGCATATTCAATGCTATTTTTGCAATTCCTATTAAAGTCTCTGGCAAGTGGTGGATGGTGGAGAAGCACTGAGGAAGATTGTGGGTAGCCAAAAAGTTTCAAGGGAGTAGCAAGAGAATGTGCACATCATGCATGAGGAAGAAATGTTAAACTTGGTCCAGGTGAATGGTTTATACTCAACATGTCCACAGACGTCAAATATTAGGGGGTGGGGAATTGACATAAACCCTGAGGATGAAAGGGGAGGTTGTGGGAGCAATGGATCTTTATGCTGTGTTCTGCCCTGGTGCAAGAACAGTAACTTACCTCTGCAGTGATTCTGGCCCATTGTGGATGTTCTCTCTATCTAATAGTAAATAGCTCACTAAATACATGTGCCTAATTAAAATTTCTCTTCACTGTGACCTCCATGTTGTCATCTGTATATGTGACCCTATTGCCATTAATCGAAGAGCCTGGTGTTTATTAATGTCCTTTGGGAACTGTACAGTTTAAAACTGCAGATAGGTGATTTCTTAAGTGAATACATAAGGTTCAAAAATTCCTATATATTAAAATCTAAGCATTTTGTGGAAATTGTAAGGTTAAACCTTTCTATGAGAAATTAGCTTCCTTTAGATGGTTTTTTTTTTGTAAGGGGAGAGATGTGGGGGAGTTATTCAGTCATGCAATTGGATTACTCATCTCCAGACTGAAATGGTACGTTCCCAGAATGTTTGTACAGTGTGATTTATTTGATCATGTAGGCCAGCCATATACCTCTGATTATCTGGAGATTTCAACTACTTCCTAATCATTTGGAAGAATGATACTCCTCTTGTATGTTGTTTGATGGAAAACTGTCCAGCGCATTAGTGGGTTTTTCATAACTATGATTGAAACACAGAGCATGAAGAAGAGTAGCAGAGGGAATTGAACGTCTGTGTAAGCATGGAGATACGGCAGTGCTTTTTTAAAAAACATGTAGCAATAAATAGCACCTGCTTATCCTTTAGAACTGAAAGAAGCTTAAGTTCTTACGCCACCTTAAGAATTTGTAGCGACTGATGCTTTCTAAGAGCCTAAAAATGGTTTAATGACATTAGTTCAATGTTTCCCCCCTCTTTATCCACAGTAGAAGTTACACTATTGTATTATTGGATGGGCCCTACAGAGACTTGCCCATGCTTGAGTTGGAGACTCATAATATGCTCATGTCTGCTCAGAAGACCAGTTGAGCTCAGTAAGTCCCACGAGTTTAGTTAGTCTTCCAAGTGAGCAAGCATGGGATTGTACCCTGAATACAATTATCAGATAGTGTAATACAGCTTCCTCTGTTCTAAGCTGATGTTATGTTCTTTCTTCTCCCCTCAACCTTTTCCAGCATTATTGTCTTTTCTAAAGAGTTGTCCCTTCTCATGATGTGGCCAAAGTACAACAGCCTCAATTTAATCATCTTAGCTTCCCGAGCTATTTCTGGTTTGATCTGTTCAAGGACCTATTTGTTTGTCTTTTTGGCTGTCCATGGTATCTTAAGCATTCATCTCTAACACCACATTTCAGATCAGTTGGTTTTCTTTTTATCTACTTTTTTCACTGTCCAGCTCCCATATTCATACATAGTGAATAGGAACACCATGGCTTGGACTATTCTAACTTTAGTGCTCAGTTGTATATCCTTATATCTTTATTCTTTAGGATCTTCTCTAGCTCTTTCATGGTTGCCCCCCCCAATCCTAGTCTTCTAATTTCTTGCCTACAGTCTCCATTCTGATCAATGCTTGATCCAGCGTATGGGAACTCTTTTACTATTTCAATTTTCTCATTATCTGGTATTAATTCTTGTAGATCTTCCATGGCTATTTTATTGTCATCTTTATGTTCAGCAGTAAGCCTGCCTTTGCACTTTCTTCCTTGCCCTTCCTTAGTAATTGTCCCAAGTCATTGATGTTTTCTGCTAGTTAAATTGTGTCATATGCATATCTTAGATTGTTGATGTTCCTTCCTCCTATCTTCACTCTTCTTACTTCTGAGTCTAGATCTGCTCTTCATGTCATATTTTTTGCATAGACATTGAACACGTATGGTGATAATATGCAGCCTTGCCTGACTCCTTTCCCAATTTGACAGTGGCCTCTTGTCCTGAGTACAGATTTCTCAGCAGAACAATCAGGAGTATTGACACTCCCATGTTGTTGAGAGAATTCCATAGCTCTTCATTATGGATACAGTCAGTGGCTTTGCTATAGTCCCATGATGGTGAACCTATGGCACACATGCCACAGGTGGCACGCGATGCCATTTCACCCAGCATGGGCCAAGGAGAAGGAGGAATAGGCATACATGTGCCTGTTCCTCCTCCTCCTGCTATTTCCAGACCTCCAGCTGGAAGCTGGAAAATGGAACTTGGGAGAAGGCGCCAGAGGCATGCACATTTGGCTCCTCCTCCCAGCCTTCTCCTGGCCTTCAGCTGCCTCTCTGAGACAGTTGGGGGTCATGAAAAGGATGGGGGGAGGAGGAGCAACCAGCGTCTGCCAGTTGCTCCTCCCCAGAGACCTTTTCCGGCCTCCAGCTATCTCCAGAGAGACAGCTGTGCATAGGGAAAGGTCCGGGAGGAGGAAGACCAGGTGCATGTCCAGTACAACTCCTCCCCATGGGTTTTCCTGAACCCCAGCTGCCTCCGGAGAGAAAGCTGGGGGTCAGAAAAAGTCTGGGAGGAGGAGGACCATGCACTCCTCCCCCTCCCCATGCACCCTTCCTAACCCCCAGCTGCCTCTGGGCAGACAGTTGGAGGTCAGGAAAGGTTTGGGAGGAGGAGGACCAGAGGCATGTCCACTCTTTCTCCTCCCCACTTACCTTTCCTGACCCCCAACTGCCTCTGGAGAGACAGGTGGTGGTCAGGAAAGGTCTGGGAGGAGGAGGACTGAGCGTGAACCCACTCCTCCTCCCCAAAGGCCTTTCCTGACTGCTGGCTGCCTCCAGAGAGACAGCTGGGGGTCAGGAAAGATCCGGGAGGAGGAGGACTGGGCACATGTCCACTCCTCCTCCCCACTGAGGAGAAGGGCTGGAGGAGTAGGAGCAATGGGTGCATCCCTGTTGCTCCCCCCCCCCCCCCCCGTATAAGGAGAGGGTCCATCCCAGAAGTTCCACCCTGTATAAGGAGAGGGCCCACTGTATATTGAACATTTCCAGTCTGTTTGCAATCATTTTGTTTGCCATATTTGTTTGCACATCTTAGTTAACACTAGAACTCATTCTGTGTGCATGGATTGCAGCAGTTTGATTGGTATATCATCTGTTCCTGGTGATTGATTCTTTCCAATTTCTCTTAAATTGCTTCCGCCTCATTTACAAAAATTTGGGGTTCAACTTCATATGGTTCTTCATTCGAAGTGTCTTTCACTTTTTTCATCTCTTTTATATAACTCTTCTGTATACTGAATCCAGCTTTTTTTTAAAAAAAAATCGTCTTGGTTGTGAAGTGTGTTCCTGTTATTGTCATATAGCATTCCAACTTTTGGTTTGAACTTCCCTTTAATTTACCTTACGTTGCTGAAGAAATCTCTCTTTTTTTTTCTTTGCATGGATTTGTATAGCATTCTTCTTTGTCCTTGCACACTTGTCTTTGAACAGTTTCACTCATGGGTCTATTTTGTTCCCGTCTTCCTTTTCCTTTGCCTTTCTTCTTTCTCTAATTATTTCTACTGTTTCGTCTGTTATCCAATGTGTCTTCTCTTTCTTTTTTACCTCCATAAGTGTCTTGCTGCATTCTTCCTTTATGTCCCTGACTTCTGACTATAGTTCTTCAGGTTCCCGATCAATTATGCACAAATATATATTAAAATATATATAGCACAAATCTGTTTTTTCTATTGCCCTTGAATTCCGCTGATGTGTTGTTCAGATCATATTTTGGTTTTTGCTTTCTTTTTCAGCTTCATTCTAACTTTTGATATCAGTAGTTCATGATCCGATCCACAGTCTGCTCCTGGTCAAGTTTTGGCCACAAGAATATAGCTTCTCCATCTTTTGCTTCTGATTATATAGTCCTTTTGATACTTATGTTGACCATCTGATGATGTCCATGTGTATAGTCTTCTCTGTGATTATATGAACCAGTTATTTGCACTAGATTGTTGGTTTTCAGAATTCTATCAGTGTTTCACCTCCATTGTTTTTTTATGTCTAAACTGAATGTGCTCACTGTTTTTTTAGTCTTCTTTTCTGTCTGCTTTTGCATTCCAATCTCCTATAATTATTTACATAACTTTAATGTAGATGATGATGAAATTACAATAGTTGAACATTTTTCATACCTTGAACCAATCATTAATGGAGTTTGCAGTCAAGAAATCAAAAGAAGCCTAAGATTTAGAAGGGCAGCTATGAAAAAACTAGTCAAAATCTTGAAATGCAAAGATATTTCACTTAATACTAAAGTTAGGATTGTCCATATCATTGTATTTCCCACCACTATGTACAGAGGTGATAGGAAGAAAATCAACTCATTTGTGGTGCTGGAGAAGAGTTCTCATGGGCTGCTAAAACAACAAATAAGTGGATCTTAGAGCAAATCAGTCCTGAATTCTCTCTAGAAACCAAGATGACTAAACTGAGGTGGTTGTACTTTGACTATATCATGAAAAGTCAGAACTCACCAGAAAATACAATAATGCTTGGAAATGATGGCATACCAATAGAGCTGCTCCAGAGAATAGCAATAGCAAGTACATTTCTAATACCGCATACTGGTGTACTAAGCGGTTTACAAAATTTTAGCTAATCTACTCTAGTTCTTATTAAAATATGTCAACAAAACAATGCCCCCCCCCCCCAGACTGGAAGCACTCAATGTATGTTCCAATCTCCATGAAAGGAGACACCAGGAAGTTCAATAATCACAGAACCATTGCATTGATTTCTCATGCAAGCAAGGTGATGTTTAAAATTCTACAACAAAGACTCTTATTATATATGTAGCAAGAATTATCATGTGTTCAAGAGGGGTTCAGATAATGATGAGAAGGCCCAAAATTCAGAAAAACAACATTTTTTTCCCATGGCTTCAAAATTTCTGGAAATTTTACATCTCTAGGTTCAGCAAAGGAAGTTGCACTAGGGATCATATAGCAAACATACTCTGGATAATGGAACATACTAAGAAATTTCAAAAGATCAGCCTGTGCTTTATAGATTATAGCAAAGCCTTTGATTGTATAGATCATTAGAAACTATGGGTCACACTTAAAAATGGGTGTGCCACAACATTTGATAGTCCTGATGCATGCTCTATTCTCATGACAAGAGGCCACTGTTAGGGCAGGATATGGAGAAACTGAATGGTTTTCAGTTGGCAAGGGGATCAGACATGGCTGTATGCTATTATTCTATTGAAATTGCATGCTGAGAACATCATACAATAACCAGGATTGGATTTAGAGGAGGGAGGTGTGAAAATTGGAGGAAGAAACACTAACAATCTGAGATATGCAGATGACACCATAATGCTTGCAGAAAATATCAGAGATATGGAAAGATTATCAAAGAAGGTTATGGCAGAAAACGCAAGGGCAGGTGTACTGCTGAACATCAAGAAGACAAAAATTATGACTGCACATGACCTACATAACTTTAGATGATGAAGAGATCAAAAGAGTTCAAGATTTTCCATACTTTGGCTCAGTGATAAATCAGAACACAGCCAAGAAAACAGAAGAAGACTAGAACTATGAAGGGACTAGCAAGATCCTGAAGTGTAAAGATACATCATTAAAGACAAAAGTTAGGATTGTCCATTCCATTGTATTTTCCATTTCTATGTATAGTTGTGAGAGTTAGACACTGAAGAAAGTTGACAGGGAAAAAAGCAACTCACTTGAGATGTGGTGCTGGGGAAGAGTTCTACAGATTCCGTGGACCGCTAAAAAGACCAGTGGATCAGGCCCAGACTATCCCTGGATACAAAGATGATTGAACTTAGGTTGTCGTATTTTGACCATAAGGAAGGACTCCCTAGAAAAGACTAATGCTTGGTAAGATAGAGGGCAGTAGGAAAGTAGGTAGACCACATTCCACATAAATGGCATCAATCAGAATCTGCAAGTGCTGAGCAGGGTGTTTGAGAATAGGGTGGCTTAGAGGTCTCTCATTCATAGGGTCGCCATAGGTTGAAGTCAATGTGAAGGCAGTTAACAACAAAAACGTTGAAAGCAGCAGGAAAAGAGGAAGACCACATTACAGATGTATAGACTGAATCAAGGCAGCCTTGTTCCTGAGTGTGCAAACCTGCAACACCACTATCAAGAACATGGTGTCTTAAAGATATCTCATTCATAGGACTGCCATAAGTTGAGGATGACTTGAAGACACTTCACACACACACACACACACACACACACACACACACACACGAGTGCCAACTACATATTTCAGGAATCCCAACGTAGGGAAGGATCTTCCCTCCTCATGTGTCCTCAGCATATTTTGTCAGGTAGTTTTTATGGTTCAGAGGAGGGTGTTTTTTGCAGGGGGGAGGAGGAAATCAGACTTATCAGTCAGTCAGTTCTTTTAGAAAAGCATACCGTATATACTCGACTGTAAATCTACCTTATGTCTAAGTCAAGGGCAGGTTTTGAGGGACAAAATTTTGGATTTTGATGTGACCCATGGATAAGTTGAGGGTAAAACTTAGGAGCATGTAATAAAGGATGAAGGAAAGGAGAACAATGCCAAAGAGTTTAGAACACTCCAGCAGACATAACTGTGGTCACAGACTAAAGGCTGGATGGATGAGAGAAGAGAGGGGTGACAGTGCTTCCAGGATAGATGACAGTCTTGCCTTTCACTAGGGAATGGTTCCTATTTTAAAATAAGAGTTAAAGTACAGTGCCTACATTGATCCATGGATAAGTTAAATCAGGGTTTTTTGGGTCAATTTTTGACTAACATTTCTAGACTGATGCATGCATATATATAGTATTTAAAAGTGACTTTGAGTTCCTTGTTATGTTATGATATACATTCCTTGAACTTTTCTCAGGGTATTGTCAGTTAGCTTCCTTATGTCCTTCATTTTGCCCCAGAGAAGAACCAGTGGGTATGATATACTCTATAGTGACTATAAAAATAGATTTTTTTTCGTAGTCGTAAGACACAAGGATTGCCACATCAAAATTCAATTTTGTTAAGAAGAAAAAAAATCCTTCTGATCTAGTCCCTGGAATGTGACATTTCATGGGTGTAATAAGGTTAAAAATATTATAAATTGAAACTCTTTAAATCCTTATTATGCTCAGTACTAAAGCTTCTGTTTTACATAATACTCTTATTTCAGAAGGTTCTTTGTTTCACAGACTAAAATCTAGCCATTCTCTCTTATAGCAGAGACCAAGGGAGTCAAAAACACCATGAAAAATCCAAAGGTAATTATTAGAATAAAAGAACCTGGAAGTAGATCACAGACATTGGAACATTTTCAAGGGAATTCTGTTGCAAGTTTAATGTTGTTTGAAACATTGCATATAATGGCAACTTCATTCTTTTATGCATACTCCTTATGGTGGGAAAATAATACTCAAACTGTAATAGGAGACAGAAACACAGATCAGTATTATATGAGATATATGTGCAAATATAGATCCTAAAAAACAGAATGGGAAAATTTAGTGTAAGTTCTTCTAGGGCCGTACATAGTAAGGTAGCTTGCAGTCCAAGAAGATGCTGGAGCCTATATAATTTACCTAACTGTTTCTTACTAACATTTACATAGGTTAAACTACAGTTGAGACTTTAGGCCTGTAGGAATCTGCCGTCCATGTAAAGGACAAGAACAGTCTGTATGCTTAATTATATTTAGCAATGTGCCACTTTGTGTAGTGGTTTCAGTGTTGACTATACAGAGACCAGGGTTCAAACTCCTGCTCTGCCATGGAAACCCACTGGGTTAACTAGGACAAATCATATATTCTCAGCCTCAGAGGAAGGCAAGGGCAAACCCATCTGAACAAATACTGCTGAGAAAACACTGTGATAGGATTGCCTTATGGTTGCCATAAATTGGGAACAATCTAAAAGCACACGAGAACAACAATACTTAGCAATAGAGATGATATCTGGAAACTAGGCTTTTTAATGCATTTAACGTGTGGAACTTAGAATCATAGAATTGGAAAGGACCACAAAGGCCATCTAGTCCAACCCTCTGGCACACAACAACTGTAGAACTAAAGCATATCTCAGAAAAGCCCTTCTAACCTTTATTTAAAGACTTCCAAAGAAGGAGAGTACACAACCAGGTGAGGCTGTCTTGTCTGTTCAATGGCTGAACAACTCTTATTGTCAGGAACTTTTCTTAATCTTTGGGTGGGGCCTTTTTGCCAAGTGGGTAGAAAAGATTAGAGATGAATCCAAGTGAATTGCACATAGGTTTTTATCCATGAGAGTTCCCTTTATACATTCTATTATTTACATGGTTCTATATATGTCCATTCCCAATACTTGTTCGTCCCCATCCAAATGTAGAAGATTTTACTGCAATCCCAAATGTTTGAACTAGGCACTCTTTTGGTACTCTTATATAATAACATTGCGGGTAAATGCAATGAACACGTGTAGCTTTCTTATCTTATTAACGTGCCTGAGTCTTCCAACTACTTGCCTTTGGTTTGCTCATTATAGGGCATGGCTAATGATGGGGGCTATGGTATAAAGATCCTTGGTGTTTTGAGCCAGTGAAGTAGTTGCTTTTAGTTTTCATATTCTCATACATTCTGTTTGTCAAAGACTCATGGTCCCAGTTGTGGCATTTATTTAACACCAGATAAAAAGAAGCATTTTATTTTAAAATAGTAAAAAAGTAGTTGTGTTTCTTTTAGCCTGAAAAATCCCAGAATAGCTTGACCTTCCAGTGGTCACTTGTTCAAGTACTGATAAAACTCCATGCCATTTTAGCTTCAACAACAATAAGGTGCTTCTATTTGTTGCCCATTTATAAACTGGGCAGTTCTCCTAATTTTGAAAGCTAAGCTCTTGTAAAAATTAGCTAGATACTATTTGTTAATTTAGGACAATATGAAACACTGGCACTCCAGATTCTTGAGTCAAGAGTATTTTTTCATGTCCACTGCTACCTGGTGCTTTTAACTATCGATGCCAAGGCCAAAAGCCACAATCTCCCCCCCCCCCCCATAGGCAGGCAGACACTGACTCTCCCTACACTGCCCATCTCAGCATATAAGGATGCGATCATTAAAAACTCCCATCCCCAAGGATTCCTTTGCTTTGGAGAAACCAAGGATATCATAGGTTTCTTCTTTTCTGTAGGTGGAAGAGATTGTGCTCCTCTGAGCCTATTGGGTGGGCTGCAAGGAGCACAGTCTTCATTAAGAGGAATGTTAATAGGCCTAGCTTGACATGAAAAAGCTGCGGGAACCACAGATTCCCTATATGTGGCACAGAGAATTGGCTACAGAATGTAGACATTGGCCTGACTATCTCCTACATACTGTGTTAGTACTTTGCTATTTAAACTATCTCATTTCTCCTGTGCCCCATCAAATATTGAATCAGAGGAAGAGTATGAACACAAGAATAAAATGCAAGACACCCCAAATGCTGCTTTGCTGACCTGACAGATTTCTGGTACTAATCCAGCCCTGGCCAATCCAGAGCTGTCATGCTTCCTGAAGTTCTCCATTATTATGTGCTTCAAGGAGCCTGTGAACAAACAGCCCCAGATACCCACTAGGACATATCCTAGGCTTGGTGCTGAGATGCCTGAATCAAGTCTTGGAGCCCCAGTACCTCCTTATGTGTAAGCCTCTTTGGGAAGAGGCTGAATCAGTCTCTCTCTCTCTCTCTCTCTCTCTCTCTCTGTGTGTGTGTGTGTGTGTGTGTGTGTGTGTAAAAAGAGAGTGAGAGTGAAAGCTACAACTCTATGACCTGCACTGTAATCTGCTCTTGAGATTGGCTGACAATGCAGGGTATTATGCTCGGAAGAAAGACTTCAGAAGTCCCAGCACTTTGAAAGAGGCTTTGTAACCGCATGGACCTCAGCCCTGTGGCTATCTATAATATGACTGTGTACACTTGGCCTTTGGTATGCATGGATTCTGGATCCATGGATTCAACCTTTTACAGCTTGAAATTAAAAAAAAAATCCAAAAAGCAAACCTTGACCATTTTATATAAAGAACATTTTATTACTCCACTGTATATAATGGGACTTGAACGTCCACAGATTTTGGTATCCATGGGGGGTCCTGGAACAAAACTCCAGCAGATACAAAGGGCCAACTATAGATGAATTTATAGAACCATTTGTGCAGATGTATGTAGCCCAAGAGTAATAGAATCTGAATTGATTGCACATATGAGAATTTATGCCTTATTTATCATATTTTTAAAGACTTAAAGCTCCTGTAGATTGCCTAACAGTTTAGACACCATTAGCTCAACCCACTTTGGTATCTGTTCAAGAAACAATCCTATAAAAGGAATTTAAATGAAGCATTTATATTATTTGTGGAAGCTTTGTGAAACTTCTTTCATAGTTTAGAAAAAAAAATTCTGCAAATCTCATTGCAGTCATTCAGAATACTGATTGTGTATGTACTTTTAATGAAGGTTCAGCTAGTGGCTTTAGTTAAAGAGAAGGAAGGTAGTTAAGTAGAATATGTTAAGAGCAACGCAACATGCAAACAAACAAAGCATAGCTAAGGCTGGAACTGCAAGCTGCAAAGAGTCCATCTGTACCCCCCATACTATGTGTATATTGAGTCCTGGTGATAGGCTTCTTTCATGACTTTTTGGAAGCCACTCTTGGCCTATTAAACAATGAATACATGTATTTAATAAACTTCATTCTTATGAAGCTACACATACAGCTTTTATCTAATCACAAAATGTATTGAGTTGGGGAAAAGCTGTGGCAAGTGAACAATATGTAGCCTTAAATAATAAATAATAAATAAAATTTTTATTTATATGCCGCCCTTCCTCCGATCAGGGCGGCTCACAACATAATTAAAATACAAACAGTTCCAATAAAAACATATTTAAAACAACCCAACAGTAAAGCCCCAAAGCCCAACCTCTTGGCCACGAAAGAGAGGAGGGAGGCCCACAGGATATTTACTCGGGGAATGCCTGTTGGAATAGGAAGGTTTTGAGGTCCTTCCTAAATTGGGCCAGGGTGGTGGACGAGCGGAGCTCTGTGGGCAGCGCATTCCAAAGGGCTGGGGCAGCTATGGAGAACGACCTCCGAGTAGTGGAGGCCAACCTAGCCCTAGGCACCTTCAGTAGCTGCTGCCCAGACGTTCTGAGAGTGCGAGAGTAAGATATACAAAACTAAACAAATGCTGGGTGGATAAGCAGGGAAGAAAGTGACCATGAAGAGACAAAAAATACAAGGAGGCGAAATGCACAAACTGGGTTCGGGATGGTGGGGAAAATAAGATATGAGAATGAAGTGACCCCAGAAATGACAAGTTTTGGATTGAAAAGCTCAACCTCATATAAATCAGTATGGCACTAGAGATTGTGATGCTCAACCTAGCTTTGGAAACCACAGCCTTTCAGTGTACTCCTACACCCCAAGAAGCATTTCCAACCAAATGGTAGAGGTATACACTCTATAAATAAATGAGGTGAATTTGTACATAAAAGAGAATTGTGTGTGTTGTGATATCATTAGATCGTCAGTCTAGGTGTTTAACCACTTTGTGCTTCACAGCAACACAAGTACCCTATATCTTAGTAGATGCTTTGAGGAGGTGAACAGGACTCAGTCATCTCCTTGGAAACACCAGTTGAAAGCAAGAGAGGGATCTCTAATATTTCCAATCACTGCCAAATGACAGAGTGAGGACTACATTTCTGTTCTCTCCCTCCCTCTCTGTCTCCCACCACCACCAGTCAGGGGAGTCTTTGGACAGGGAACATGAAGGAACCTGAACCCTCCACCAGCCAGATCTGGATCTTCTGCAGAGCATATTAGGTCAGTGGGCTAGTGATGTCTCCCCACCACCACCACAATTACATTCTGGTCTGTAGTTTGAGGTGATTAAGACAGAAGATTTCAGGAGCTTTCTGTTGTATTAATACTTAATGAGAGGATTGTACCTTAGTTGTATGAAATAAGCAGGACATGTTAAAGAATAATCAGAAAGCTTGCGGATTATAAAATGGAAAAGGATTTTCTAGCCGTCGGACAAAACCCCATAGTTACAGAATTATGCAGCTCAGCTAGTTTTATACTTGTATGTGCTGATTTTCCTTCTGTTCTTCTTTCTTGATGAAGTCAGGTTTGCTGCTTCTTTTGTCATAATTCACAAGAACTCAGATGTGCTGAGATACTCATTTCATAGAGTGAGTTTTCTGCAGTCATTCCTTCTTTTCTCAGAAAACAGGAGTTCATATAATCCTCTGCATACTGCCTTGATTCCCTTTCAAAATACTGCCACTTGTATACTGTCTCAGTACAGACCCATGTAATATGAACGGACTACAGAGATATGCACATGAAACATAAACTCTTAAAGACTATGTGCTGTGCTGTATACTTTGGCACATCTGCTCAATTCATATATTGCTTGTAGTGTTGTCATTTTAAAAACCACAAACAAGTGGTAATAGAGGATAAATTAAAATTAACTTTTATAAGAAACTGGCATCTGTTTGCCAAAGGAGTATCATATAATTATGAACATAAGTTTATTAGGCTTGCTTTTTGTGATCTAGCATGAACTGCTGTGTCAGACTCTTCTATGAGCTACCCTTAATATAAAGCGTGAACATTTACTTGTAAGAAGAATCATTGTAGTGTGTGCTGAAGACATTCCAGACTGGGCAATGACATCCAACACATTGGGTCCCAGAACAGTATCTTATCACCGCTCAGTTATGGTGGCTCCAGCATTTTATTATAGTCATCCTTCCTAAAGGTATATTTCCAAACTCTGTTACAGAGAAAGTATGTAGTGCTGTGTCATCC